>NC_139960.1:10353286-10480786 GCF_963454915.1 Gymnoscopelus microlampas
CCGTTGGGCACCAGCCTACTCGGATACAATGCAAGTTGGGAAAGACGCAAGTTGGGAATGCATTTCGCACCTGTTTATGCAATACCTGTAGTGCCCGTTGTAGCCGTCTGTCTGTCTGTTTTATGCCCATATGGAGATTTCTGTATTTATCCATCTGTGTCCCTTTTATACCCATTTACAGTACTGGATTTTAAATTGGTCTCCATAGACGGCCATGTTACGCTTGTGACGCCCATAGTCAATGACCACCGCCCACCCGCAAGACAATTATAACAAATCACAGCAACAACAAAAAAAAGTTAATTGGATTTATTTTATTTTATAGAATACCGTAATTTTCGGACTATAAGCCGCGACTTTTTTCCCCCATTTTTGGACCCTGCGGCTTATATAACGGTGCGGCTAATCTATGGATTGTTACAGCTAACGGCCACTAGGCGACCTTCTAAATCTATGGATTTTACAGGTTACAGTCCACCACCTTTAACTCTATGGGCTCTCTGGCCGGTCCGCGCCCCCCACCTTTAAGCGGCGGGCTCCAGCAGGAAAAGCCGGGAACAGCTGCGTGCCAACAACAAAAACAAACGTGGAACCGAGAGTGGTACGAGAGACAGAACGAGAGCAAGACAGACATTACAGAGCGAGACAGTTTGTGCGAAGGAACTTCTCATGCACAAACAGTCATGGAAAACAAACGTAGAAATGCATATGATGCAGCTTTTAAGTTAAAGGCAGTCAATCTGGCAGTAAAAGAAGGAAATAGAGCTGCTGCACGTACCTTTGGCATCAATGAGTCAATGGTGAGACGTTGGATACGCCAGCGTGAAGAACTGTCTCAATGCAAAAAGTCAAAAAAAGCTTTCAGAGGTAATAAAAGCAGATGGCCCAAACTTGAAGACTTTCTTGAAGATTGGCTGAACACACAGAGAGCAGAAGGCCGAGGTGTTTCCACCGTGCAGATCCGACTGAAGGCCAAAACAGTCGCCACCGAAATGAAAATTGAACATTTTAGAGGCGGACCATCCTGGTGTTTCAGATTTATGAGACGAAAGGGACTGTCCGTCAGGGCGCGGACGACTGTGTGTCAGCAACTCCCTCCCGACTACCAGGAAAAAATAACAAACTTTGGCGAATTCACACAAAGAAAGATAGAGGAATATTCCATCGGACCGGACCAGATCATAAATATGGATGAAGTGCCTTTGACGTTTGACCTGCCTCTCACTAGGACTGTTAACAAGAAAGGTGAATCGTCCATCACGTTGAGAACCACTGGCCACGAGAGAACGAATTTCACTTGTGTCCTTGGCTGCACAGCATCTGGATTAAAGCTTCCGCCAATGGTGATTTTTAAGCGGATTACAATGCCAAAAGAAAAGATCCCGAACGGAATATCCTTTAAAGTCAACAAGAAAGGGTGGATGATGGAAAGCGTAATGAAGGAGTGGCTGAAAGAGTGCTACGTCAAGCGCCCTGGAGGATTCTTTCGCCAAAAAAAAGCGCTGCTTGTTTTGGACAGCATGAGGGCCCATATAACAGATTCTGTGAAAGCAGCCATCGAGAGCACAAACTCAATTGCAGCGGTGATTCCTGGGGGCACGACGAAGCACCTGCAGCCACTCGACATCAGTGTGAATCGTGCGTTCAAAGTGGCACTACGCGTTCAGTGGGAGACGTGGATGACTAGCGGCGATAAATCATTCGCCAAAACTGGTCGCATGCGAAAAGCAACTTTCGCTCAAGTCTGCGAGTGGATCCTGACAGCGTGGAGGAGTGTCAAAACATCCACGATCACCAACGGGTTCCGAAAGGCTGGACTGCTGCCGCTGCGTGATGAAGAGGAGGACGCCGCCACAGCTGAGGCCCTTCAGAGGCTGTTCGATTCCGACAGTGACGAAGTTGGTTTTGAGAGCAACAACGAAGGAGAGAGGAGAGTGGCTGACGAAGCCACCCTGAGCCTGTTCGTTTCCGACACTGAAGATGAGGACTTTGGTGGTTTTAGTACGCTGGAAGAAGACGAGGATGAGGATTAATGACTTGACTTTTCTGGTTACAGCCGTGTTACTGCACCTTAGCCTAAAAGATGAAGACGAGGATTAATGACTTTTCTGGTAGGCTGATTACCGTATATATTAAGCAGCCGTGTTACTGCACCTTTAGGCTTACGCTTACTAACACATTTAATTTAGCCATTGATATTGCCTCGTCAAGCGCTGTAAGCTTTGTTTTTTGTTATGGTACTACTGTAGGCTATAATGTAGATCAGTGGTTTTCAACCTTTTTCATGACAAGGACCCCTAAATTGATGTACATTACATTTGGCCGCTGACCCCCAATTGAAAATGTTTTGTGCCAGGGACCCCCGAAGCAAAGATATCAGTTAATTTTCGCTTTAAAAGATATAAATATTCAAAGATGTGCACACTTTTCCTAGGTTTTTCAAAAGTAGCAGATCTTCAAGCTCATAGCGCAGCACTCGGTGCCGTGCTATGAGCTTGCTATGAGCTTCAAAAATAGCAGATCTACAAGCTCATAGCAAGGCACTCGGTGCTGGGCTATGAGCTTGTAGATCTGCTATTTTTGAATAGCCAAAGCTAAGTGGTTAAACCCCTAGCACTCCCTCAAGGACCACTGGTGGTCCCCGTACCACGGGTTGAAAACCACTGCTGTAGATCACTGCCGGTACGTGCGCTGGGAGCGCACCGTTTAAGTTTGAAAGTTGAAAAGTTTGTGTGTCTGAAACGCTGTGATACAGTACAGTTTACACAGCACAGTACATGTTCTGTAGCTACTATTTCACTAAATGGTAACACTTGAATACGTTATGCAAATATGCAACTTGTTTGTTGAAATGTTAATAAATGGGGGCTTCCCCAAACAGCCATCTCTTTCCCGACAATCCCCTCTGTGCTCGAACCCTTACATATGGTAATTAAACATTAAAACACCCGCGTTATAGTCCAGTGCGGCTTATATATGTACACATCATTCAATTTAGATGCTGCGGCTTATATTCAGGTGCGCCTTATAGTCTGAAAATTACGGTACTCTGATTAACCACTTAAGCGCTGTTTCATCCTTCATCGTACAATGGTGTCTTGCAAAAAGAGCTTGTAGATTAACTCTTGCACCCATAACGGAATACGCAAACCGTGGCTGACGAGCATACAGTCATGTAAAGATGATGTCTTCCCTGTCGTTCAGACGTTACAGGTTCCTTGCACAGACCGGTTTTGTATGTTGGTGTTGGGGAGCCATTCAAAGCCAGGTCCTGGTCGACCTCCCATCCTGTGTGGTTGGCCGCATACTCCAGGAGTTTCCCGACTCCGATGGGAAGTTCCATCCGCCCCTCGACTGAAACGTGACACACGCCTGGTGATGACCTCCTATGAAGGGTCAAACTTTGCACACGGGTCCTCTGAGATTGGGATTTGATTGAGCATGTTTTTATCGTAATAGGCTCTTATGTACAGCAGCCATATTGGGAAGAAATTGGGCCTCTTCTTACTTCCTTCACAGGTGTTACCAATGATACTAATGAAGGCTCTGTTCCATGCTGGTCAGGGTGCTGATATTGTGCATGTTGGCTCACTAGAAACACAACATTTTGGTTCCCAAATGGCCCCTTATGGTGGGTGTGTAGGTTCCATTTGTACACTCTCAGAGTTATGGGGGTCCTTGAAAATAAGACAACCACTATGCCACACTAAATGGAACAGAGCCTTAATTTGTATCATTGATAACACCTGTGAAGGAAGTAAGGAAGGGGCCCAATTCATTCCCAATATGGCTGCTGTGCATAGAGCCTATTACTGTTGCTATAAAAGTGTACCATGACAACTGTACTACATATGTTATAGATTTGTGTGTTATAACTAAGAACACGCAAAGCATAGAATGATACTGGATGCCCTCTAATGATGAGGTTTTAGTGGTCATGATCACTGGGAATTTTTGTTCATTAGGAGTTTTCCATTTTCTGCACTCAAGGTAATTGAACCTGTAATGATAGACCGGCTGTATTGAAATGTATTGCAAATAGTTAGATTTTGTTATTCCATGTTATTTTTACATTCACAGCCTCATGTTTATATTCATTCAACATTGACCTTGTTGCTCTTGCGAGAACAATACCATGGAACTATACAGACATACTTGTTGGGTGTGCAGTCAGTGCCTGGAGCAGGTGTTCAAATAAAGACATACATAATGAGTAGAGGTCAAGCTAGTTTTGTAGTAAAATAGAAAAATGTCTGGAATTTATGAGGTAAACATTTGTTCATGTTTTACATCTGACACTAACATTTTAGCATAAATATAGTAAATATGAAAGTTTCATTTACAAATCAATTTGAAAAGAAACTTCAATATGATGTCTCTCTCTTATTAAAGATTCTAGCAGTGTTCTGGATAACTTGTGAGTTTATAAATTGACTTTTATGTCAGCCTGGTAACATGTGCATTACTGTCCAAGTGGCTAGATATTAAAAGCATGTATGAGTTAGTGAGTATATTGGTTACATCATCTGTTTATAGCTTGTTTTTGCAGCTGGATTTGCTAGTAATAAGATGGGGGGGGGAATTAAGGTGAAAAAATACAATTGGGTTCCAAAGCACTTCCTATTAGTGCCTGGGTAATTTTGGTGGGAGTGCAGGGATCAGACACCGGAAGACACAAACACATTATTTTACGTGAAATGGTTATTATGAAACATAAGGCAATGAAATGAATTATATCCATGACCCTTTTTCTTTAACTGAAAACGTTATCAGTATGACTTTAAGTAAAAGTGTCAAGGTAAGATAAAGCTTTATTATCCCCAAGGAGGCAGTTTGGTTTACAGCAGCAGTAAAAACAACGATGAAACAAGTACATTAATAGACATCCATAAACATTAATGACTGATACAGTGAACAATTCACGAAGAAGCGGAGAAGTCAAATTAAATTAAATGGGAAACATTGTGTGACCAAACAAATACTCCAATGCAATTTCCTGCACTACAACCAAGTTCTCTTGTAGTAAAAGTACAAAGTATTAGCAGCAAAATATAATTAAAATATTAAACTAAAAGTACTGGTTTGGTCCCTCTCATGGCATCATTTGATTATTAATACTGAAGCATCAGTGTGTAAGCAGCATGATACTGTTTTATTATGATTATGATTGCATTATTATTTATAGTGCAATTAATTATTACTAATGTATTTGCTTTAGGGACTCATGCAACATACTCCGGTACAGTAGGTGGCGGTACACCTAAAAGCAACAGTTGCAATGCAGATGTGCAAACCAGCGTTGCCATGTCCGCTCATTGTAAGCGAATTTGGGCTTCTGTCCTTATCTAAAGTTGCTTGTAATATTGGTAGTCGTGGGTTGTGTTTTTGGGGAATTATTCCTAAAGTGTAATTGCTTATTTATTATTATTATTATTATTATTTTAATTATTATTTAAACCTGTGTTTAGCAGATCTGCAAGCTCACAACGCATTTCCTTTCCTAGACCGCGTTGCTTACTTCTCTCGCAATACCTGGCAACACTGGTTCAAACATCGAGGTTCCGAAAAGACAACAAGACGACACGACGCGGAAGGAAGGAAAAAAAGAAGAAGCCATTGATACACAGTTATTATTATAAATGTACAACTAACGCGTGTCTCTCAGAGCGGTTTTATTGAAACCCAAACAAACCAGAGAAGAGAAGAGATGGAGGAGGACTTTGAGGCGCGCTACGCCACCGTCATGGACGGCATGCTGCGGAGCGCCGTGACGGAGACCACGCGTCTCTACGAGGCCATGGTGGAGGAGCTGCGGGCGGGCATCTGCATCATGAGACGCGAGAACGACGCCCTGCGGACCCGATGCACCAGAGGGACCAGAGGGACCGAAGCAGCTGCCGCTGGAGCTGCTGCTTCTGCTGCGGTTGCTGCAGCCCGGGCCCCGCCGAGGAGCACCGGGGACAGACAGGACGCCAGTGTGCAGTGTGGTCAGTCTTTTTTTTTTTTTTACTATTTTTGGTCTAAATCAGGGGGTCTTCAACAGGGGGTCCTCAGAGTTATGATTATGCATGCACTTCATGGTATCACAACACCTCCAAGGCCTTAAAAACAAGGCTCCAAACATCCCAAAACAAACTAGTAAGGCTACTTCTTGGCCTCAATCACAAAACGTAAGTTACGTATGTAACTATGGTTCTATGAATCCTGGATGACTGCCAGAGGCAGTGCTTAACACTGGATATATCCGTCTCACGCACGTGCAGTCAAGTAATTAATATCAACAAAGTCACAGCTGTGACATAATGACGGTGGGCGTGGAACGCAGTAGCCAGCGTACATAAGCCCACAGCCGTCATTAATGACTTCCCTGCGGAATCTTCTCGCGAGATTCCGAGTGACAGGGAACTCTGGCAGTCATCCAGGATTCATAGAACCATAGTTACATACGTAACTTACGTTCTATTTCATCCTTCCTGACTGCCAGAGGCAGTGCTTAACACTGGATGACTAGTATCAACAAAGTCACGAGGAATCTTACCTTGCCGGGAACGGCCTAGGGGACCCCCAGAACAGCGGTTGCAACCGCATTGGTTGCAGCCACATTGACCCTATAGAACCGGGCAAAGGTGCATGGTGCAGCCCACGTGGCTGCTGCACAAATTTCGCTCAGAGGAACTCCCCGTAGGGCCGCCCAGGAAGTGGAAACGCTCCTGGTGGAGTGGCCTCTGATATTATGAGGCGGTGGTAGGCCTCTTGATCTATATGCCTCCTCTATTGCCATGACAACCCATTTGGAAAGCCTCTGTTTGGACAGGGCATGCCCCTTTCTGTGCCCACCATAACAGACGAATAGGCTGTCCGAGCGACGGAACCCAGCAGTCACCTGTATGTAATGCCTCAAGGCCCTCACCGGGCAGAGCTGCCTTGCCAAAGCAGCCTCACCCTGCAGGCCTGAGGGGTCATAAGCCGCCAGTCGTATGACCTGGTTAGTATGGTCTGAAGCCAAGTTCTTGGGCAAAAACGAGGGGTTAGGCCAAAGCGCCACCCCCGTGCCATCAGAGTTCCAGCGTATGCACGCGTCACTCGTCGATAGGGCATGCAGTTCACTCACCCGCTTTGCCGATGCCATTGCAAGAAGAAAGGCCAATTTGGCTGAAGCCCACTTCAGTCCTGATCGTTCTAGGGGCTCGAAGGGGGGGAGACGAAGAGCCTCCAGGACCAGGGTTAAGTCCCATGAGGGGTGTTTCACGGCCCGCGGGGGGTTCCGCCGCTGGGCCCCACGAAGGAACCGGGTCACCAGAGTGTGGGACCCCACAGTCTGGTTGTCCACCCTACAGTGACTGGCCGAGATCGCGGCCACATAGACCTTCAGTGTTGACACTGATAGTCTCTTTTCCAATAGAGATTGCAAAAAACGCAATATCATCGGCACCGAGCAAGACTCAGGGACCTCTCGGTTCACCCCACACCATTCCGAGAATATTTTCCACCTGTTTGCATAGATTGCCCTGGTGGAGGGTGCTCTTGCGTCCAACACGGTCTGGATCACAGCCTGGTCGCACAGACTCAGGAGCGGGTCCGGCCCCTCAGGGGCCACACGCACAGTTGTAGGCGTTCCGGGCACGGATGCCAAATGCGGCCATCCAATTGGGACAGGAGATCCTCCCTGTTGGGGAGGTGCCATGGAGAGCTGCAACAAAGATTGTGCAGCGCCGAGAACCACGTCCTCCCCGGCCATGCCGGAGCAACCAGCAGGACTCTGTGGTTGTCTTGCTGGACCCTGTGTAGCGTCAATGCTATCAGCGGAAAAGGTGGGAAAGCGTAGAGGAGGTGATCTGGCCACGGGTGCGCTAGAGCATCCTGTCCTAACGGACTCGATGTCTCCGTCAGGGAGAACCAAAGAGGGCAGTGTGTTGTGGACTCTGAGGCAAACAGGTCCACCTCTGCAGCGCCGTATCTGCGCCAAATCTCCTCCACTACCTCCGGGTGGAGTCTCCACTCCCCCGAAGGAGGTTTCTGGCGTGACAGAAAATCCGCCACCACATTCTGTGGCCCTGGCAGATACATAGCCCTCAGGCTGGGAAAATGAGGGAAAGCCCACATGAGGAGTCGCCGTGCCACTTGTAACGACAGGGTCGACCTGGTGCCCCCCTGTCGGTTCACGTTGTAGACAGCTGACCTGCTGTCGGACCGCACGAGCACATGCCGGCCCTCCAACTGCGGTACGAAGTGTCGTAGCGCTAAAAATATAGCACGAAGCTCGAGCACATTTATGTGCTCCGTCATCTCTTGTCTCGTCCAGAGCCCCCTCACAGCCCTGTGTTGCCATACTGCCCCCCACCCGGAGGGAGAGGCATCCGTCACCACCACCTCGCGACGCGAGGGGATCGAACCCAAGGAGACACCTCTGGACAGATATGCCCTGTCTCTCCAGGGCTGTAGTGTGAGGAGGCAGCTGCCGGATACCCTGACTCTCCTGGACCCGTGGAACTTTGGGTCTAGATGTAGGCCATTGACCCAGATCTGGAATGGCCGCAAGCGTAGGAGGCCCAGTGGCACTACCGCAGTCACTGACGTCAGCATCCCTAACAGCCTGAGAAAAAGGCTGAATCTCAACTTCTTGTTCCCCCGAAACCAGAGAAGAAGCTGCAGGATGGCTTCCACCCGTTGAGGAGTGGGAGAGGCCAGCATTCGGCAGGAGTCCAGGGCCAAGCCGATAAATACAACCCTCTGGCTGGGAACAAGGCAGCTTTTTTTGTGGTTGACTGTGAGACCTAGTCGTGTCACATGACGTATTAGGGCCGCCGTATCCCGCCCCACCTGTTCCCTGGTTGGAGCACAGACCAACCAGTCGTCCAGGTATGGGAGGATTTGCATGCCCCGGCCCTGCATTGGGGCCAACGCAGCCCGCATGCATCTCGTAAATACCCGAGGGGCCAGGGAAATCCCGAACGGGAGCACCCTGAATTGGTAGGCCCTGCCTTCGAACGCGAAGCGCAGGTACTGCCTGTGATGCGGGGCTATAGGGACGTGAAAGTATGCGTCTTTTAAATCGATTGAAGTGAACCAACTGTGCACTTTGACCGTTTGGAGCACATCCGCTGTCTTCAACATGTGGAAGGGCAACACCTTCAGGTAGGCGTTGAGCCCCCGTAAGTCCAGTATAGGGCGAAAACCTCCGTCTTTTTTTGTAACCAAAAAATACATTGAGTAAAACCCACCTTGCCGTGTATGTAGATCTAGTTCCTCGATGGCATTCTTCTCCAGGAGGGTGGCCACCTCCTGTCTGAGTGCCTCGGATTTGGTGGGATCGTTGACGATGGTCATCCTGATCCCGCTGTAAGTGGGGGGCCGGCGGCGGAACTGGATACTGTACCCTTGGGAGAGCGTGGCCACCACCCAAGGGTCTGAAGCGCAGCTTTCCCAGTAGCTGAGCTGCTGCTGGGAGAAGCGTCCCACCGCCGGCCCCATGCGTTCATTGCCTACCCCTCTGGCCCCTTGAGGGGCGAAACCCAGACCCTCGAGCCCTCTGCGTTTGAGGTGCCGGACGTGGAGGGCCTGGGCGAGTAGGGGCGCGGCGACGCTGGTCGGGCTGCTCGAAGGTCGAGGACCTCGGGTAGCTGTCCTGCCGCGGCTGTGGCCGGGGGCGACCGGTGCCATAACCTGGCGCAGGCCGTTGCCTCACTGCAGGGGAAGGCCCCTGAAGGCTGGCATACTGCTGCCGTGTCTGGTTGGCCTGGAGGCTACGCTCCAAGGCCTGCTGTCCTGCAGGGCCAAACAGCTGCCCCGGGACCACGGGGAGTGCACGGAGTACCCTCCGGCATGGCTCCGACAGTGGGGACTGAGCCAGCCACACCTGTCGGCGCGTCAGAGTCAGCGTTGACAGTAATCTGCCAAGCTCCGTTGTCATGTAGGCGAACGCTTCCAGAGAAGCGTCGCTCAGGCTCTGGACGGAAGCGTCCATGCCTGGGTTAGTGTCTGCGGCAGACGTAGCCTCCGCGCCTGAGGGAGCCGCCGTGCCCAGGGGCTGCAGAGACTGGGACAAGGCCAGCAAGATATGTGACAGAGAGTTGCCTATGCGGCCGACACGGGCCGCTGCGTCGTAGCTCTTGACCAGCAGGTCATCTGTGATGCGGCACTGGGGCCTGGGGCAACGGGAAACCGGCCGCAGGACCTCATCGGGTGAGCATATCAGGGAGGCGATGGATGGCTCCACTGATGGCATGCTGCCCAACCCGTACCTGTCCGCATCCCGCATAGACGCCAAGGCCCTAGCGTCGGAGACCCGATGGGTCTGGGACTTGGGGTCTTCCCAGCACCTGTGGAGCTCCTGAATGTACTGCTCTGCGGGAGGTACAGTGAAGGCAGCCTGAGGTGGAGCGCGTCTAAAGAAAACGTTTGCAGGCCTTGCTGCTGCCGGGGCCTCGTCCTGGCCCAGGCGTGCCAGCGCCATCCGGATCACAGGCTTGATTGAAGCCGAGGCAGGCCCCGAGCCCGCTCTAGACTCACTTCCCGACCGTTGAGAGCCGGGGTATGAGGTGTGGGTGGCCTCTTCTGCCTCCTCTGGACCATCATTGAAGTCGGTACAGGAGGCCATTGTCGACAGTGAATCAACCTCCCACCCTGGGGCAGGGGCGGCTGCCGGTGGACTGCCGGCCCGGGGAACAGGCCTGTCCGGTTGGATATTAAGGAGCAGCTCCTTCAACTCCTCAAACTGGGATGCCAAGGTGTCTACCTTGGTAGCCAGATGGTCCTTCTTCCTCTCCTTGCTGTGCGGGGCATGACGGTGCGGAGACCCTTTCCGCCGCCTGCCTGCCTGTGGAGGGACACCAGATGGGGGCATCCGGTCCTCTGGCTGCTGCCCCTCCACTTCAGCCAGTCTGGCCAGCTTCAGATCATGCGGCATGAAACTGCAGTTTGTGCACTGCTCCTCTGTCAGCCCCTGCCTTAGGTGTGCTACACCCAGGCACCTGTGGCATTCGTCATGGCCATCGTCGGGCAACAAAGGCACCGCGCAGGCGCGGCACGCATGTGCCATGGCCAGTATATAACGGAGCGAAAACACTCCGGAAGGAAAAACAAAAAACACCCACTAAGCGTGCACGCTTTGGGAACTTCAACTCAGTTACTGTGGAGCGAAAGCACCCCTAGTAACAAACAAAAAACACCCAAAAATGGGAAAGAGCTATAAAGCTGAAATAAGTATTATAACACGATCAACTATAGGGAGACAGTTATAATTTCAACTCAAAAGAAAACACCGTAAAGAGCGGAAACACTCAACAGGTAATCAAAAATTCTTAAATCTGCAACATAGGCTGTTCAGTTTACTGAAACATGCAATTCAACAGAAAATGCAAATTAAATATATATATATGGCGTCTTTCCAACTTAAATAATAAAGAGACAGAGACCGAAAACAGACTCTGATTACTATACCAACCTGTGCGTTTCCCACAGCGTGGCCGCGCAAACACTGCTCTGCTGGGGAGCTATGTTGGTCTTCGGAAAGAACAGAAAATAGCGAGCCTTAATCGCAGCCCTTGGAGGACGCGACACGCGAAGCTCCAACCTACTGTAGGTTACAGGGCTCCCTGCGAAAAAGACGATGGTTTAGTAGTTTGTTTTTTAGAACCTCAAACCTGCAACGCGTAGCTTGCGAGAAGATCAAAGGGAAGTCATTAATGACG
The DNA here is from genome assembly GCF_963454915.1 of Gymnoscopelus microlampas. Taxonomy (NCBI): domain Eukaryota; kingdom Metazoa; phylum Chordata; class Actinopteri; order Myctophiformes; family Myctophidae; genus Gymnoscopelus; species Gymnoscopelus microlampas. Next base: position 10,364,977 of record NC_139960.1, read on the forward strand.
GCTGTGGGCTTATGTACGCTGGCTACTGCGTTCCACGCCCACCGTCATTATGTCACAGCTGTGACTTTGTTGATATTAATTACTCGACTGCACGTGCGTGAGACGGATATATCCAGTGTTAAGCACTGCCTCTGGCAGTCAGGAAGGATGAAATAGAACCCATCTAACCCCTGCTCATTTTGCTAGGATTGGATGGCTTAGGGTTGAGGACAGAGTACAGCAACTTGCTATGGGCCTGGTCTTCAAGATACACCACAACATTGGGATCCCCCTGTATTTGTCAAAATACTTCCAAAACGTTAATGAAGTCCATGATCATAACACCAGAGGCAGCTCCACGAATCATGTTCAACCCAGATTTGGCTCAACAAAGGGAATGAACTCGTTCTCATGCTATATTCATCAAAAATGTGGAATGCCCTACCAAAAGGAGTGTAAAACCCTACTCACTTTCAAAACTGCCCTAAACATACACCTTCAGGAGGCTGCAATTCGAAAATGGCCCCTGTCTAAGTCTTAACCTACCCCCCCCTCCCCTTTTTTTAGCCGCATGCTGAAAGCATAGCGGCTCTATATTCAGTCTGACTCTGACCCGACACATTTCCGACATGTATTAGACACTTTTTTTGCGTGATTGGCTGTCGTTTAAGCCAATGGGATACTTTCCCATACTCTGCACGGGCGCCCTCGTCCTCCCAAGCTATGGGACTAGACACGCCTCTCTCAGTGGATTCGTCTGAGCGCTAGCCGAATTTGGCTAATAGTTAGCTTGTATGCTTGTATGATGTTACTAACTGTTTTTAGCCAAACGCGGTAATGTCCACTCTCCATTAGTTCTCGACGCAAGTTGCGTTATTAATCCCGTAATTTTCATGTATTGTACATCCCAAAATCAAATGTATTAACCATGTGAGAGAGAGTAAAAAAAAAAGCGATTCTGGGCGAGGTAAACAGAACACTCGCCCCAAAACACACTCACCCCCATTCATTTCGCGGCCAGAGGCCGCCGGATTAGACCCGGGCGAGTGTGTTTGGGGACGAGCGTTCTTGTAATCCATTGCCGCATATGTAGCCATGGTTCACATTCATGTTTCAGGGCTACTGCCTACCGCATGATGCATCCATATCAAGGGCCCTTTTAATACAAAAACCCACGGCAATTTCGGTCTACAGTACACCAGCCTTCAACAATAGTGTACATTCAGTGGTCAGGTTCGTTCAGAAATCAATTGAAGAACGCAGGAGCAAGTTTTCCATATATAGCAAGCCACGCGCGAGAACGTGCATACACGCAGTACACTACACATGTGTCGTTGTTAGGGTTGCCAACCGTCCCGTAAAATACGGAATCGTCCCGTAATTGAAAACTAAAAGACGCGTTCCGTATTGAACTGATACGGGACGCACTTTGTCCCGTATTTAAGGTCGGGAATCAATTTGTTTTTTATTTGCATGACAGGGCGATTTATGAGCTGCCCTGTCTCTCTGCTGTGTGTGTGTTACTGGGAGAGTGGGAGCGCACTCGCAGTGAGTCAGTGTTGCCAAGTATAGTGAGAGAAATGAGCCAGGCGACCTACAAAAACAGGGCAAAAACAAGGAAAAAACAAGGCAGAATTTGTCCACAAGTTGCAGGAAATAAGCAGACTTGGCACCGCTGGCTATAATGCCATTGTCTGGGAGTGTGCTCAGCAGCTCATTGGCTCATTACTCAAAACACGACCAATGACAATAGCGCTTTCACGTTGCTAAGATACCTTCTGTGCGAGCCGGAGCTGTGCCTTGTAGACAGCGTCAGTGGAGATGTTTGGAGCAAAGCAAACTGTAAACTTTTTAAAGTAGCCTATGTCGGCGTATGTTTTCTGTGGTCCATGGTGGATTGGCTGACATCAGACAAACAGCATGCCTCAGGAGAACAACATACCAAAAATATAAGAACCCAAGCACAAGTGTCACAGTTCTTCATGAATGAAACATCTCCTGAGATCGATTCTGTATGGGATATTACATATTATTTATCTATCTATCTATCTAGTATTTCTATTTACCTGCCCTGGCAGCCTACATATTGGCTGCTGATGTGGGCATAGTCTAGGCTATTTCAGTAGACTAATATGGTTGATTGTTTATTAATGTTGTGTTTTTAAAGTCTAATAAATAAACATGTATTTAATATATATTAATCAATATAATTAAATAGTGTGCCCGTTTAAAGAATAACTCTTATATATATTAATCAATATCATTAAGACTCGCTCGAGAGAGGCAGAGAAATGCAGACGATGCATCTCATTGCACAGAGGTGCGTGAGCAAGATAAGGATTTAACTTCATTTTAATCAGCACAGTGTAAGCACAGTGTTTCAAGTTAATGTCCGCTGCCGTCAGCGCCATCTTCATAATAGATAAATATATATTCAGAACAGAATAATAATATTAAAAATATTTAATAAAACAAAAAATCGAAAATCTTCTTTTCTTTTTTTTTCGGGTTTTGGGCCTAACATGATGGCAATAGTCGGGTTCGGGCCGAGCCCCGGGCCGGCCCAGTCGGGCCCAGTTAGGGCCGAGCCTTAATTTTCAGGCCCGTTGAGAACTCTATAAATGATTAGTAGCCTTAAAGCTACTATTTGAATACTATTATTATTTTGCCTATACTGTGTGGCTCGCTGTGCATCACTCTGATTGCATCTTTCATTCATTCTGCAACGTGTTAATTGTCCATCACCTGACAACCATTAGCTGTCTTTTGTCATCTTCATTTCTTTATAGTTAAATGTTGTGTTGTTGACAAGATTGGGGCCAAAAAAGCCTGGCGCATGCGGCTTTATTATGACTTGTCATTCTTGTTTCTTCTCTTGTACATATTTTTCACTCTTCATACCAGTAACCTGTAAGCTGATTGTATGACATTCTATAGTAGTGTGTATATCTGTCTGTATCTTATATGTTATCATGATTTGTGTGCATGGGGATCTCATCTTAAACAAGCTCAGTGCTTAATGAGTCTTCCAGTTTAGTAGACCTCATATTGTGAATTTGTACTTCCATGTACTGTTGTTCTCATGTCTTACTAAATAAAGTAAATCAATCAATCAAGGGGGGGGGGGGGGGGGCGCCAAATCTTTGTGTGATAGGATTTTTCTTTTTTACGTTAACCACTTGAACCCTAGCATCCCTATTCTGGTGAGAAGAGAACCTTAGCCAAAAATAGCCGATCTACAAACTCACAAAGCCTTGCGCTGCGAGGCGTTGTGAGCTTGTAGATCTGCTAAATACTATTGTAGTTGTGTCTTCCGGTGTCTGACCCCTGCATTCCCACCAAAATTACCCAGGCACTAACGGGAAGTGCTTTGGAACCCAAATTGTGTTCTTTTTTTTAGCCCTTTATCCCCCTCCCCCCTCTCTCTCTGTATAATCTTATTACTAGCAAATCCAGCAGCAAAAACAAGCTATAAAATAATAGTTTTTTTTATAGCTTGTCCATCTCAGTGGTTTTCAAAGTGGGGTCCGCTGAGCCCCCAGGCCAGGGGTCCTTGAGGGGGTTCCAGGGGGGATGCCCGGGGAAATGAATTGCTATAGCATCACAAATCCGTTTAACCACTCTGACCCCTACATAGACATTGGCTATTTGAATAATTGTGATCATCAAATATTTGGGATCAGGCGATTATGTAATAATTGTGACAGTCCCCTGTTCTTGTTGTCTTTTAGACCTCATTCCTGTGGGAGTCTTGCTGATGGGTCAATATTACAACCCCCTAGAGGACGACCAGCAGCCCGGGACACATGGAGATGGAAGTTATCTGTTGGTAAGAGAGCCTGACCTATGACAATTTTTGGGTCAGATTTTGCAGAATCTTTGACCGCTGGTTCCCAAACACTGGGTCGGGGCTCATTTGTGGGTTGTGATTACATATCCTTCTATTTTTTTGTTTCCCCCCCATTTAGTTTTTTAGTATTATTTCAAAACATATTTTTAAAACATTCTCCAAATAAAATAATGTTTTCTTGATGTAAATACAACTTCAAAATGTTTTCTATATAATTTATTGGATTAATGAAAATACATTCCCTAAAGTATTAGAAAAAATATATAAGTAGTGAAGAAAAAGCAATGTAAAAATGCAACATCTCATATTTAATTCGTTTTTAATTAGAAAATTCAAAAATAGCTGTTCTACAAGCTAACATTTGTGAGCTTGTAGATCAGCTATTTTCATTTGATACATGGCGGGTATCCAGGACTTACAGATGGATATATTTTTCAGTTTTCTTTTGTACTTTGCCTTTTTGGCATGGGATTGTGAAACCTTTTTCTTCTGTTTGTCTAGATGAAGAAGGAGGGTGATGAGCCAACTCTGATCGGTGGAAAAGGTGAAGAACATACAATGTTTATTATTAAAATATAATGTTTATTTACCACTTAAACCCTATAACCTGTTGACCGGGGTCCCCCAGGGATCTATCCATGGCCCCCTCACTTAGTCCCGTGCCTCTGAAACCTTTGTGTGAACCCCCGCAATGCATAGCAAGCTTGTAGATCTGCTATTTGATGAATGTGCAGCTATTTTCACAGAATGTGTGCCTATTATATGACATGCTCAGAATAGGAACGCTACAGTTTAAGAGGTAAAATAAAACTCTTTTATGGCCAATTATAATTAGCAATTTCTGCATCTAGCAGACACTCTGACACTTATACAGAGCGACTTACAAGTGCAAGATTGGAATAAACACTGAAGCATGAACTCTCAACGAACAACAAGGTAAATAGTCACATAGGTAGAATGCAGAGAGAACAATGTAGTGCCTAAAAGGAACTAGCATTGGATACCAGGTAAACACTGACCCCAGCATCTGTCTCTTGACAGTCCATCTAAATAACATTGGTCAACAAGAAACAATTAAGTAAAAAAAACATAAGAACAAGACACCAAGATATCTGTCGTTTGCCGTTCTAATTATGAACGATGACTAAATTTAAACGGCACACAAATTGTAACACTTTCATATTGAATGAATCAATCCTGATAAATTGTTGTTTGGATTAAAACCATGTCTTAACATGTACGTATCTCCAATCTTCCCTGTTATGTTACCATCAAAGTACCCCCCACAGAGCATATTGAAGGGCACAGTGACTCGAGTTGTGAAGGAGGAGCCCAGAGCCAGCTTTTAGCAGTCATCACACCTCCACCTCCATTGGAGAAGATGGCGCAACAGTCTGACATTACGCGTCAGATATCAGTAACATCAGAGTCCTCTGAAACAGAGGCAGATGTGTTAATACTGGATCAAGACGTTCAACATCATAATGAGATGTCGGTAAAGGAACAATATGACATTGCTTTTAAACCATCGAAGACGATAGCCTCTCTGTCAGAGGGAGCCGCCCTCACGGAGGAGAATCCTTCTGCTGCTACAGAATTGCAAAGAAGGCAACCAAAGAATGCACAAGGGGTTCATAGTTCCCCTTCAGTTCTACCAGTTCAAGCAAAGAATGCTCAAATTGCTGTGTCTGAGGCAGCAACAGGAAACCAGTTACCGGCAGTTACCTCAAACTGTGCATCCACTCAAACCTGTTCTAGTTCGAAAAAGACAATTTCATCCATCCTCGCGGAAACCAAAGTGCCACCAAGTGTAATACCTGTTTTTCAACAGAAGCGGTCTGCAGTAGTCAGATTGACTAGACTATCATTGTCTGCATTAACACAAGAAGTTTCACCAGTTATGAATATTACAGTTTGTAACATTAAAGAAGAATTTGAACCAATTCCCCTGACACCAGCTGTTGTCCAGGAGACAGAAACAGAAGACGTCAAACCGATTTTATCCAAAATCCGATTTCTTAGCAGAGCTAAGAAAGTTAGATTAGTTCGAGATCGTAGGACCCCTACAAAGACGTCTAATGAATCATCTTCTAGCTCTTGCCCTAACAAGACCTCTAGTGAACCCATTCCTGAAAAGTACAAATCACCTATACGTGGTTTTAGACCTAAACAGCCTATTGATAAAACCTCTTCTGTCAGTCCTAGAAGGTCTAGAAGTGTAAGTAAAATTGTTGCTAGCCATACGAAGCTAGAATTCACTCAAGATGGCTGTGAAAATAGTCGTAATGAGCCCACTCAGGTTCATGCTAAAAGACCCAGATTAAGTCAAGATGTTGTCAGCCCCAAAAGGTGTAGACTCCCCACAACTCCAAAACTACCTTCCAGTCGCACCAGCCGACCTTTGACTAAATCATTGAATTTATTGGCCTCTACCCCACCGAATCGGCCTCAGATCCGAACACCCACATCTGGCCTTTCCTCTCACAACACCGGTGTCCAATCCATACCAGACCGAGCACCGACAATCGTTTCACCGCTACAGCCATTAGCAGTCATCGGTAGGCGGCTGCTCCGGCACCAGTGTGGGGTGTGTGGTCGTGTCTTCAGCAGCCCAGCTGCCTTGGAGACCCACGTCAGCCAGCACACTGTCAACCATCCTTTCACCTGCCTGCTCTGTGGGAAAACTTTTACAAATGCCAGGAGCCTCCACCGGCACGTCCAGGTGCACCGCAACGGAAAGGCCTACGTCTGCAACGAATGTGGCAAGGGCTTTGCCTTACGCTTTGCCCTCACCAGACACTTCAACATGGTGCATGAGAGAGTGAAGCCCTTTGCGTGTCAGATATGCAATAAAGACTTCTTCTCTAAAGTCGAGATGGAGTCCCACTTAAGAGTCCACACGGGGGAGAAGCCATTCGAGTGCAACCTTTGCGAGAAGAAATTCACCAGGAGAATGGACCTCAATGTGCATCTGAGGTGGCACAACGGGGAGAAGAGGTACTGGTGCTCTTATTGTGAGAGAGGTTTTCTTGATGCGAACAATTTAAAAAGGCACACGTACACTCACACAGGAGAGAAGCCACACCAATGCCCTCATTGCCCCAATAAATTCACACAGTCCGCTAACCTCAAGAAACACCTGAAATGTATACACAAACTAAAAGCCTGAGTTAGAAACTTGTCGTGCGTGGGTGTCGCACACCAGAAATAGCTGATCTACAAGCTCACAGCGTGGCACGGTGTAAGCTTGTAGATCAGCTATTTTGGTGAGTGACACCAACTATGTATAAATGTTCCACACAAGTAATGGCTGTTTGATAATCAGAATTATAGACTGTTTGAATTCTGATTTAAGCACATTAGTTAAAAGTAAATGAAAACATTATGTATGTTGTTTAGCTTGGCCACTGTCAGTACTCAGTACGGACATTGTGTCTGTTTTTATTATTTCCTTTTGCCTTTTTGTATTTTTTTTACATTTACTTCTATTTGAAAAAATCTGAAAGCATATACTCTAAATGTCTTAGCTTCAACAGGGGGTTGGCACATTGTCTAAGGTCTACTATGTTATGTACTTTTGTATTAGGTTCTGTGTCACATTGATAATTGGTTCCTATTGACCAGAATGATTAACCTGACGCTACCAGATCCAAGAAGCTTGCTCCACACATTGGCCCTCATTTATCAACGCAGCGTATAAACCGGCGTATATTTTTCCATATATTCGGCCGTACACCAACGTCGAAGTCACATTTATCAACGCATCCTACACAGCTGATCCGAGCTTACACTTGGTCCCAGCGTTGATAAATGTCACGGCTGAAACGAGCGTCATTTAAATAACACGCCCTTAAAATATTCTCAAAACGCCCCGATTTTACGACATGAAGACGAACCAGAATACGACCAAAGACATGAAAAGCCAATAAGAAACAGTCGCCCGTTCCCCCCCCCCCCCCCCCCCCCCCCCACGCTGGCCTCGCCGCACACGCCTCTCTCTCTCGCGCTCTCTCTCTCTCTCACACACGCGCCCGCCCAACTTTGTCTTTCATGTCCGTGTCCGTGTCCGTAGCGTAGCGGTACATGAGACTCGGGCGGAATGCAGTGATTCCCGACCGCGGGACTCCCGGCGCAAAAGCGCTCGTATATTTTTGAAAATAGCAGATCTACAAGCTCACAACGCGTCGCGATGCAACGCTGGCTTGTGAGCTTGTAGATCTGCTATTTTCAATACAGACAGATCTACAATCTTATCTGAATGACTGTTAAAGCAGTTTGTTTAATACATTACTTTATAAAATGATATATTTTCACAGCAATTATTTATTAGTGTAGATATACACATTTAGGAGTGGATTATGTGTCCAGATGCTTGTCAGACAGTCAGACAATGGTGCTCCGCAGGTCTAGAATGGAATAAACGGGTGCAGCCAACGTCAACAACTGGTCTCGACCAGACGTTAGATCTCAGCGTACCGTAGGATAAAGCCCACGTCAGGATATATTGATAAATGCCGAAAAGTGCGGTGAAAACGCCGTACACCCATTATTTGGGCTGCACCGCGTTGATAAATGAGGGCCATTGTTTCACAGCGAGGAACCTGGTTACTCAATACCGCCCCATTTGGCAGGGTCAGGTTACAGAATGATCGGAATGATGCAATTTTTGATAATTTTGTCTTTTTTTTTTTTGTACATTTATTTAGATAGTAAATTTCCTTTGAGCTTAATTAAGTGCCTTCCAAATAGTGGTCTGATTTAATTTGACACGGAGAGAAGAGAGAAGTTCTGTGAAAATGTAATTCAAGCCAGAATCCACAATGGCAATATAAGCATGCTTGGTGTGCATTCAAGGAGAGAATTTTCATATTAATTACAATTTTACCTGTAAATAAGTCTAACATTGTAAAAGTTTTAATGGTAGGAGCACTGCTGTTCACTCAATTGGACTGTTTACCAGAGATTTTATCCGAAAATTGTCAGTAAGGAATTACTCGGTACAGCAAGATAAGCCCCTTGAATTGGGTAATTGTGTATGATATGAATCTTCCTAATTTTTATAAGTCGGGCAGAAACCTCATATCTCCATATTTCGATTTTAAACTTAAATGAATGCCCTATTTCGTCATACTACAGTGTCACACAAGAAGCAAGCATAGCCAATCAACAAGCTCACAACGCGTCGTGATAAGCGAGCTTGTAGATAAGCATTTTTTTTCCTCTGGGTTTTATAAATATTGAACAAATCAAAAGTGATCACAAGAGCTTGTGACTAAAATATTAACTACATTAGATCCATTGTTTCCATTTCCCTGACAGCTTTTGGACGTACAAGGTTTCCACCCAGTAGTGATAATTTGCAAGCCTACAATGGATGATGTTAAAAGTTTTTTTTACTCTGTGTAGACTACTACATGTGGAATTACAAAGTTTAAAGTATTGTCAGAAAAACTTTCTTTCGTGTCAGTGTGAAATCTGTTGTCTTAGGCTTGAGCCGGGGTGGTATGAAGGTATTACGCCGTAATAATTACTGTATACCAGGGTAATTAGAATTTAAGGTATGATTTTCAATACAGTATAAACTGACGCTTCTCTTTTAAACGGATATGGAGATACTGTATTGAGACGATGTATTGGGAAATTGGCCTACAGAAGAATTATTTAGAGGTAGAAAATAAATAATAGTCTGGTAATTTATTCTCTTTGGTCTCTTAGCTCAGTGGTTCTCAAACCTTTTCATGTCAAGGACCCACCCCCACATTAATATTAGTAGTATTTGGCTGCAGACCCATCTGAAAATATTTTGTTCAAGGGATCCTCATACTAGATTTGTGTTAAAATGTTCAGAAAAAGTAAAGACTTTTTGAAAATAGCAGATCTACAAGCTCAAGTGATGAACCACTCAGATCATATTTCCTCCCTCATAACTCCACTAGGAAGCATAGAACAGTCATTTTCTGATTATAAACTACATGTATCTGTCCTAGGCATTGGAGTTAATGTCAACATCACATAGAGAACGTACTATTTTTTCTTTATTGAGCAAGTTAAGATGGTGTGCAGGTGTCTAGTTATCTAATCTGTATGCATGGGCTACTCCTACCGACACACCTGTCACAGAAATGTTATTCAAAGACTTTTGATTACCAATATATTTAACACAAATACATTGAAACATTTCGTATTTTAAATGCACCTTTCAGCAATGTCAGGGGAGATACATCTGAATGTAATTTAATTGTTCTGAGAGGAGATTGATGACAGAATAAATCAGATATCATACATACCAATCTGGGAAAAATAGACACAAAACATTGATTTTCAAACTTTAGATGAATGTGTAAATAAGGACATCAACTTTATTGTCACATAACATGATTACAGGTCTAAATGAGTGGGTGATATAATTGTTTTTGCTATCTCTAAACTTTGCAGTCTGAGGAATGCCCAATTTTCGATTGCTGTTTATAGAACTGCGTGTGTACACACAGTAAAAAATAAACAGTTCAACACAGTTTGTATTTCAAATGATCGAACCGGATCGAAAGACGAACCACTCAGATCATATTTCCTCCCTCACAACTCAATTAGGAAGCATAGAACAATAGTAACAATTTATAACTAAGAAATGTATGTACAATTGAAGGGAATACAGTAATAGTTTCTAAAGTGTTTGGTCTCGCTAACCACGATGATGAGTTGTGATATTTCCTCTTGAGCGTTAAGCAGACATTGAATAATGATTTAGTTCATATGTTCTCTGTCATTGATGACTGTTCTATGCTTCCTAGTGGAGTTTTGAGGGAGGAAATATGATCTGAGTGGTTCGTCTTAAGGATCATTTGAAATACAAACTGTGTTGAACTGTTTATTTTTTACTGTGTACACACGCAGTTCTATAAACAGCAATCGAAATTGGGCATTCCTCAGATTGTAAAGTTGAGAGATAGCAAAAACAACTATATCACCCACTCGTTTAGACCTGTAATCATGTTATGTGACAATAAAGTCTTTGAATAACATTTCTGTGACAGGTGTGTCGGTAGGAGTAGCCCATGCATACAGATTAGATAACTAGACACCTGCACACCATCTTAACTTGCTCAATAAAGAAAAAATAGTTTTGTACGTTCTCTATGTGATGTTGACATTAACTCCAATGCCTAGGACAGATACATGTAGTTTATAATCAGAAAATGAGAGCGACCACAAGTGCGAACAACAGTTCAACAAGAGTCTTGCCAATTTTAGCCAGTGTTTCTTTAAGACTATACTTTCAGGGATCATTTCTATAGTATCGGACTGGAGAAAATTTTGACACTTTCTTTGGAAACACGGGACACGTATGTTTTCTCTTGCCTCCTCGTCCAGCCCATGTAAAACAGGTGCGTTAGCCAAGAATCAAACTCAGGTCAACTGCTTTAAAAGTAGCTATGCTCACCACTATTCAACCAACATTCACAATGTTGATATATTTAAAGTGAATCAAAAAAAAAGAAATAATAGTGTATTATTAGCAATAATAATGTCCTCCATGATATTAGCAAGGTTATAATATGATTTAATAATATCTACTGATGTGGTTCTTTTGTTGATGTCAGGGTACGTTGGCTCACTGCCAATGCTTTGCAACTCAAAATGGGAATTATTATCACGATCATTGTTGTTGTTTTGTTTAGTTTAGTTTAGTTTAGTTTAGTTTGTTGATTTTGTATTTTGTTCAAATATGTGTTTGTAATTCTGAGACAGGAGGAGTGACGATCCGAGCCGCCTCTAGATGGGGCTGTTCAGCCCGGCTAGCTCAGTCGGTAGAGCATGAGACTCTTATTTTCAGGGTCGTGGGTTCGAGCCCCATGTTGAGCGCAACATTTATGTTTGAAAGCCAGAGAGACTGGGGGCCTGGCTGAACAAGGGCAAAAGAAAGTGATAGTGCTATGTGTTAATTCAGAAAGCAAGTCCACACACACATACATAATGATCTATAACAATAATATGTCCCATCTAGTTATTTCTGTGGCATTTCCCATGTGGATTTCATCCTGCATTTATCCATCCTTGTTTTTTGGCTCCATCTAGACTAGAGGATGGCCAAGTGTATTCAACAGCCCCACATCCTCCACAGTACAAAGGAGACAGGGTTTAGGAGGAGTCTCCTGATAAAACCAGGAGTGTTGGCAGGTATGAATATGGTGTCCTGATGACATCCTGGAAATTACGTCAAAATCATCCCATATCGGCTGTGATATGGCCTTGTCCTGAACGTTGTTTGATCCTGGGGCGCTGCACTGTTAACTGTCCACACACAGTGGCTACTGCACTCTGCAGGGTTCATAAAGATTTTCTGAATATTTGCACGGTCTTGCACCACCGAACTAACTGATATGTCCATATGGAAAACCCTGATGTCCTTTTGTGATATATATATATATATATATATATATATATATATATATATATATATATATATATATATATATATATATATATAATGATAATTGACAGTTGGGTCACTCCCTCTTACCTTTTCCCATATTTACTTATAGTGTGTGTTGGCATGGGCATGTTGTTGGTTGATCCAATAGAGAGTTGTTATAGCTCTTTAGGGTCAACCAGACCTCAGGCCTTTACAATACATTGCTCTTTGATACTTGCAGGTTGATGTGCCACACTATGCTGCATGCAATCAAATCAATAGCTAGTGTTTTATGTAAATGACCTCTTGTTTAAACAGCACTAGATAGGAGACACAAAGCCAATTAATGTTGTGGTGACGTCTGTTTGAGGTCACCACATAGCCGCCCATAAGATGTCCTGGTGATGATGTCCAAATCATCCCCATATCAATGTTGTAGTTGTTTTGTTTTTTTTAGTTTAGTTTGTTTGTTGGTTTAGTATTTTGTTCAAATGTATGTTTTTGATTCTGAGGAGGAGCCATCTTCCAAGCTGCATCTAGATGGGGCTGTTTACCTCTCTAGTTCAGCCTGGTTAGCTCAGTCGGTAGAGCATGAGAATCTTAATCTTGGGGTTCGAGCCCCAAGTTCGGTGCAATATTTATGTTTGAAAGCCAGAGAGGCTCGGGCCTGGCTGAACTTGGGCAATAGAAAGTAATTGTGCGGTGTGTTCATTCAAGAAGCAAGGCCACACGCACATACATAATAATCTATGAAAATATGTCCCATCTAGTTGTTTATGTGGCATTTCTATCCTGCATTTATCCATCCTTATTTTTCGGCTCCATCTAGACTAGAGGATGGCCAAGTGTATTCAACAGCCCCACATCCTCCACAGTACATGAACCTGGCTGAAATTCTGATCTGTGCAGTGCACAGTAAATCCACTCTCCCAATAGATATAGGCTAATAGACCTTTTTCACGGCATAGCAGAGCCTTTCCAGTGAGCCAACATGCAAATAGCAGCACCCGGCCTCAACAAAACCTTAGCTATACTAAATTAGTGTAATTCTTATATTGTAATGATATATAATATTACAATTATAAGGTTACAGGTCATCCATTTGGTTCCATTTGTACACTCTTGGAATTAAATGAACACAAATTAGTGTAGATTGGGGTCATAGAGATTTTAAAAACGGTATACAAATGGCAGCCTGTGGCTTAATGCATGTCAAAATGGCGACCTGTGGCTTAATGCATGTCAAAATGGGGGTCTGTGGCTTAATGCATGTCAAAATGGGAGTCCTTGATTGATTGATTGATTGATGTACTTTATTTAGTAAGACATGAGAACAGTACATGACAGTACATAACAGTGCATGGAAGTACAAATTCACAATACAAGGTCTACTAAACTGGATAGCTCATTAAGCACTTAGCTTGTTTAAAGGTGTAGTGAAATGAAAAATATGTTTTTCACACTTTTAGAGCATATCCGTGGTCATCATATGGGCATACCTAACAATAGATGCCAAAAAAAATGAAAAAAAAACATTTTTGTGTATTTTTACATCTAAAGTCCCTAAAAAGCCAATCTTAATTACTTCCTGTAAACGAAAACGTGCTGCGTGATGACATAACTCGACCTTCGTGAATATAAATGAATCTTGATTACATGCACCTGTTTGATTCCCATAGCTGCACGTTCTTCAAACACAGCTGATTTTAATTACAGAGATACTCCGTTTTGAATCTCATTGAAGATGAGTGTATTACTCATTTTAAACTTCATCTGCACACTAAAATATGTATCTGAAAACATTATAGGTTAGAAATAAGCCAGGTAGTAGCAAACGCGCTTCACTGGCCGTCTCTCTCTCACTTGTAAACAAACACTAGCCGTGTTGCCCACGGCTGAAGTGATTGAGATCCAACGTCCCATAGCCTGAAGGGATGGGACCTTCCGATTGGTTTAGAGTCGTTGAACCGACGTTTCAGGCTGAACCTTCAAAATAAAATGCCCGAAAATGTCACTTCAGTGCGTCTTTAAGATGAGATCCCCATGCACACAAATATGTGGGCCCACATATTTGTAATTAAAAAGGTTGAGTGTCAATGCTATAAACTGTCTTTGGATCGGTACAGTGAGATGAAGCCTTCCGGATGGAGGAACAAGCAGCACTGAGAGCCAAAATGTAAACCTATAGTGCTGTGACCCCCAAGTTGAAATCAACATCTGTTTCACAGGATTAGCATGTGTTCTCTCATTTCTTCTCTTTTTTATAATGTATAACTGGTTTAGTATAAGATGGCTGGTCTGGTTCATTGGAATGGATGGGGATTAAACCGGTCAGTTTATGAACTTGTCCTACAAGATATTCTTTCCTTAAACCTCCTATGTAGGCCTATCTGGGACCACGTCAGTACATCTTTTAACTATGACAGATTTTGTCCAAACTTCAGGCAAGTCGGTACACATCATCTCTGTATGTCATCAACTGTTTACCATTCCATATTTCATTTTGATTTGCTACAATTGGCTTCCATAGTATGCATGGTTGGCATCTTTAGCTATAACAAGCCACTTCACATTAATACCAATTCAATTAACAGTAACTGTATAACGGTATGTAACAGTATACCCAAAACTACACACAATCCATGCCTGACTATAATGTCCTACATGTACCATTTTCTACTAAACACAATTTTGGCAACTGCTGGATACTCCCGCAAATCAACATATTGTACGTGTCTGTGCAATAATTTCATCAACATGAATCCCTCAACTACTACAGATTCCACTAACTTGTATAAAGACTGGATTCCAATCATTGATGGCCCACAATAACCTACCTGACCTGGCAGACTTTTGTTAACCCATTTTTTGATAGTTCTCCTACAGATTTTGTCCAAACATCACGCACATTTTTCTAGTTGTTTGTTCTTAGATTTGAATGCAATATTACATTTTTGAATGTCTGTGGTATAGTGGTGGGCACAGCTGCCCTCCAAGCAGTTGAACTGAGTTTGATTCCCGGCCAATGCAGGTTTTCTTCGGGCTTGCAATGGGTAATGCGCTTTAGGATTCATTCCAGATGTGTTGCAAGTGTTGTACTTGTACACACATACACACGCACACGCACACACACACACACACACACACACACACACACACACACACACACACACACACACACACACACACACACACACACACACACACACACAGCCCCCATTTCTAGTTTGGGGACTTAGCTCCTTGACAAAACCTGCTCTGTCAGTGTCAAAGCAGCTAAGAGGAGACATGTCACTACTTGTCTTTTTTAGCCCCATCTGCTGAGTGACCTAGAAGTAATACACCCACTTTCCCACAATACCAGCAGCATCTGTAATTTAAATATAGAGATCTACTACCCCAATAAAGAGAGAATGGCTCTTTATTAGGGAAGTCATTCAGAGTGTGGGAGACAAGGCGAGGTGGAGGGAGGGGGTTACTATTAAACGTTTAATACAAACTCAGCAACACAGCAATGAATGTTTTATTACCATCCGTTGAATCTTTAGACACAATAGACTAGGGGCCTAGGAGGTAGACATCCTTAAAAAACATAAAAACAAACAAACAAACAAACAAACATTATTTTGGATGATTTAAATTACCATTTCACTTTGTTGTTTTTCCTCACAAAAAAAAACAAATCAGTTCATCTGACTAAATACATGACAAAATGCACGATTATTCTTTTTTTAATCGTTTTTTTTCCTTCACTTTTATAAACAAATAGGCAGTGGTGGAAAGTAACTAAGTACATTTACTCAAGAACTATACTTAAGTACAATTTTGAGGTATTTTTTACTTCTACTCCACTACATCTCAAATATTGTACTTTTACTCCACAACAATTATTAGAAAACTTTAGTTACTACTTCGTGTAGATTTTGATCATAATTACAAAACATATGTTAACCACTTCAGCCCCATTTGGGCCATTTGAAAATTGCAGATCTAGAAGCTCACTGTGAGCTTGTAGATCTGCTATTTTCAAAAGATTTTTATACATTTGAAAACTTGTGAAATGGGACATTCTGCATAATGAGTACTTACTACTTTTGGTACTTTAAGACAAGTACATTTTGATTCCAATACTTTTGTACTTTTACTTTTGAATTCTGGACTTTTACTTGTAAGTATTTATACATTGAAGTATTTATACTTTTACTTAAGTAAAACATTGTATTATTTTCCCACCACTGCAAATAGGCAGCCAAAGCAAAACACAAAACATTCAGCAACAACGACAACATTTTGCCTCCAAATGGTAAAGTAATAGCCTCCTTTTGTGACTATAATACTATTTGGCTGGGAGGAGGGTGGGGGGGTTGTTTATTGTGCACTAACACCCCTCCCCCTACGGAGGAGGAAAAAAAGACACACGGGTTCCCTTGTTCTTCTGTCCCGACATTTAACACATAGTGAGAGAGACTGAGAGAGAGTCCCGTTAACACAGAGTGAGAGAGAGAGTCCCGTCGTTCTCATGACTGCAGCCTGGAGGAATCATCATGCGGCGCTACCTCCGCGCTCTGCTCCTCTGCACGCTGTTCGCCGTGTTCTCCGCTGTCTATGCGTACAGTAGACTGTTCTATCCGGACGGAGGAGGAGGAGGAGGAAAAAACTCCATCGTCCCATCATGGAGAGTCGCAGCCGGGAGGCGATCAGGGTCCTCCTCAGACAAAACTACAGGCCCCGAAAACCACCAACAACAACAACACTGGTACAACAGGTGAAGTCGATTGTTCTTAAACTTTTACAGGAACCCCCCCCCCCCATAACTCTCAGAGTTACTGTGTGTGTGTGACTCGAGGGTCCATTTGGGACGCCCTGCAAGGAAACCAGCGAGTCACTGGACGGCCGTAGCCCTGAAACATTACAGTCATGGTGCTACTTGTTCCTTTTTTTTTTTTTTTTAATTACTTGTACATGTACAACCCGTACGTCTACATAAACGTTCAGATTTTAAATATAAACTGCTGACCTCACGGCCACGGATGTAACACGTTGAAACGCTCGGGTCTAAGTACCCGTATCTTCCGTATTGTTCAATAAAAAGCATTTTACTCTTATCGATGGCCATTTTTTCATAGAGTTATAATGTGTAATAATGAGTGCAGTACACCTCCCAACCGATAAGGTCGCGTAGTTGAAAGCATATGAAGAACATTCTGAGAAAATGGCCACCGATCGGATTAAATGCTTTTTATTGAACAAAACAGAAGATACGGGTACTTAGACCCGCGCGTTTTAACTTGTTAGATCCATGGCCGTGGGGTCAGCACTTTATATTTGAAATTTGAACGTTTATGCTTGTAAATACAGAAATTTCAAAAACTAGGAACAAGTAGCGCCATGACGCTTGTGACAGACAAGCGTCATGTGAACCATGGCTAGGACGGCCGCAACTTTATAAGAGAACCACTGGGTGAAATCACTTTTTTTTGCAATAGCTGGGAGGGAATTCGTCAAAAAATCATCAAGATTGTGCACCTGGTCACAAGTTTTTGATTTTTTGGCGTGATGTTTCTAGGTATGGGCATAAGGTTTTCAAAAAGCATTGCAAACTTGGCCTTGGGCAAAGTTGGGGTCGTCCCCTAGTGGTCTGTTTGCAATATATATGGTTGAAACCCCAAATAATTGATAGAAAACATTATTCAATGTATTCTGTTACTATTGGGCATGCTATAGCATACACATTTTTTGGGAAAATCTAACTTCTGGAAAGCAATTATTTTCAAGTTGGCGTCCGCGATGACTGCTTTACAATCTCATTCATTACTCAACCTAGAAAGGTGTTTTTGTGTCCAATCCTAGGTTTCAGGGCTCAAGGAATGTGACTGAATCAGTAAAATTACCATCATTTAATTATTTATTGCCAAATCTGCCACAATCTTTATGATTTTTGACATGTTCCCTCTCAGCTAGGGTCGGGATATCACCTGGATCTTGAATTTGGCAATTAATAATTAACTGATGGTAATTTAACTGATTCTGTCACATTCCTTGAGCATCTTTTTCATAAATCAACGCTATTGAACACTGTTTATGTCTGTGTTGTTGGTTAAAAAAAAATTGAACCAATGAAAAGTATTAAAAAAGCGCTTCTGACAAAACCAGCTAACTCCATTGATTGATTTCCAAGTGTGCGCCTTTGAATGTGGAGCTGGCCTGGAAAAGTCAAACTTTTATTAGTGATAGTCAGTCAACATGGAATAATAGGCTCTATGCACAGCAGCCATATTATCACTTCCTTCACAGGTGTTACCAATGATACTAATGAAGGCTCTGTTCCATTAGTGGTTCTCAGACTTTTTGGTTCTCAGACTTTTTAATTTCCACGACCACCACAACTCTTGAGAGTGTACAAATGGAACCAAATGGACCCTTACGGGTCCATTTGGTTCCATTTGTACACTCTCAGAGTTACACACCCGTAAGGGGACATTTGGAACCCCCTCAAGGAACCAATTCAATTCAATTTCAATTCAAAGGGCTTTATTGGCATGAGAAAACATACGTTTACATTGCCAAAGCAAAAAGCACAATACAACAATACAGCAATACAATCAAGACAAAAAATGTACATTTGAAAGTCAGAATCTTCAATAGATCAATTTCTATGTACCAAGATCACTGGGTGCAAATATAGTGCAGGAATATACACAATGATTCGTCTTTAGGGTGGTTGTGTTCCGTTCGATATCCTTCTCCTATCACAGCAGCTCACGAATCTTGCTGCTGTGTTTGCACATTGTTGTACTTCGCCCAGCAGATATGGGAGTTTTTTGTCATTGGTCATGTTTTCAAAATCTCTGTGTGTGGTTGTAATCTGTGGGAAGTATGTGTCTCTGATGTCTTGGTACAATGGACAGACGGTTAGGAAGTGTAGCTCGGTTTCCACTTCCTTTTGTGTGCAGTGGGTGCATAGTCTGTCTTCTCTCGGGATACAGGTCTGCCTGTGACGACCTTTCTCGATCGCAAGACTGTGCTCACTGAGTCTGTACCTAGTTAAGATTTTTCTTTGTTTTGGGTCGGTCACGGTGCTCAGGTATTCTGCCACTGCGTATTCTCTGTTTAGGGCCAGATAGCATTCTAGTTTACTCTGCTTTTGTGTTGCTTCTTTCCAATGTGTCAGGTAGTTTTCCTTTTGCTGTTTTATAATTTTGTTTGGTCCGATGGGTTTTCTATCTCGTGGCTCTGTTTGTGTTTGTGCCCGGAGTTCCATGGCCAGCTGGCTGAGGGGGCATCTCTCTAGAGTTTCGCTGTGTGTGAGTGCTTTGTTATGGAGTGCATCTAGGTCGCTTTCTTTTAGGTGGTTGTAGAACTTAAGTGCTCTCTTTTTTATTTTGATTATGAGTGGGTATCGTCCTAGTTCTGCCCTGCATGCATTATTTGGTGTTTTTCGCTGGGTACGGAGAATGGATTTGCAGAATTCTGTGTGTAGGGTCTCGGTTTGGTGTTTATCCCATTTTTCAAGGTCATGGTTTGCTAATGGTCCCCAGATCTCACAACCATAGAGGGAAATTGGTTCTATCACTGAGTCCAGTATTTTAAGCCAGGTTTTAATTGGGATGTCTATTTTGATGTTTCTTTTGATAGCATAGAATGCCCTTCTTGCCTTGTCTCTCAGGTCCTTTACAGCTTGGTTGTAGTTCCCTGTGCTGCTGATGTTTAGGCCAAGGTAGGTATAGTTTTTTGTTTGTTCTAGTGGGATCGTATTTAGGAACAATTGATGGTTTTGGCGGCTGGATCTTTTTTGAAATATCATGATTTTAGTCTTAGTTAGGTTCACTGTCAGGGCCCATGTCTGTGAGAATTTGTGTAGGAGATCAAGTTGCTGCTGTAGTCCTTCCTTGGTTGGAGACAGCAGCAGCAGGTCATCTGCGAAAAGTAAGCATTTGATTTCTGTGTTTGCCAAGGGGATGCCTGGAGCTGTAGACTGTTCTAACGTTTTTGCTAACTCGTTGATATATATGTTGAAGAGTTTTGGACTCAGGCTGCATCCCTGTCTAACTCCTCGGCTTTGGGGGAAAAAGTCTGTGTGCTTTTCGCCTATTTTAACTGCGCATTTGTTGTTTGTGTACATTGATTTTATGATGTCATAGGTTTTCCCCCCTATGCCACGTTCCAATAGTTTGTACATCAGACCCTCATGCCAAATTGAATCGAATGCTTTTTTGAAGTCGACAAAGCAGGAGAGGAACCATGAGGGTCCATGGACCCCAATGTTAGACCCACTGGTGTAGCAGAGTGTTTCCAGTGAGCCAACATGCACTATATCAGCACCCTGACTCTGTTTGAGCAGAATGGAACAGAGCCTTCATTAGAATCATAGGTAACACCTGTGAATGTCTTCACAATATGGCTGCTGTGCATAGAGCCTATTGACTGACGGCCAACACAATAGGCCTACAAGATGATAACAGTGACCTGCTAAAATTCACCCCGCATTCTGAGAGAGTGAGGGAGAGGAAATAGCAGATGTCAGAGGTGACAGAGAGGATAAAAGTTTAGGTTCACACAGACTGTATTCACAGTTGCATGAAAACATTACCAAACAGTGGACAGATTTGGTATCAGTCTCTTCTACATCCTTCCTCTTTCCTTTGTCCCTTCTCTCTTCTGTTCTCTACCTCTGGCTCACTCTTTTCCTTTACCATCTCCTCTCACTGTCTCTCTCACTCTGTTTTTGTGAAAAGAAAACATGTTTTCTCCCCCGATAGCAATTGTCAAGTGTTGATTGTTCAGTAACAGGGCTCTCCCAATATTTCCAGCTCTTTCTAAGAGAAAATATAATTTCATTTTATCCGTTTAGGAGAGAGAACTCTACAAATATCACTTACAGTATCAGCTTAACATTTTCTAGCGTTTCAGTTGCAAGTTTCATTACTCATTTTTTTGTTCCATCACTTCCAATTTCACTTGTTTATCCCAGTGGTTCTCAACCTGGGGGTCGCCAAATAATTTGGGGGGGTCGCCAGATTTTTGGGTGAATTTGAAAAAAAGGGGAAAAAAAAAAAAGTTTTTTTTTGTTTTTTTTTTTACAAAATATGTTATCATTAATTCATGTTTTATCAGTTAATTTACTCAATTTACCCACTTTTAGCAAAAATGTTTTGATAATAAACAATTATCAAATAACCTATTACAATTAGATAACCTTCGCGCGCGCGAACGGGACCGCGCGCGTGCACGCGGGGGGTCGCGGGAAATAATATCATTATTTTGGGGGTCGCGGCCTGAAAAGGTTGAGAACCCCTGGTTTATCCTGTATGAGCTCTCTCTCCTGATTGGCTAACATTGGTATTCTGTCCTGAAAATGTATTTTCTCTTTACAAAAGAGCTGGAGAGACAGGCTGAACAAACACTCTTCTATAGCAATGATTGCTCGGTATATAGAGCTATTTTACAATATGTATTTTTACAAATAAAGACCACTGTCTTTTTCCTGACCCTCTCCAGGTCCATTGGTCATTTTATCATCTAGTCAGGCTTTTGTGAGCTCCCCAGACAGTTATTAAGTTGCTTGATTCAGTATTTACCAATCTTTGTGAGCTTGTGCTGTAACATAATCCTGTATTGATTTCTTGATTTTTACCAGCTGACTGGTAAAATACTGATTGTTTTATTTTATCTGTTTATGTTATTACTGATATGTTATGCTTTTATATGTTGTGAAGCACTTTGTGACTCTGATGTCTGTGAAAGGCGCTCTACAAATAAAATTTACTTACTTACTTACTATTTAGATATTTGATATTAATTTGATCAGACACGCCCCTTTCCTATACAAACCCATCATAACTTCAAACTCCATTTCTAACATGTTAGATTCATCAAAAACACCCGTCCTTGGTTCTGGTGACTCATCCTGCCCTCCTTATACGTGAGGGGGCCGTGTTTTTTCAATTACTTTTTATTGTATTTAATTATTTTTATTTAAAAAATATATATATTAAAAATAAATGAAAAGAGTAATTGGAAAAACATGGTCTCCTCACGTATTAGAAGGACAATATCAGTCAGCAGAACCAAGGACGGGTGTTTCCGATGAATCTAACATGGTTGAAATGGAGTTAAGTTACAATGGGTTTGTGTAGGAAGGGGGCGTGTCTGATAATTAGTATCAAATATCTAAATACTGAATCAAGCAACTTAAAAACTGTCTGGGGGAGGGGCACGGTGGCGCAGTCGGTAGCGCTGTCGCCTCACAGCTAGAAGGTCCTGGGTTCGATTCCCGCCAGGGACGCTGTGGGCGCTGGGGGCGTGTCTTCTCCTCTGCGTCATCAGCGTCCATACCCAGGGTGGGGTTGGCGAAAGGGCCTACTCTGTGTGGAGTTTGCATGTTCTCCCCGTGTCTCCTAGGGTAGTTAATACCCTCACAAAAACATGTAGTAATCCTGGTCACTATACCGCCTCCCCCATGACAGCCGGGGCGCCTGATGGAGGGGAAGGGAACTGGTTGGAATAACGTGTTCCTTCCACGCGCTACGTCCAACCAGGGAAACTCCCCCCTGTCAGGTGACAAGAAGGTCAGTTGGCTCTCATGCACTGAAGGAAGCATGAGCTCGGCCCTGGCCTCCCTGGCTGTGGGGGACTGGTGTAGTGCTGGTGTAGCGCCCAGGATCACTTAGGAAATTGGCACCGGGTGAAAAAAATGGGTTACAAAAATCGCGGGGTAAAAATATAAAAAAAAAAAAAAAAACTGTCTGGGGGGCTCACAAAAACCCGAGTAGACGATAAAATGACACACATTGTTTTTAAAGTGAAATAATCCCTTTAATAGAGGGTATTCACATGCTTAAAGTGAATGGCACATCGAGTGGCAAAGCGAGTGGCAAAGTGAGTTTAACATTGTTTAATGCAATCAGATATGACTTTTCTGTTTGGATGCATGGGCTGTCAAGGCCAGAAAGTATTTTTTTGACACTCAGTAGGCATTCCTGCATAACCTCCGGGTTTGATGATGATGTCACACGCATACCCTCTATATCAGAGTATAAATGTACATGTATTTATGTCTCTGTTCCGTCCTCCCTCTGTCCCTCATCATCAGGTACATCATGCGTCAGCGTGGCCAGGCAGATGGTGGTGGTGGCAGCAGGCAGACGAGCCCCCCGTCCCCGATGCACCTGGCGGTGGTGGCCTGTGGCCAGAGGCTGGAGGAGACCATGGCCATGCTGAAGTCAGCTGTCCTCCTCAGCAGCAAACGCCTCTGCTTGCACATCTTCGCTGAGGACCAGCTCCATTCCAGCTTCATGGAAGCCGTGAGTACTATAGGATCTTCCAGAAGGCATTATTTATAGGCCAGTGGTTCTCAACCAGTGGTCCTTGAGGGGGTTCCAGGTGGTCCCCAGCTAAATGATGAAGAGTTGGCAACCAAATGGACCCTTATAGATCTTTAACTCTTGAGAGCGTAAAATGAAACGGGTCCATTTGGTTTCATTTTACGCTCTCAAGAGTTAAATTATTGTTAAAGGAGAAATCCGGTCATTTTAAGTGTTATGTTTGATGTGTGTCAAATCACTTACCAACGTATAAATGAAAATCGCGTAAATCCACAGAGCCCCCTATCGACCCCCACCGTTGTCATTGTAGGAGGATATAGAATAGCCCAAATTCGCCTATTTTAACCAATGCAAAGTCTGTTTTTTTGCTTCTAGTACTCATTGTTGAGTCCCATGATAATGTAACAGGCGCTAAAACTCCCGACAAGCTAACGGCTAATAACAGAACGAGCTAATGCTGGTTGCTGGTTTCTCTCCCGACCTGGCAACCTGGGGCTGCCATTCAGAGAGATAAGCAGCCCCAGCGTTAGCTCGTTTGTTATTAGCCGTTAGCTTGTCGGGAGTTTTAGCGCCTGTTACATTATCATGGGACTCAACAATGAGTACTAGAAGCAAAAAAACAGACTTTGCATTGGTTAAAATAGGCGAATTTGGGCTATTCTATATCCTCCTACAATGACAACGGTGGGGGTCGATAGGGGGCTCTGTGGATTTACGCGATTTTCATTTATACGTTGGTAAGTGATTTGACACACATCAAACATAACACTTAAAATGACCGGATTTCTCCTTTAAACATCTGCATTACTTAATTTACAAGAAGTCTACACAATTAGAGAATGTAGAATAGTTGTTATTTTGATCAACGTTTGCCTGTTATCTCTCCTAATGGTACCACATCAATACAGCATGGAATTGTGGACAAAAATCTTATCCAACGATAACGAACATCTGCTTAATTTACTCATGTTCAGAGCTTCCCAAAGAACAGACTGTTGGGAAATGCGGAAGCTTTTTAAAATTGTGGGATCCGACACACATCTGTCGAGAGAGACTATAGACACTGTAAGAAGTCTAACCACTAACCCCTTGGTTCTCAAAGTGGGGTCCGGGGACCCCCAGGGGTACTTGAAGGGGTTCCAGGGGGTACCGAGCAAAATGTGTAAATATAGCATCAGAATAATTGTAACCATTTATACTTTGGCTATTCAAAAATAGCAGATATACAAGCTCATAGCGCGGCACCGAGTGCCGCGCTATGAGCTTGTAGATCTGCTATTTTTGAAAAATATTGAAAATTTGTGCAAATCTTTGAATATATATTTTTTACAGCAAACATTTGTAACTCAAATCTTTGCTTCTGGGTGTCCCTGGAACAAAATATTTTTAGATGGGGGTCCGCGGCCAAATACATATCATTTTGGGGGTCCTTGACATGAAAAAGTTTGAGAACCACTGCCCACCAGTGTCATTGACAGGAGAACCTCGTAGTACCTGAACCTCGTAGTAAAATCGTCCGGAGGAGAAGCTTTGTTTTCCCAAGACGCAGGGACTTGGATAGAATCTCTTTTTGTTGTCTGGGAGATTCTTATGTATATGCATGTCTCCGCAATTCACTTGTTTTCCATCATCAGACAGAATGAGAAAGGGATTTGCTGTATTGGGGTCCAGAGTCACATCCACCGTGTATTGCTGGATCCTCCTCTAGCTCAGCATCACACAAGCTTCTCCAACTCTTGACTGAGGGTCTTTTCCAGCTGATGGGAAGTTCTGGAGGAGGTGGAGGTGGTCTTCAGTGTGTGAGAGCTGCCTCAGCTCAGAGTTTCTCTTCTTTAACTCTGCGATTTCCTTTTGTAGCTCTTTAATGAAGGCTTGAGCCTGTTTCTCTGTTCTTTTCTGTTTCTCTTCAATCACATCAATGAGCTCAGCCTGGCGTCTCGCAATACAGCTCGCTAGAGCAGTAAATACACACAGTATTGTAGCAGACATCACACTGTCTGCTATCTCTCTGTCAGCATCTTTCTTGCTGAGCTCTACTGAGTGTTTGACCTCCTGAATCTTAAGTTGTCTCTCCTCGATCATCTGCTGAACTCCAGCTTCTGTCTTTCCCAGCTCAGCCTGCTTTCCTTCATATGCCTCAGTCAGAGATACAATTTGATGTGACTTGTGGTCTGACTCTGTACAGAATTGACAAACACACACATGGTCAGTTTTACAGAATAGCTCCCAGAGGTCTGTCATGCTTCTTACACAGAATGTCTTCCAGGTTCTTTACGGGGTCGATTAGTTTGTGTCGCTTTAACCCTGTGAGCCTCTGATGAGGCTCCAGGTGAGTCTCACAGTAGGACAGGGGTCTTCAACAGGGGGTCCGGGACCCCTAGGGGGTCCTTAGAGTTACTACAGGGGGTCCGCCAAATCTTTGTGAGAGATTTTTTTTTTTTACATTAACCACTTGAACCCTAGCATCCCTATTCTGAGGGGAACATTAGCCAAAAATAGCAGATCTACAAGCTCGCAACGCCTCGCGCTGCGAGGCGGTGTGAGCTTGTAGATCTGCTATTTTTGGCAAAGAGGTATAGGCATAGAGGGGAAAAAGAACACAAAAAAAAATGTAATCTGAAACACAATTGTGCACAATATAGAGGGGGTCCCTGCTTCATCTCTCGCTCAGCTAGGGGGTCCTTGGCCTGAAAACGTTGAAGACCCCTATAGGAGGTCAGACACACCAAGCAGGACTTCAGGGCCTTGAGCTTGGTCTCAGTACAGACGTCACTGTAGACTTCATCTGGTTCAGTAGGTTCTTTGTTCGTTTTCGACTACTTTGACTTTCTGAACTGATCATCCATCTCTGAGATGAAAGTATTGACAAAGACACCTGGTCTCGTATAGAAGGTTCTTTTACACAGTGGACACTGACACACATCACCAGTGTGTGTCCCAGTAATGTGTGATGCAGGTTTTGCAGTAGTTGTGTCCACATGGAGTGGTGGTTGGATCAGTGAACACGTCCACGTCCCGATATGCCCCCTATTCCCGCATATCTGAGTAAATACCTCCAAAAGGTTAGCGACACCCACAGTCACAATACCAGAGGAAGCGTTAACAACAATTTGGTACCACCCACCCATAAAACAAACATGGGCAAATTCTCCTTCTACACCACTGCCACCCAGGATTGGAATAGTCTAACCCCATCCCTCAAAAAATGCAGTTCGCTGGGCTCATTTAAAAGAGCCTTAAAAAATCACCTTTCAGGAGGCCAAAAGAGGAGGTAGTACCATTTTCCCGTTAGACAGCCGACCACCCCCCCCCCCCCCCCGTTCTTGTACATATCTTTTTCCCCCCTTTTTTATTTTTGTTGTTGTACATAGTGTTATCTTTTTTGCTGTTTTTTTTTAAATGATATTCGAACTGTGGTGCCACTATATATGTATATGAATTGAATACCAAGGCCCTCATTGGAAACAAGTCCGCAAGGACTTTTATGAACGGACCTGTTAGACAAAGTATTTTAAATGTAACTGTGCTGTTTTACATTTTTTGCCTAATAAAATATTCAATCAATCAATCAAACCAGACAGATAGAACACAGGAACTGCTCTTCAGACAGGAGACTGGGTAGCAGAGGCCATTTCTTCACACTGAGAAAGAAAGTGGAAGAAATGCAGTTTTTGAATGATTCTCTTCATTTACATAAATAGCCTTCATTCACAGCATACAGTAAAATAACCTATATAATATATGTTATTTTATATTGAGAAACAGTCAGACACACTTAGATTTACCTAATTCTGACAAATAACTGTAGAAATATAGAGCCCTGGAATTTCAAGGCAAATGTTCTGTACAGAACTCATGTGTCTTTACGTTTATGAGAAAATCCTGTTGATTTGAAGATTTTGCAGAGAACTAGTCCATACCTGGGCATGTGCGCACCCAGACTTTGGATTATGCACTCTATGTGTACTTAAACCTTTGGAGAGTAGCTCTGCTCATTTGATCCTGCTGGCTGTGTCTGACAACCCTGTCATTTACGACCTGACGCTGAGTCGAGTCGTTACCACAACAACCATGAGAAGTCCATGTTTACGCTGCTTCAGCTAGGCTATTTGTGCTAGCAACACAGATGACATGACGTTCAGACACAGCAACGGTTGATCAGTGCAAACGATGCGGAGGTCAATACACATCTCTGTGAGCGCTATGAGCATGATGACCAAAGTGCTCCTCCGCTCATACAATGCTTTCTGTGGACACGGCTCCTTAATCAAAGTTCTTTATAACTTGGTAGTGCTGAGTCAGATCTCTCTCTGCTGCTGTTCTCTGTGGTGTGTGTGTGTGTGTGTGTGTGTGTGTGTGTGTGTGTGTGTGTGTGTGTGTGTGTGTGTGTGTGTGTGTGTGTGTGTGTGTGTGTGTGTGTAACCCCGAAGCTAGTTCCACCCTCTGGTTGGATGACTACAGAGAGCCCATAGCCAGTGGCAAAACATTCAAATAAACAGCTTACATTTGGGGGGAAATGGGCGTGGTCACTCCCTTCATATGCCAATGGTCAATGCCTGTGTGCAAGGTCAGATCAATTGGTCAACCCACTGAGGAGAATATTTATTTTGATCGTAGTAGGATGTGTGCTCTGCTGTCACTGCTGTGGGTCTGATTTACTTTCCTTTGCTACTCAGCATGGCTCCTCCTATCTGCTAGAACAGTGGTTCTCAAACTTTTTCATGTCAAGGACCCCCAAATTGACACTTATTAGCCCGTGGACCCCCATTTGAAAATATAAGCCAGGGACCCCCATAAGAGAAGATTTTTACGGCTCTAGCAGTAAAAAAAAATATTTCAAGGACCACCAGTTTGACATGCATTAGGGCTACGGACCCCCATTTAATGGCATTTCTATCCCTGGGACCCCAATTTATATTGTAAAATCAATGTTAATTTAACTCTGAGAGTGTACAAATGGAACCAAATGGACCTGTTAGGGTCCATTTGGTTCCATTTGTACACTCTCAGACACATAAGGGTCCATTTGGTTCCTATCCATCATTTAGCTGGGGACCCCCTGGAACCCCCTCAAGTACCCCTGGGGGTCCCCGGACCCTACTTTGAGAACCAATGTGCTAGAAGTTAACCCTTAACTGGCATCGTTCAGGCTGTGATCAAGTTGAAAAGTGATGAATAATAATGTCAATACAGTGCGTTAACATTTTTACACTATTATTATTTTTTACATTACAGACGTCACAGGAGACTTGATCTGGTTTAACGGGTTCTTGGTTTGCGTTGGAAGTCGCTTTCGACTGCTTTGACTTTCTGAACTGATCAGCCATCTCTGTGATGAAAGTATTGACAAAGACATCTGGTCTCTTATAGAAGGTTCTTTTACATAGTGGACACTGACACACATCATTAGTGTCCCTGTAATGTGTGATGCAGGTTTTGCAGTAGTTGTCGTGTCGTATTATTATTTTAATCTATAGGTGTCACACAATTGTGTCTGAGAAGACGATTTTTTTAAATGTCAGTTAATAATGACTTCCCTAATTAGGGACGCCAGGTTGAAAAGGGGTAAATTGGCTAGGAGCAGGAGCAGTGGTGTAAAGTAACTAAATACAGTTATTCAAGTACTGTACTACTAAGTACAATTTTGAGGTATTTTTTACTTTACTGGAGTATTTCCAATTGTCAGTACTTTTACTTCTGCTCCACTACATCTCAGAGGCAAATATTGTACTTTTACTCCACTACAATTATTTGAAAAGTTTAGTTACTAGTTACTTTGTAGATTTTGATTATTATTACAAAACATACATTAACCACTTCAGCCCTATATACATTTCGGCCATTTGAAAATAGCCCATCTACAAGCTCACAATGCGCTGCATCAAATGATTTTTATACATTTTATACATTTGAAAACATGGAAATGGGACATTCTGCATAATGAGTTCCTTCTACTTTTGGTACTTTAAGTACATTTTGATACCAATACCTTTGTACTTTTACTCAAGTAAATTTTGAATTCTGGACTGAAAGTATTGATACTTTTACTTAAGTAAAAAAATATATACTTTTTCCACCACTGGTCAGGAGTTTCCTTTTAGGGCTGCTTATCACCATTGCACAGGACCTGCTCGCTCAGTAAAGAGATAGAGCACGGACTCTTAATCTCATGGTTGTAGGCTTTATGTTTGACGGGCTAGACCAGTGGTTCTCAAACTTTTTTAATTTCAAGGACCCCCATCTCTGAGAGCGTACACATCCATTGGTACACTGTCAGAGTTACAGACCTGTAAGGGTCCATTTGCAACCCTGTAAAGGAACCCTGAGACCCACTGGGTGAGAGTTTCAGGGTGCAACATTTCCACACAACTGTGCAACAAGTGGTGTGCTATAAGATAGACACACAGCTCTGGCATAGGGTGTAGTTGTGTGTAGTTGGTTTATATCAAATCCTGTCAAGAGGCCCCCTTACTATCTGCTACTATCTGACTCAAATTGGAAAAGTACCAGAGCACAGTGGGAAGAAAACATAAACAGTGCAGCCAGACCTCGTTCATTACTCAGAATTCCTCTACTTGTCCAAAGAGCAGTTTTCCTTATTTTAGCGATTTCGATAAATTGTGAAAATATCTGAATTACAAGGTTTTTAAAATGTATAAATAATAAAACATTTTGCTTATAATGACATGCCCAAAATAGGGAGGGCAAAATGGTTAAACATAATTAATTACTTGTACAAAAATTGCAGGGAAGGAAGATGGCCTTTTTAGGTGATTTAACAAGGTATTATTGTTAGCTGCTATAAAATCTACAAGTTATTTATCAATCACACTTATGTGCTAGTTTTATGTCATGCTAAAACAATAGAGGAGGGAGACCACTGTACAATGCAAAAGAAGTCTGTAAGTCACTACAAGCAAATATGTGTGTGTCAGTCAGAGTGTGTCAGTCAGAGACCAATTTGGTCAACTGACCAAATTGTGATACCCTGTTTAAGTTAAGTTATATACTGTGTGTTGTGTTTCGTTCTGTCCTGTTTGTTTCCAGTTGGAGTCTTGGCCTGTCTTCATCCGCTCCCGGTTTCACTACACTGTCTACTCCATCAGTTTCCCCAGTGACAACGCTGTGGAGTGGAAGAAACTCTTTAAACCTTGTGCCTCTCAGAGACTCTTCCTACCTGTGAGTATTCTTACGTACATGTGAGTACGGTGATGGTACTAGCCAAGCCTAAAATAAAAATAACAATAGAAATTCTGAATACTGGTGATATTCATTATTTACATGTTCCTGTATTTAGATATGAGCACAAAATTATTGTATTTTGCAAGGGAGAAAATCTGGAGATAATTCAGTGTGTATAGCCAGCCGCGAAAATCCCTTCATACACAACGATGGACAGGACACAATGCTGCAAAGCTCCAAATTGTTTTAAAGGAGAAATCCGGACATGTTTCTTCCATAGAACCTGGCGTCTATGGAAGAAATAAGCAACCTGCGTCATCTCGTTCAACCAACAAGTACTAGGCTTGTATAAATTATCCCCGAAATGGTGGATCATGGATGTCTAATTTGATGAAGACATTCTCCTCATTGACATAACACACATCTTCTCACGTCTATTTGTTAAACAAGATTGTTTTTTTCCCACCGTGTGTCCAGTTGATCCTGAAGCAGGTGGACTCATTAGTCTACGTGGACTCGGACATCCTCTTCCTACAGCCCGTGGACCGGCTGTGGGACTTCCTGTCTCTCTTCAACTCAACCCAGCTGGCGGCCGTCGCCCCGGAACACGAAGAGCCCCGCATCGCGTGGTACAGCCGCTTTGCCCGGCACCCCTACTACGGTCGGACGGGCATCAACTCTGGGGTGATGCTGATGAACCTGACCAGGATAAGGAACACCTATTTCAAGGTGAGCTCAAGCACCCATTTCGGAAGCTGTCGATGCACTGCACGGGACTTTATCACGTTTAATCAGACTATTGATTGGTGAGATACTGACCTATCGAGTAGGTGTTTTGTATAAAGTAGATAGTTTTGGACCGCGTCGGAGGCGCGCCGTCTCAAGCAAACTGGAGACACAAAGCAAGTTTTTTTTTTACAAATTTGACAAATCAGTGTCGTTCGTGCTGTAAGTAATAATTAAATTTATATCTAACTTGCATAATTTACATGCTGTCCATTTAAATCCTGGCCCATGAGTAAAGTTGTAAGCGCTGCTGTCACATCTTTAACCCATTAAGACCTGGAACGCATCTGGGTCACTTTTAGATTTGAGCTAAAAAAAAGCATTATTTTACACTTTGGCTATTCAAAAATAGCAGATCTACAAGCTCAGCTTGTAGATCTGCTATTTTTGAAAAATCGGGAAAATTTGTGCAAATCTTTGAATATATATATATTATTTTAAAGCGAACATTAACTCAAATCTTTGCTTCTGGGGGTCCCTGGAACAAAATATTTTGAGATGGGGGTCCGCGGCCAAATTCATATCATTTTGGGGGTCCTTGACATGAAAAAGTTTGAAAACCACTGATATAGAAACATACATTTTTCAGAAAACCGTTTTTTGCAGAAGACATTTTGCAGAATCGGAACCTCAGGGTTAGTACAATTGTTGGCCACAAGAGGTTCCCCTTGTTCTACAGGTTGGTTGTAAATGTCAGAGATCCATGAAAAACTTGCATTTGGTTAATAAGCTCTGGAGCAAAGTCAAAGAAAAAAAGACTTGCACACCTTTTTGTTCAACAAGATAATCTCACCACACTTCACACTTCACAGTTGTGAATTGAAATATACATTTATGTCATGTAACAAAACCAAAGACCTGATTTCAAGACTACAAACCCATTCATAAACCTTTCAGCTCAAGACCAAAAGAGATATGTGGTGTCTCCCCGGGATGCAAACGTACAAAAATGTAACATTATGAAATGCCATATCATCTGCATTTATAAAACTACGGATAAAGAACACAGCAAATAAATCATTTGTGTACCCTGGTGAAGAAGGAAATGTCCGACTCATCAGGGAAGTCAACCGTGTCGTCCTCACACACACACACACACACACACACACACACACACACACACACACACACACACACACACACACACACACACACGCACACACCACATGCATGCACAAACATATACTGTATATAACACACCACACCGACAGGTATTTACAGTATACACACAACATTGACACAAATTTGCAGCACATAAAGGAACTAATTTTATCTTCAATTCTTACAATATTCTGGTTCTGGATATGGGGCTCCAGTGGCGCAATCGGTTAGCGCGCGGTACTTATAAGACAGTTACCAGCAGAGTGATGCCGAGGTTGTGAGTTCGAGCCTCACCTGGAGCACGGGAGCTTTTAAATGCTTTCAACCTAGGGTCCCTGTTTGTGGGAAATAATGTCATTGTATTTAACCCATTAAGACCTGGAACTGTGTCATTTTTAGATTTGAGCTAAAACGCTTTATTTTACACTTTGGCTATTCAAAAATAGCAGATATACAAGCTCGTAGCGCGGCACCGAGTGCAATCCTACGAGCTTGTAGATCTGCTATTTTTGAAAAATCGTGAAAATGTGTGCAAATCTTTGAATATATATATTTTTAAAGCGAATATTTTTTATTCAAATCTTTGCTTCTGGGGGGTCCCTGGAACAAAATGTTTTGATGGGGGTAAAAAAAAAAGTAGCATTTAGTTGATCTACAAGCTCACAACGCAAAGCAATTAACAGTTTACATTACTAATGGAAATAAAACACCAGTGCAGTGGTAACCTTCGCGGTTACAGTGTCTGTCTTGACACTGGTGAGGTCGGGGTTCAATCCCATACCAATGACTACAGAAATGGGACCCAATGCCTCCGTGCTTGGCACTCGGCTTCAATGGTTGGATTTGACCATTGAAGCTGTACTTGGAACATTATATAAAAGATTTTTAATATTGCAGAAAAACAGCCATTCATTCACAGTGGCCTGGCAGATAAAAAAACAAACAAACACATGCCTTCATCACCACATGCTTTGCGACGCCCTTCAAATGCATCAGTGGATATAAATGTGTCTAAATGTATGTATGGACGTTACCATTAATGTGTTTTAATCTCTCATAACTTCAGTTTCTGTGACATGAAGGCTGATTTAAACTGGGATTTGATGGATCATAATGGTGTGATGAATATCATCTCTCTCCCGTGTGTGTGTGTGTGTGTGTGTGTGTGTGTGTGTGTGTGTGTGTGTGTGTGTGTGTGTGTGTGTGTGTGTGTGTGTGTGTGTGTGTGTGTGTGTGTGTGTGTGTGTGTGTGTGTGTGTGTGTGTGTGTGTGTTCAGAATGATATGACGTCTGTGGGTTTGCGCTGGGATGAGCTGTTGATGCCTCTGCTACAGAAATACAAACTGAACATTACCTGGGGAGACCAGGATCTACTGAACATCATCTTCCACCACAATCCTGGTAGGGAACACACACACACACACACACACACACACACACACACACACACACACACACACACACACACACACACACACACACACACACACACACGGCTTTCAGCTTATACTTATACTTTTGACATAGTCATAATAGTATAGTCATACAGCACCAACGTGTGTGTGTGTGTGTGTGTGTGTGTGTGTGTGCCCCTTCAGAACGACTGCTGGAGTTCCCATGCCAGTGGAACTACCGCCCCGACCACTGCATCTACGGCAGCAACTGCGCCTCGGCCGAAGAAAACGGGGTCTACATCCTCCATGGTAACAGAGGCGTGTTTCACAACCACAAACAGCCTGCCTTCAGAGCCATCTACAACGCCATACAACAGGTGGGTGTGAGTGTGCATGAAGCGTGGGACATGTGTGTGAGTGCTTAGCGACATGATGGGGCTCGAACCCCCTGAGATTTAGAGGCTCATGCTCTACCGACTTAGCCTGGTAAACCACACCCCCTTCCGGAAATCTCATTTCCATTTGATTTCACGAAGGAGTCTGGCCTGAGCGCCTGTCTGGGCGTTTCTGGGGGTCCGGGGACCCCCAGGGGTACTTGAGGGGGTTCCAGGGGGTCCCCAACTAGATGATGGATAGAAACCAAATGGACCCTTATGGGTCTGTAACTCTGAGAGTGTACAAATGGAACCAAATGGACCCGTT
This sequence comes from Gymnoscopelus microlampas, assembly GCF_963454915.1. Taxonomy (NCBI): domain Eukaryota; kingdom Metazoa; phylum Chordata; class Actinopteri; order Myctophiformes; family Myctophidae; genus Gymnoscopelus; species Gymnoscopelus microlampas. The sequence continues at coordinate 10,399,708 of NC_139960.1, forward strand.
AGGGTCCATTTGGTTCCATTTGTACACTCTCAGAGTTACATTAACATTGATTTTACAATAGAAATTGGGGTCCCTGGGGAGTTCATGAACTCTCCTATCAGCGTCCTCGCTCATTGTTCTGTGATTGATAGCGCATGTTGGCCAATCAGGTGGAAGCCGAGTGAACCCGAATGGAGCCGACTGCAGCCGAGCGAAAACGAACGGCGGCCATTGAAACTTTGTCCGCTGTTTTCTCCGCTGTTTTAAAACGTCAAAACACTCTCAATTTTTTTTTTTTTAAAAGGGCCTTAAAAGTGTTTACTTTTAAGATATTTATCGGATAGTTAATAGTTAGCCTCAAAGAATTTAGATGCAGGCATGCAGCATTTAGATGTTCAAAAAAAGTTTACTTGAACTCAGTCTCTGCACTTTATGTCTAGTATCTTAACACTGTGCCACTGTGGTCCACACTGAATATTCTCTTACACGCTATTCTGTGAAAGATTTGAGCCAGGTACAAACTTCCTTGGTTCCTTCCTTGGTTTTGATTTTTTTTTTAAAAGCAATGATTTATCGCCTTAAATATTTGGTTTCCAGTAGGAGTTATTCTCATGACTACACAGGCGAAATAAAAGTGGGGAATTATGTGTTATCTGCTTTATTTTCTAATAATTTTCACCTTCTCTACCCACAGTTCCCTGTCTGTTTACTGTCCTACCTAAATAAAGCACACACAAAAAAATATATAATAATAAATGAGAATATATTCTTCAGATAATATTTTTTTAATCAAATAAATATTTAGCTTTTTAAACACTAGAAGCCCCATTTTATACTTGCGTAGTGAAAATCTACAAGCTGCAACACGTTGCGAGCCTGTAGATCGGCAGTTGTTTTATTGAAAGATTTTTTTAAAAGGTTGTCTATAAAGGCTGCCCAAAATACAAACGCCAGGTGGAAAGAGGTTAAAATAGAGCTCACTGAACAGATGTGTAAAAAACGGTGAAAACGAACACACAAATATTCTTCTTGTCTTCCCAGTACACGTTCGGAGCCGACCCAGTGACCTCTCTGCTGGTTCCTCTAGAGGAGGTGCTGCAGAACACCACCCATACCTACTGCGGGAAATCCCACGCGCTCCTTACCAAGGGACTGGCCCAGAGCCTGGCTGTCATCAACCACAGTGCCCCTAGTGGACGGTAACAAACAGTACAGATGGGTACTAAACTGGCCTGCTATAAACTGCCCTGGTAGCTGAGGCTGGATGTAACAAAGAGGAACGCTGCAAGTCCAGTTTCACATACAAAAACACACACGTGTTTTTGTATGTGTGTGCAACACTAATTAACTCTTTGACTGCCATGGAAATAACATCGAAAGGCCCTTTTGTGGTTTGGTATTTTAACCAATTTCGGTACTGACCATCTTTCTGTATGGCATCAAAATGTTTTGAAAAGTATCAAAACGTTTTGCGTTTGTTCTTTTTTTTTTTACAACGTCACCTCAGGTTAATACGGAAGGAGGATTGATGTTTCAATTTGCAACATCACCAGGTTCTAGCATCATCCCTCCTGCCAGAAACACTAGCAAAGAGGTCAGCAGAACTTTGGAAGAGTGAATTGACTTTCCATATTGGAGAATTTATTTAGCCCAATGAAATGTCAGAGCAGGAAACAAAGACATTGTACCGGGCCCATTCTGAAAGATAGATGCACTGAACCACTTTGTCAAACCTTCAGTCACCTCTTCACCTCTAATTAATGGGAATCTCATATATTGAGTCATATGGATGAAATGTGAATATCTGAGAATACCTCACCATTATGTGAATATGTCAATTGATTGAATGTACAGCTCTCGTAAAGTAACAATTATGATGTCACGTTGTATTTTATGTATAGCAATCAAAAGATTTATTGGTTGAATGATTACCGGTAACTATAAGTCACCATAGTTAAAGATAGGCCACCGTATAGATTATATTCTGACATAACACTGGCTTGCCAAAGGCATTGTTCTATATCAATTATTCAATACTTTTTTCCACTTTTGTATTTTTATGTTCTTTCCCATTACCTTCTACCTTTTTGTGTTTGTAAAGTGAACATTCTGTATGTTTTGCACTGATAGCTTTTAAGAATATCACTGAAATACACAAATAGTGTGGTCATGGGATGTGAACGTTTTGTTTTGTAAATGGTAACAACTTGTGCTTGTAATACGCATTAATTAACAGTTATAAATCCATATAAGACTTATTATGTGTTATACACATGATAATGATGCCTTATATACCTACCACAAATATGTATAGCCTATGACTCTAAATCATAAAGGTAGGGCAACAGATAAGGGACAACTTCTGATATTTAAAGATGAGTCCATAGCTAAACAACAATATCAGTTTCTTTTTTTCGTGGAATTATATTTGAAAATTACTTAAAATTTGAAGTTTTGAAAAGGTGAGCCTACAGGTAGCAGAAAGGAACTGCACAGTGATGACATCACGAGTGGAGGCAGCTGCTAGAATTACACTGTATTGCCAATATTTACAATATTGGCCTATAAATTAACGTTGTAAATGTCTAGCATTTAAACTCATATATTTGCAATGCTCTGGAAGCATCTCTACTGTAAAAGGTTAAATCAAATGTATATTGATGATATTAAGTATCCTTGTATTTGTTTGACCCATTACGACCGGAGAAGCATCTGTGTAATTTTTTGATTTCTTTGGCTATTCAAAAATAGACGATATACAAGCTCATAGCGCGGCACAGAGTGTCGCACTATGAGCTTGTAGATCTGCTATTTTTGAGAAAATCTGTGCAAATCTTTGAATATATATATTTTTTAAAGCTAACATTTTTAACTCAAATCTTTGCTCCTGGGGGTCCCTGGAACTAAATATTTTGAGATGGTGGTCCGCGGCAAAATACATATAATTTTGGGGCCTTTGACATGAAAAAGTTTGAACACCACTGATATATAGCAACATATGTTTTTTTTTTAAATGTTAGGATTTAGAAGACATTTGTAGAAGCCCCCAGAAGCAAAGATTTGAGTTGCAAATCACAATCTTTGAAAAATAGCCCAAAGAAATCTAAGAATGACACACACGCGTTCCCGGTCTTAATGGATAAAAAGGAGTTAGTAGGTTAGTTTACAGGGACGTGCACAGATAGACTCTAGGTGGTGCTAGAGCACCTGCCCTTTGCCCTCTTGGCCCTTTTTTTTCCAGTTTACAGCAGGGGTCTTCAACAGGGGGTCCTCAGAGTTACTACAGGGGGTCCGCCAAATCTTTATGTGATAGGATTTTTCTTTTTACCATAACCACTCGAAACCTAGCATCCCTTTTCTGAGGAGAACTTTAGCCAAAAATAGCAGTTCTACAAGCCCACAACGGCGTTGTGGGCTTGTAGATCGGCTATTTTTGGCAAAGAGGTATAGATGTAGAGGGAAAAAAGAGCAGACCAAGTAAACAAAAAAAAGCATAATTTACTTGAGCACCTGCCCCTCAAAATGTCTGTGCACGCCACTGTTAGTTTACCAGGGTGGACCTCCTCCACTCTGGACATCATAAAACTGCTCAGCTGAAGGTTGGGGGGTCAGCAGATTTTGCTCCCACGTTTATAAAAAATATATTTTTCTGTGAGAATGCCAAATGAGTGCAGGTTTTTCCACATTGTTTGAATATCCAGCATTTGAAATGATCTGTTGTCCTGCCTTTAATTGAAAAACGACATGAAAGGGAACATGCTTATAGCATATTATCAAACTGTTTTGTGAAGTTATAGCGCCCAAGTTGTTTTGGGCATGGCAGGGAGGCGAATGAAAACGAATGAACTCTTGCTAGGTAGGTTGTCTAGAATGTAAATGTGAAATGTTATGTGCAGTATTGCTGCAGGCTATACGTTCTCTTACGAGCACGTTGAATTTATTATTGAACTTTATTATCGTTTAATAGTGAATGAGAACCACTTTTGGAAGCTATTTTTTTTACAGGGGTTGGGGTCTTAATGGGATATTTCTTAATGTTGTGGTTCCTGTAGTCGATGCCAAAGCTTGTTTTCTTGCAGTGTTGAATGTAATTTGGATGCATTGTCAGAAAGTTGATTAAAAAAAAACACACACACACGCACCGTTAACTTTGTTGTTTTATTTCAAATATTTCACTCGATGTCTCGCTATGGGAGAGCGCCCTCCGGCGTGATCACACAGAAGTACACCTTCATAAACTTCCAGACAATCCTATTGGCTGGACTGACCTTCCTCTGACTGGAGGTCCCGCCCTCCTCCTATATCAGTCAGTGGATGGGTCATTTTCCCTAATTCAGTTTCTCTTCTCGTTCGCGATCGAGGAAGCACCTTCTCAGTCCACCTTATGAAGTCAGTACGGCGAAAGTCTCAACAGGACAGGATAATATCCCGGACCGCGAGACGCTACTGATGGTAGGTGTTGACTTTCTTTACAAAACCTGTGATAATATCGCAAGTTGCCCTGCTAGGAACTTAATACGTTCCATAGCCAAGCTTATTAAGCTAAAAAGAAAGCATAGTCTGCTTACATAGTAATCGTGATTCGAAGGACAAGTTTAATACACTCTCCCTAGTCTCACCCTGATTACTAGCCACAGCTAGCCCTGAGCTAGCTGTAAAGAACAACACGCCAGTATAATATACTCGGCCCCAGTGTTTGTTTCTTTCAAGCCTAGCAGCAGGTTGCCAGAGGGAGAGCCCTGAGCTCTCCTCAGCCCCACAGACTGCTAGCCACAGTTAGCCACGAGCTAGCTAGGGAAAAACAAACATGTGAGCATAGTCCGCTCAACCCCTGTGTTTTCGTTTTTTCCCTCCTCCCTGTTCTGTTCCCTAAAGCTTAAAACGCTTAACGTGAACGTGGCCTCCACAACTCTGAGGAGCAGGACCGGGTCCAAGAGCCCCGGTCCCGCAGAAAAGAGTGTGGGACGCCACCGGGTAGTAGTATCATAATACTACCGGCTAGCGTAGCATGTCGTCACCGAGAGCTTAACAAGCTCCCACTAGCGACACTTCTTGCAGGCTACCATGCTAACACAGGGTAAACACGACACCTTAACATCGTGTTTTTCTCCGGGGTGACTTCTCACCCACAAGCTAACACCGAGTAAAAACACCAGCGTCGTCCGCTCTTAGTGTGCTTTCTCCGGGTCAGCTCTGCACGCCACCAGCTAGCGCCATAAGACACCAGCTAGTTTTTAGCATGTTGTCACCAGTGAGCTTAATAAACTCCCACTAACAACACGTCTGGCAAGCTATAGCAAACACGACAGCGTCCCTGCTTTACATCGTGGTTTTTCTCCGAGGTGTTTCTTAGCCAAGAGCTAAAACACTGAACAAACACACCAGCGTTTACACTCTTAAATGTGTCTTTTCTCTGACCAGCTTAATACGCTGCCAGCTAGCTTAGTGCGTTGCCATCGGTGAAGCTTAAAACAAGCTCCTACCAGCAACACGTTACACACTGCGTGCTAACACAGAGTAAACACGACAGCATAACCTGCTTCACATCGTGTTTTCTCCCAGAAGGGGTTTTAGCCACAAACTAAACACCGGGCAAACACCAGCGTAGTACGCTCCTACTGTATTCCTTCAGAGACAGTCCTGTACGCCGCCAGCTAGCATAATATGCTACCGGCTTGCTTAGCACGTTGCCATCGGTGAGCTTAAAGCTCCCACTAGCAACACGTTTTGCACACGACGTGCTATCACTGAGTAAAACATGACAGCATCACTGCTTCACATCGTGTTTTCGTCTCTAAAGTGGCCTCGTAGCCACGAGCTAAAACCGAGCAAACACACTAGCGTTAAACGCTCCTAGTGTTTCTCTTTCAGCTCTGCAAGCCACCAGCTAGCATCATAAACTACCAGCTGGGCAGGCTACAGTTAGCTACACGCTAAAACCGACATCGTGTTGTTTCTCTGGGACAATAAAAGCTTAGAAAGTTTTTCTCCCATACACGACTCCCCTGTTTACAGACCTTGCCACAAACAAGCTCCACGCGTGTTGTGAACAATGACCGCTGCAGTCCAGCAACGAAGGGACCCCTGTCCCTCGAAAGAGTGCGGGGTCTGCGGGAATAGAATGTCGGGTCACGACGAACACAACTCATGTGTTATTTGCCTGGGACCAACCCACGCAGCCCGAGGGCCGTGTGAGGAAGGTCCGTTCCGCATAAGTATGTGGACTAACCGAACCTAGGTTCGTCAGAAAAGCGGGCCAAACATTTCCAGTCCCTTCTACACCAAGTTAGGAAGAGGACACGGACGAGGCCCAAAAGTTACTCCGGGGTACAGATTATGTCCCCTATAACCAGGTCATTGAGCAGGCGACTGGCCAGTAAAACGAGCCTCTCCCCACGACTCATACTCGACCTCGAGTTGCCAGCGGCGTAGCCTATAGCCACGAGCCGCGGCCAGTATGAGAGAACGGTTTTAATGCCTACTCCTGTTGGCAACCAGCACTGGGACAACAGTTGACGTGTCCTGGGCTGAGCCCTACTCTTCCGCTACCCGTGGAAGAAGGGGTGGCCACACACCTCACGTCAGAAGCCACGGCTCTGACACGAGAGCCCAAATCCATTGCGAAGCACGCATCGCCTAAATGGCAGGCGTTCTCGCTTGCAGCTTACAGGCCAGGAGGAGCACCCTAGCCAGCCAGAGGCAGGCCTCGGGTAGCTACTCTACAAGAGTGAAATACAGAAAGGAGAGGGACATGGCTGGGACTATGTCAGGAGGAGACGGTGGACACCGCCTCCCCCTCTCTCTCTGGTGGTCCTGGAGTTCGGATGGCCGGGTGGGCGAGGCGAACACACTCCGCCGCCCGATGGAAGAGAGAATAACTTTACACACTATACATTATGTGGATAATGTTGTGTGAATATAAACATGAGTTACGACTGTAACCCCGGTTCGATGATACTATGACCACGATGTCTCCTTGGCAAGACATCAGAGTGGTTATTGGAAATTGAACCCTCTCTACCTGTTTCTCCAATAAAATTCAAACCGTTACAGCCTGAATTTCAGGGGCACGGCAAAAAGAAATGAAACAGGACAAAACCAGAACATAAGGGACACACGCTCGCTACCGCAGAGGTCTCACAGACACTTCAGGGTAGCGGGGCGAATACTCGCCATGAAGAGATGGCGATTACGCCCTGTCCCCAAGGGAACGGCTCACGGTCGACTCTGTTCAACCACTATATGGCGCCATGGCACCACAATCGAGCCTAACCAGTGTTGTAGGAACCCCACTGTATGATATCGGAATGGATAAGGTGCAACACACCACAGTAGGTGCTGCACTCTATATCCAGGGATGTATACTACAGTTCGCCTCGAGACCTCCCCAAGCTAGTGGAAGCGATCTTCTCATAAGCAGGGGACAGGCGGGCGACTTTCTACAGGAAGATAATTCTCCCTGTTAGGAAAACGAACTGTACAGGAAATACCAAGAGACCAAGCTAACAGCGGGCTCTATTCGTGCTATTCCTGGTCAAAAAGAAGGGGGGGGGGGCTGCGTCCGATACTGGACCTAAGAGCCCTCAATCAGTATCTAAAGGTGTTCAAATTCAGGATATTATCAAATCCGTTCTCTCCGCATGGTGCGTCAGAGAGACTGGTTCACATCGATAGACCTAAAAGACGCCTAATTCTATGCTCCTTTTTTACCCACCACACAGAAATCTCTGTTGTTAGGGTTCTGAGGTTAAATTACGAATGCACGGTGCTACCGTTTGTAACGTCCTCAGCCCCAGAGTATTTGTCGAATTCACGCAGGTTGCGATTGGCCCTCTGAGGAGAGAAGGCACTCGCATAACGTCTTACATAGAATGATGGGCTGCTACAAGCCGACTCAAAAATCAGCGGCAAGGCAGCATACTCGGAAAGTGGTGTCTCACCTACTGAAATCAAGTTTTCAGGATCAACTGCGTGTTGGTGCCTGCACAAACAGCGAATTTCATAGGCAGGACTCTGAACTCACTATTGTTCAAAGCCAGTCCGCCACTGAAAAGGATCAGTCCTTTTTGTCCTGCCTGGCACAATTTTGCACGGGCCGGAGGGTCTCCTTCAAAATGTGCATGAGAATATCAGGTATGAGGGCCTCAGCCGTATCGCTAAGACAGGCTGGGCAGTTGCGGTCGTGTGTTGGTCACAGAGAAATGTGTGTCAGCGCTGTGTCGCTGGAGGAATCTGTGATTCATCTCAGACGACTGGTCTCTGCGCCTGTCCCTGTTAGCTCCCACACTCGTGAGAGTGAGGGACCAGGGGCTGATGGTGATACTGGTGGCCCCAGAAGGGGTCACTGGGTATCAGTCAAACCTCTCCTGTACGACCGCTCATGGCTGCTTCCGTTACGCAGAAACATGCTAACGCTAGCAGGGGGCGAGTTATTTTGTCCCTGACCAGTACATCTGACTCTCTGGGCTCAGCCCATGAGGGGATGAATCTGAGTGCCGTGGGGTCACCCCAGAATGGTTTGAGACATGATGCGAGACGTCTCGCACTGTGCCGTTCCATACCAAAGTCCATTGAGTCCTTCTACAGGACCTGATGGATAGGGGCAGAGCTTTTTCCTCAATAAAGTCTGCTTGGCGGCTATCTCAGCCTGCCATATTACTTGGGGCCGAGACGGTGGGTCAGCACCGCCTGGTTTGTCGGTTCATGGAAGGGACAGAACGTCTCTTCCCGAGTCAAAAGTCCCCGGTCTCGCCCTGGGATTTGAGCCGGGTGTTGGACTCCTGTCCAACACTTTTCGAGCCTCTGTGTCAGATTGACAGAACAACTGTCAATCAAGACTATGTTACTGATGGCTTCGGTGACTACTGTAGAGCTCAGTGATCTTCATGCACTGTCAAGTACACGCTGAGTGTACGCAGTTCAAGGAAGGGGCTACAAGGGTGGTTGTCAGACCCAAACCTGGGTGTGGGCCAGAGAACCCCTTGGTACCAAGTGTCCTTGTGACCTTGGGTGCGTTGCACCCGCCTATTTTTCGCCTCTTAGGAGGATGAAAGGTTTCATTGCCTTTGTCCGGTTCGGGCTTTGGAAATGTGCATTGGCAGATCTAAAGGCTTTGAGAAAGTCAGATCAGCTATTTGTGTCATGGGCTCCACGGATAGTGGGCTAGCCCATTGCATAACAGACACTTTCCCACTGGATTGTAGAGGCTATTCAGTAGCCAATTCCAGTGGTGGGATGCTGCCCCAGTAAAACGGAGGGCACATTCTACGAGGGAAATAGAGACATCATGGGCCCTCTTCGGGGGGGTCTCCATCTGAGATGTCTGCAGTGTGGCATGTTGGGTTTAGGCCTTGACATTTGCCAGGTTCTACAGTTTGGACGTAACTGCAGCCCCTGTGGCGCATACAGTACGGTCCTTAGTGTAGCCTCCAGACACGGGGATCAAGTCCCTAGGCTGGTTGCTCTGGACTTCGAGATAACAATCAGGGAGTGTACTATATCTCCCATAGCGAGACATCGAGTGAAATATTTGAAATAAAACTATAGGTTACTGACGTAACCCCGGTTTTATGATAATATAAGCGAGATGTCTCGAAAGACACCCTTCTTGTTTACGAACGAGAAGAAAAAGGTTATCTTGAATTAGGGAAAATGACCCATCCACTGACTGATATAGGAGGAGGGCGGGACCTCCAGTCAGAGGAAGGTCAGTCCAGCCAATAGGATTGTCTGGAAGTTTATGAAGGTGTACTTCTGTGTGATCACGCCGGAGGGCGCTCTCCCATAGCGAGACATCTCGCTTATATTATCATAAAACCGGGGTTACGTCAGTAACCTATAGTTTTTGTGATTTCCCTAACATCCCTAACATTCATCGAGCTCTGGACTTAGTATTTTTTTTTTCGTTTCGGTAGTGACACTACCAAAATGAAAAAAAAAGTGTTCCCCCAAAAACCTGTTAGGAGTACGTTTCAGGCAATTTAAAGTTGAATGGTAGTGACTTTTTTTTTGGTCCCTAACATTCATCGAGCTCTGGACTTAGTATTTTTTTTTTCGTTTCGGTAGTGACACTACCGAAACGAAAAAAAAAATGTTCCCCCAAAAACCTGTTAGGAGTACGTTTCAGGCAATTTAAAGTTGGTTGGTAGTGACTTCTTTTTTGGTCCCTAACATTCATCGAGCTCTGGACTTAGTAATTTTTTTTTCGTTTCGGTAGTGACACTACCGAAACGAAAAAAAAAACGTTCCCCCAAAAACCTGTTAGGAGTACGTTTCAGGCAATTTAAAGTTGATTGGTAGTGACTTCTTTTTTTGGTCCCTAACATTCATCGAGCTCTGGACTTAGTAATTTTTTTTTGTTTCGGTAGTGACACTACCGAAACGAAAAAAAAAAATTGTTCCCCCAAAAACCTGTTAGGAGTACGTTTCAGGCAATTTAAAGTTGATTGGTAGTGACTTTTTTTTTGGTCCCTAACATTCATCGAGCTCTGGACTTAGTCATTTTTTTTTCGTTTCGGTAGTGACACTACCGAAACGAAAAAAAAAACGTTCCCCCAAAAACCTGTTAGGAGTACGTTTCAGGCAATTTAAAGTTGATTGGTAGTGACTTCTTTTTTTGGTCCCTAACATTCATCGAGCTCTGGACTTAGTAATTTTGTTTTCGTTTCGGTAGTGACACTACCGAAACGAAAAAAAAAAATTGTTCCCCCAAAAAACTGTTAGGAGTACGTTTCAAGCAATTTAAAGTTGATTGGTAGTGACTTTTTTTTTGGTCCCTAACATTCATCGAGCTCTGGACTTAGTAATTTTTTTTCGTTTCGGTAGTGACACTACCGAAACGAAAAAAAAAATTGTTCCCCCAAAAACCTGTTAGGAGTACGTTTCAGGCAATTTAAAGTTGATTGGTAGTGACTTTTTTTTTGGTCCCTAACATTCATTGAGCTCTGGACTTAGTCATTTTTTTTTCGTTTCGGTAGTGACACTACCGAAACGAAAAAAAAAATGTTCCCCCAAAAACCTGTTAGGAGTACGTTTCAGGCAATTTAAAGTTGATTGGTAGTGACTTCTTTTTTTGGTCCCTAACATTCATCGAGCTCTGGACTTAGTAATTTTGTTTTCGTTTCGGTAGTGACACTACCGAAACGAAAAAAAAATTGTTCCCCCAAAAAACTGTTAGGAGTACGTTTCAAGCAATTTAAAGTTGATTGGTAGTGACTTTTTTTTTGGTCCCTAACATTCATCGAGCTCTGGACTTAGTAATTTTTTTTTCGTTTCGGTAGTGACACTACCGAAACGAAAAAAAAAATTGTTCCCCCAAAAACCTGTTAGGAGTACGTTTCAGGCAATTTAAAGTTGATTGGTAGTGACCTTTTTTTTGGTCCCTAACATTCATCGAGCTCTGGACTTAGTCATTTTTTTTTCGTTTCGGTAGTGACGCTACCGAAACGAAAAAAAAAATGTTCCCCCAAAAACCTGTTAGGAGTACGTTTCAGGCAATTTAAAGTTGGTTGGTAGTGACTTCTTTTTTGGTCCCTAACATTCATCGAGCTCTGGACTTAGTAATTTTTTTTTCGTTTCGGTAGTGACACTACCGAAACGAAAAAAAAAATGTTCCCCCAAAAACCTGTTAGGAGTACGTTTCAGGCAATTTAAAGTTGATTGGTAGTGACTTCTTTTTTTGGTCCCTAACATTCATCGAGCTCTGGACTTAGTAATTTTGTTTTCGTTTCGGTAGTGACACTACCGAAACGAAAAAAAAATTGTTCCCCCAAAAAACTGTTAGGAGTACGTTTCAAGCAATTTAAAGTTGATTGGTAGTGACTTTTTTTTTGGTCCCTAACATTCATCGAGCTCTGGACTTAGTAATTTTTTTTCGTTTCGGTAGTGACACTACCGAAACGAAAAAAAAAATTGTTCCCCCAAAAACCTGTTAGGAGTACGTTTCAGGCAATTTAAAGTTGATTGGTAGTGACTTTTTCTTTGGTCCCTAACATTCATCGAGCTCTGGACTTAGTAATTTTTTTTTCGTTTCGGTAGTGACACTACCGAAACGGAAAAAAAAAAGTTCCCCCAAAAACCTGTTAGGAGTACGTTTCAGGCAATTTAAAGTTGATTGGTAGTGACTTTTTTTTTGGTCCCTAACATTCATCGAGCTCTGGACTTAGTCATTTTTTTTCCGTTTTGGTAGTGACACTACCGAAACGGAGATAAAAAAATTGTTCCCCCAAAAACCTGTTAGGAGTACGTTTCAGGCAATTTAAAGTTGATTGTTAGTGACTTTTTTTTTGGTCCCTAACATTCATCGAGCTCTGGACTTAATCATTTTTTTTTCGTTTCGGTAGTGACACTACCGAAACGAAAAAAAGATTGTTCCCCCAAAAACCTGTTAGGAGTACGTTTCAGGCAATTTAAAGTTGATTGGTAGTGACTTTTTTTTTGGTCCCTAACATTCATCGAGCTCTGGACTTAGTCATTTTTTTTTCGTTTCGGTAGTGACACTACCGAAACGAAAAAAAAATGGTAGCACTTTACAATAATGACCCGTTATAAAGCATTTATAAACGTTTATAAGTAGTTTGTAGACTATTAACAAATCATTAACAACCTGTTTGTTGACATTCGTAAATGATTACTAAAACCTTTATAACTACAGTTACAAATCATTTATAAAGTATTAGTAAGTAGTGAACTATTCATGAATAAGCCATTTATATACATCTGTAAAAGATTATTAAATCATTTGTAACGACCCATTCTAAAGCATCTATAAACGTTTATAAGCAGTTTGTAGACTATTAACAAATCATTAACAACCTGTTTATTGACATTCGTAAATGATTTCTAAAACCTTTATAACTACGGTTACAAATCATCTATAAAGGTAATTTATGACTATTCATGAATAAGACATGTATAATACATCTGTAAATGATTATTAAATAATTTGTAACTGATGTTACATAATACATACAAGCTATTGGTAGCTTGTTCATGTTTAACATATGCTTTGTTAAACATTCCTAAAGTATCTATAAATCCTTAATACATGTTATTATGTGCCCTATAGTAAAGTGAAGACAGTTCATCATTAACAACTGTCTGTTAATGTGTTTGTTCATGTTTAACATGCTTTGTAAAACATTCCTAAAATATCTAAGACTATGCATTATTATAATCTACCAGGAAGGCTGTACTTGTCAGCCATCTGTTAGCTCAATGGGTTGAGACGCAGTATTCATGTTCCAGAGGCCATGAGTTCAAATCCCATTGATGTCTTTCCTATGATTCTTTCCTTTGCAGACTGGCTTCCAGAAGATCAACTGAAAACTACCAGGAAGGCTATATTTGTCATCCAACTGTTAGCTCAATGGGTTGAGACGCAGTATACATGATCCAGAGGCCATGAGTTCAAATCCCATTGATGTCTTTCCTATGATTCTTTCCTTTGCAGACTGGCTTCCAGAAGATCAACTGAAAACTACCAGGAAGGCTGTACTTGTCAGCCATCTGTTAGCTCAATGGGTTGAGACGCAGTATTCATGATCCAGAGGCCATGAGTTCAAATCCCATTGATGTCTTTCCTATGATTCTTTCCTTTGCAGACTGGCTTCCAGAAGATCAACTGAAAACTACCAGGAAGGCTGTACTTGTCAGCCATCTGTTAGCTCAATGGGTTGAGACGCAGTATACATGATCCAGAGGCCATGAGTTCAAATCCCATTGATGTCTTTCCTATGATTCTTTCCTTTGCAGACTGGCTTCCAGAAGATCAACTGAAAACTACCAGGAAGGCTGTACTTGTCAGCCATCTGTTAGCTCAATGGGTTGAGACGCAGTATACATGATCCAGAGGCCATGAGTTCAAATCCCATTGATGTCTTTCCTATGATTCTTTCCTTTGCAGACTGGCTTCCAGAAGATCAACTGAAAACTACCAGGAAGGCTGTACTTGTCAGCCATCTGTTAGCTCAATGGGTTGAGACGCAGTATACATGATCCAGAGGCCATGAGTTCAAATCCCATTGATGTCTTTCCTATGATTCTTTCCTTTGCAGACTGGCTTCCAGAAGATCAACTGAAAACTACCAGGAAGGCTGTACTTGTCAGCCATCTGTTAGCTCAATGGGTTGATACGCAGTATACATGATCCAGAGGCCATGAGTTCAAATCCCATTGATGTCTTTCCTATGATTCTTTCCTTTGCAGACTGGCTTCCAGAAGATCAACTGAAAACTACCAGGAAGGCTGTACTTGTCAGCCATCTGTTAGCTCAATGGGTTGAGACGCAGTATACATGATCCAGAGGCCATGAGTTCAAATCCCATTGATGTCTTTCCTATGATTCTTTCCTTTGCAGACTGGCTTCCAGAAGATCAACTGAAAACTACCAGGAAGGCTGTACTTGTCAGCCATCTGTTAGCTCAATGGGTTGAGACGCAGTATACATGATCCAGAGGCCATGAGTTCAAATCCCACTGGTGTCTTTACTGTGATGCTTTCCTTTGCAGACTAACTTCTAGAAAAACAAGTTAAAACCACCAGGAAACCTGTAACTCTCAGCCTACAGCATAGCTCAACTGGTAGAGCGTCTGTCCAATTTGACTCAATTGTCCAATTTGACTCAATTGTCCAATTTGACTTGACTCGAGTGGGAATCGAACCCACTTAAGTCAAGTCATGCTTGACTTGACTTGAGTGGGTTCGATTCCCACTCGAGTCAAGTGTCCCCGGTATCTTGGGGCAACGGATAAATTGACTGATATCCTTAGTGATGCTTCCCTTTGCAGACTAACTTCTAGAAAACAAGTTAAAACCACCAGGAAACCTGTAACTCAGCCAACAGCATAGCTCGACTGGTAGAGCGTCTGTCCAATAACATGACTTGACTTGTCTTGAGTGGGTTCGATTCCCACTCGAGTCAAGTGTCCCAGGTAACTTGGGGCTTGACGTTAGTGGGAATCGAACCCAGGACCGCTCGGTCCTGGGTTGAACTAGCACACTCCTACAAGTTATTCTACGGATATCAGTCAATTTATCCGTTGCCCCAAGTTACCGGGGACACTTGCTTCGAGTGGGAATCGAACCCACTCAAGTCAAGTCAAGTCATGTTATTGGACAGACGCTCTACCAGTTGAGCTATGCTGTTGGCTGAGAGTTACAGGTTTCCTGGTGGTTTTAACTTGTTTTTCTAGAAGTTAGTCTGCAAAGGAAAGCATCACAGTAAAGACACCAGTGGGATTTGAACTCATGGCCTCTGGATCATGTATACTGCGTCTCAACCCATTGAGCTAACAGATGGCTGACAAGTACAGCCTTCCTGGTAGTTTTCAGTTGATCTTCTGGAAGCCAGTCTGCAAAGGAAAGAATCATAGGAAAGACATCAATGGGATTTGAACTCATGGCCTCTGGATCATGAATACTGCGTCTCAACCCATTAAGCTAACAGATGGCTGACAAGTACAGCCTTCCTGGTAGTTTTCAGTTGATCTTCTGGAAGCCAGTCTGCAAAGGAAAGAATCATAGGAAAGACATCAATGGGATTTGAACTCATGGCCTCTGGATCATGAATACTGCGTCTCAACCCATTGAGCTAACAGATGGCTGACAAGTACAGCCTTCCTGGTAGTTTTCAGTTGATCTTCTGGAAGCCAGTCTGCAAAGGAAAGAATCATAGGAAAGACATCAATGGGATTTGAACTCATGGCCTCTGGATCATGTATACTTCGTCTCAACCCATTGAGCTAACAGTTGGATGACAAATATAGCCTTCCTGGTAGTTTTCAGTTGATCTTCTGGAAGCCAGTCTGCAAAGGAAAGAATCATAGGAAAGACATCAATGGGATTTGAACTCATGGCCTCTGGATCATGAATACTGCGTCTCAACCCATTGAGCTAACAGATGGCTGACAAGTACAGCCTTCTTGGTGCTTTGACTTGAACAACAAACAAGACAAATAACTTTAAAAAAAATGTGTTACAGCATAAATATAAATCTTTTTCATGGGGGGCCCTGACACTACATCTTTTCACATTGGGGTCCACTGCCCAAATACATGTCAATTTGGGGGGTTGACAAGAAAACGTTTCAGAACCACAGATTCCAAGGAAACAGCTGTAGGTGAATGGATAGAGTCACTGACTAGTGAGCCGCAGGTAACAGGTTCAAGCCTCAGCTACAGCAGCAAGTCAGGATGTCAAATCAAATAGGTATTATTAGGAGTGAAATGGTTGTGTTTCTTCACGCCAACTGCACATGACATCAGTTTACATGTACGTTATTTTCAGTGATGAAGACAAACCGCACAGACGTTCACTGTACTTTAGTACATTTTGTAAACTTATGACTCTGAGTAGAGTATAGCCTGACTTAAACAAACAAATAACAACTTAGTATAGTCAGATTATTTTTTACACAACTTACATTTTGTAATCAAACTACCGAAACGAAAGTTGGTCACCACCGAAACGAAAGTTAAATCCGAAATAATCACTAAGTGTGGAGGCCAAAATCGTCCCCCCAAAAACCTGTTAGGAGTACGTTTCAGGCAATTTAGAGTTGATTGGTAGTACTTTGTAGTGACGTTTTTGGTCCCTAACACCACAAATGGTTTACATACTCTTTACGAATGTCTTAAGCATCATTTGCTTAACATGAATGATAATTCTAGTAATTGTTTGGTGTCTGCATTCATGAAAGCCAGGTAGTTTGCAACAGGTAAGGAGAAAGTCCACATTAACAGACAGTCATAAATGATGAACTGTCTTCACTTTACTGTAGGGCACATAATAACATGTACAAAGGATTTATAGATATTTTAGGAATGTTCTACAAAGCATGTTAAACATGAACAAACACATTAACAGACAGTTGTAAATGATGAACTGTCTTCACTTTACTATAGGGCACATAATAACATGTACTAAGGATTTATGGATACTTTAGGAATGTTTAACAAAGCATATGTTAAACATGAACAAGCTACCAATAGCTTGTATATATTATGTAACATCAGTTACAAATGATTTAATAATCATTTACAGATGTATTATACATGGCTCATTCATGAATAGTTACTAATACCTTTATAGATGATTTGTAACCGTAGTTATAAAGGTTTTAGTAATCATTTACGAATGTCAATAAACAGGTTGTTAATGATTTGTTAATAGTCTACAAACTGCTTATAAACGTTTATAAATGCTTTATAATTTGTAAAGTGCTACCGACATTTTTTTCCCGTTTCGGTAGTGACACTACCGAAACGAAAAAAAAATTGTTCCCCCAAAAACCTGTTAGGAGTACGTTTCAGGCAATTTAAAGTTGATTGGTAGTGACTTTTTTTTTGGTCCCTAACATTCATCGAGCTCTGGACTTAGTCATTTTTTTTTTGTTTCGGTAATGACACTACCGAAACGAAAAAATAAATTGTTCCCCCAAAAACCTGTTAGGAGTACGTTTCAGGCAATTTAAAGTTGATTGGTAGTGACTTTTTTTTGGGTCCCTAACATTCATCGAGCTCTGGACTTAGTAATTTTTTTTTCGTTTCGGTAGTGACACTTAGCCTGGTAAACCCTCCCTCCGGAAATCTCATTTCCATTTGATTTCAGGAAGGAGTCTGGTCTGAAACGCCTTTCTGCAATAATCGCTGTGGGCTGGAGTTGGGCGGGAGTAATACCGTTGACTGACAACCCCTTCAACCAATGATCGTTTTTCCCCTTCAGCCAATGAGCAGTTCATTTTGACGAGCTCCAGACTATGTGACGCAACGGGACTTTTGGGACGGCCATGCCGAAAATAGGTTGCCTTATTGGGATACATGCGTGTCACTCCCCGCCCCTGCCGGTTCTCTAAATTTATATTTTTAAATAGGCTCTGTCATGATTAATTTACCACATATATGAAGTTAAACAACTAAATTCTATCCAAACGATATGTTAATAGTAAATTCCGTGCCTCAAAAAAGAAGTTTGAGACCGTTTTAAGAACGAAACTAAGAAGTGACGGCACTCACACAATGGCTGCCGTTCGTCTTTTGTCGGCGGCTCTCAGGCTGCACTCGGGTTCATTCGGGCTCACTCGAACTCGCCACCTGATTGGCCAACTGTCGCTGTCAATCACAGAACAATGAGCGACGACGCTGATAGGCTCGTCGGCTCGGCGAGCAGAGCGATTATTGGAGAAAGGCGTTTCAGACCAGACTCCTTCCTGAAATCAAATGGAAATGAGATTTCCGGAGGGAGGGTTTACCAGGCTAAGTGACACTACCGAAACGGAAAAAAAAATGTTCCCCCAAAAACCTGTTAGGAGTACGTTTCAGGCAATTTAAAGTTGATTGGTAGTGACTTTTTTTTTGGTCCCTAACATTCATCGAGCTCTGGACTTAGTCTTTTTTTTTTCGTTTCGGTAGTGACACTACCAAAACGAAAAAAAAATTGTTCCCCCAAAAACATGTTAGGAGTACGTTTCAGGCAATTTAAAGTTGATTGGTAGTGACTGTTAAATCCGAAATAATCACTAAGTGTGGAGGCCAAAAAAAAATGTGTTCCCCCAAAAACCTGTTAGGAGTACGTTTCAGGCAATTTAAAGTTGATTGGTAGTGACTTTTTTTTTGGTCCCTAACATTCATCGAGCTCTGGACTTAATATTTTTTTTTTCGTTTCGGTAGTGACACCATTGTGTCACTACCGAAACGAAGTTAAATCCGAAAAAAATCACTAAGTGTGGAGACCAAAATTGTTCCCCCAAAAACCTGTTAGGAGTACGTTTCAGGCAATTTAAAGTTGATTGGTAGTGACTTTTTTTTGGTCCCTAACATTCATCGAGCTCTGGACTTAGTAATTTTTTTTTCGTTTCGGTAGTGACACCATTGTATCACTACCGAAACGAAGTTAAATCCGAAAAAATCACTAAGTGTGGAGCCCAAAAAAAAAATTGTTCCCCCAAAAACCTGTTAGGAGTACGTTTCAGGCAATTTAAAGTTGATTGGTAGTGATTTTTTTTTTTGGCCCTAACATTCATCGAGCTCTGGACTTGGTAATTTTTTTTTCGTTTCGGTAGTGACACCATTGTGTCACTACCGAAACGAAGTTAAATCCGAAAAATCACTAAGTAACACGTTATTCCAACCAGTTCCTTTACCCTCCATCAGGAGCCCCAGCTGGCCAGGGGGAGGCGGTATAGAGACCAGGATTACTGCATGATTTTTGTGAGGGTACCTACCCTAGGGGACATGGGGAAAACATGCAAACTCCACACAGAAAGGCCCTTTCGCCAACCCCACCTAGGGTATGGGTACTGATGATGCGGAGGAGAGGACACGCCCCCAGCATCCCCGGCGGGAATCGAACCCAGGACCTTCTAGCTGTGAGGCGACAGCGCTATCGACTGCGCCACCGTGCCCCCATATAAAATTATTCTCAACTTGTCCTATAATGGAGACGACTATTCTCAAGTCTCTCTGTTTGTCCTTGTGACAGACAGACATCACTCAACATACATTAAAGGAGTAGTTCACCCAAAGAAATTACTTATTTTATATCAATTGCACACCCCATGAAGCCTTGAATTCCTAAGCTAATAATTGTATTCCTGTCTCCTGCCGGCTAATGTATCTGGTAGAAGACACAAAGGAGACCTTTGTGTGTCCAACCGGAAATACACAGTCATCAAATTATTGGCTTAGGAATGCCACAAAAACAAAAACAAATCCATGAATTCAAGGCTTCATGGGGTGTGCAATTGATAGAAAATAAGTATTTTTTGGGGTGAACTCCTTTAACCCTGCAAGGCCCAGATTCTTTTCAAGTTGTGATGATTCCTGGCTCTGTGGGGGGTATTTATATGCAAATATCCTGGCCAATGGCATTGTAAGACTAAACAATAGGACCCAATGAGGATTTAGAGGTGAAAAAAACAAAAAATAACAGAAAAGAAAAATGATTTAAACTCATTTCTTTATAAAACATACATGTGATCGTGCGATCACACTGGGCCTTGCAGGGTTAAGGACAGAGCTGCTTGATTCGACTGTAGAGAAACGGATTGACACCAATATTTTTTGGTTAAAACAAAAAAAATGTTAAGGTTAAAGCACTATATTTTGATAGTAATAATCATTACCATAGAGTGTTTGTTCAGTAACAGGAGTCTCCCCACCATGTAGTGATCATGGCAACAACCCCCCTCCTATCAGCAGGCAAAAAGTACTCAAATGTTTCTTAAGTAAAAGTATCAGTACTCAAAACTTTTCAGGCAATCATTTACCTAAAAGGTTTGTATTAAAGTTAAGTATTCAGAACTTGAACTTTTTTAGTTAATTGTACTTTATATAGATTACCAAACTCAAAAGTCAGATGTATTCAGAACTGGAACTTTTTAGTACTCTTTATTCATGATTAATTAAATATATTTATTATATCAACTAAATATGTATTTGTGGTAAATGGCTACGCTGAGCTTGATCGCCACACCCCAAATTAGCCATCTTTACGACTTCAGCATTATTATTGCACAAATTTAATGACCAGAAGTCTAGCTTCACATTTGCACTTTTTATAGAATTGTCATATCAGAAGACAGACCCTTTGCAGCATAGAGAATAGTTATACCCTTCCAGACAAGAGTCATATCCCGGCGGACACAGTCGTCTTCAAGGCAAGAGTCAAAGTCAGAATGCAACATATACCTTATAGACGCCGGTAGGAAGGGGCAACTATTATTCGCTTATAGATTCCAAAGAACCTGGAATCAACTCTCTATTAATGTTAGAACAGAATCCTAACACACTTCCCTAAAGGCAAGGCTCCTTTTGGTCAGAGGAGGCATCTCTGCTTTCAGAGCTAGCTCTATTCGGGACGGACATAGGGTCCTTCAAGACATAAGAGCTCTGACTGGAAGGGTATGATTATTCTTTACACTGCGAAGCTCGGTCTTCTGATATGACATTCTATAAAAAGTACACATGTGAAGCTAGAATTATGGGTATTGAATTCCCATTATATGGGAGCGCCAATGGAGGGGGAAGGCTGCTTCCGTACACGCTCCTCAGCGTCGCAACGTTTTTCCTTCTTTTTAGTATTTTCAAGCCTTTTATTTTTTTCCTACACCGTCAGGTGTCTGAGTTCTGACAGACAAGCACTTCTGGACATCAGCACAGCGATCGCACACAGAATTCCGGACTTTTTCGCGGATAACCGTCCACCGGCTGGGTTGTGGGAGAT
Organism: Gymnoscopelus microlampas; assembly: GCF_963454915.1. Classification (NCBI taxonomy): domain Eukaryota; kingdom Metazoa; phylum Chordata; class Actinopteri; order Myctophiformes; family Myctophidae; genus Gymnoscopelus; species Gymnoscopelus microlampas. Next base: position 10,420,906 of record NC_139960.1, read on the forward strand.
CTTCCCTTTGTCTCGGCAGGGATCATAGCATGGAGACGGCGAAAGAGGCGAGCGCGTCCTGGCCGTCAGAGGCCTTCGAAAATGTTCAAAAATAGCAGATGTCCAAGCTCGCAGCGCGGCACGAAGTGACACGCTGTGAGCTTGTAGATCTGCTATTTTTGAATAGCAAACATATAAATGGATAAAGTGGTTAAAATGTTTATGATGCTATATTAACTACTTTAGCTGGGGACCCCCTGAAATCCCCCCAAGGACCCCTGGAGGTCCCCGGACCCCACTTTGAGACAGGCTAAGAGCTGCAGGGTGTTTGTAGCTGCGTTAGCATTGGGAACCGTATCCATCACAGTGTCAGAGCTGGTGTGTGGACTTCACGTTAGATAAAACATTACAATACCAGTGGTCCTCAAACTTTTACATTTCAAAGACCACCATAACGGGTCCATTTGTACACTAAAGAGTTAGACCTGTAATGGTCCATTTGGTCATCAACAATTACAGTATAATGATAATGAAGGATCCCAACCCTACACAATGAACATAAAGAATAAACCGGGTAAATACAACACAATGAATATAAAAATAAAACATAAACCTAAAACATAAACCATGTAAGGGTAAATACAACACAATGAACGTAAAGAATAAACCAGGTAAATACAACACAATGAATATAAAAATAAAACATAAACTTAAAACATAAACCATGTAAGGGTAAATACAACACAATGAACATAAAGAATAAACCAGGTAAATACAACAATGAATATAAAAATAAAACAAACCATGTAAGGCTAAATACAACACAATGAACATACAGAATACAGCAAACCATGTAAGGGTAAATACAACACTATGAACATAAAGAATAAAACAAACCACAAAAGGGTAAATACAACACTATGAACACAGAATAAAACAAACCATGTAAGGGTAAATACAACACAATGAGCGTAAAGAATAAAACAAACCATATAAAGTGTAAATACAACACTATGAACATAAATAAAACAGACCATATAAAGGGTAAATACAACACTACGAGTAGGGCACTGAAGGGAATTGAACCCCATCCCGGTAAACCAGGAGAACCACACCAGAGCCTTTGTTTTTGTTTTGTTGTCATTTACAATCACATGGTACCATTCACATATTTACATTTCAACAGTAAAGTCATTTCACAATTTACAATGTAGATATTCATCTATACTCTTTATCCAGAGTGACTTACAATAAACAAAGTAAACACATACATAGAATGCAGAGACAGTGTAGTGTCTCAGTAAACTAGGATCACAGGTAAACCAAGAAGATAGCATCAGTCTAAACAGTATAATAAATTAATAAACAGTATAATAAACTAATAATCTGCACATAGAAACTATAGGTCAACTAACCAGGTCAACAAATGAACCCAGCATCTGAGGTATTTTTTACTTTACTGGAGTATTTCCAATTTGCAGTACTTTTACTTCTACTTTACCACATCTCAGAGGAAAATATTGTACTTTTACTCCACTACAATTATTTGAAACCTTTAGTTACTTTGTAGAATTTGATTACAACAAAACATACACACACAAACATTAACCCTATTTAAACTTAGATCTACAAGCTCAAAATGCGTCTAAGTGCTACAGGCTGAGGTGGAGTCTGAAGAGGAGAGTCTTCACATTACAACAATGATGAGTTACGCTGTTGGTCACATAGAATTCCTGAAGCAGTACAGCTGTACAGTTACAGATAATGAGTCTACTGAGATTAGATACGGTAATGTTTAGCGATATAGCGCCTTTTATTAAAAAAAAGAAATACAATAAAAACATCACATTAAAATCCAATAAATGGAAGTTAAAACAAAACATACATGACAACTGATTTTTTTGTGTGGATATTACATAATTTCCAATGATATTATCCATCAAAGACTAATGCTATTATGTAATTTTGACAGGCCTATGAAGTAATGATGACCAAGAAGAAAACAGGAAAACAATAGCACAAAATACATGTCAAATAATTAACAGTACAACAATAAAAGGAGAAAAACTAAAACAAAATACAGATAAGATACAATAAACTAACAGATATTCAAATTAATATTTGTATAAAAAAAAACTCTTGCTGACCTCCATCTATCCCATCACAGTTCATCCATTTACCAATTTAGTTTATCCACTTAAGGCTGCCATGTTAAAGGACAAGTCCGGACTAGAATAACAGCCTTTTTTTCCAACTTATATTGATCCCAAATGACTGGCCATGGAAAATTCATTAACAGACCATAAATAGGTAGCCACGTTTTCACTCCACAAAAACCTTAAGGATAACTCCTTAGACAGAGACTAAGAAAATATATTAGTGTTTTATTTGGTCATGCTCATAAAGAGCTCCAAGTGCTAAAAGTGAAAAGTGCAGCAGCAAACGTTTGGGTCAAAGGACCATCGTCAGTGCCTCGCCTACTGACCGGCGTGAATAATCAAGCTTTACCCACAAATGACAACACATAAATCCACATCACATACAACGCCTATGGTCATATGTGATGTGGACTGACGTGATGAAGACTTACCTGCACATGACTTAAGTGACGTGAAATGATAAGACGAGACGCAAATCAAATTATACGAAATGATACGAGACATAAGTCCACATCACATACTACACTACACTGCACTACACCCCACACACACACTATGGTCATATGTGATGTGGACTGACGTGATGAAGCTTTAACCGCAAATGATTAGATCTGATGATATAGCACTGACGATGGTCCTATGACCTAAATGTTTGCTGCTGCACTTTTCACTTTGAACACTTGAAGCACTTTATGAACATGAAACAAATAAAACAAAAATAGATTTTCTTGGTCTCCGTCTAAGGAGTTTGTGGAGGGAGTCTTTTTTCTGCCAGTTTTGCTTTGTTTTTGAGACCAGCTACAGTCATTAAATATTCCTCTTTTTCCTTTTAGTTTCCTACAATTAAAAAAATATATATTTACAGAAATAAAAAGTTTATTTTTCTAAGGAACCTCATACATTTAAGGCAACAAATGGAACCAAATGGACCCTGGTCCACTGTTTCCCCAGTTATGGGTCGGGACTCAATAGTGGGTCGTGGACACATTTTCTTGGGTCATGAGTAAATCCCCCACCACCCAAACGTGTTAAGTGTTCAATCAAAGCTTCCAGCAGGTGATTGGCCCGTGGATTACAGTCCATTGAACATTGTAATGTTTAAATACATTTGAAAATGACATTGGTTTGTTCTGCATGGAGCAGATAAGACATATTGGAATATTGTTGATGTCCAAAAAACATTATAAAAAGTGAAAATAGACAATCTACAAGATCAATGTCACAAAAAGAATCAAAAGAACGTCATTTAAGAAAATGCTAAATAAAAGATTCCATAAAGAAAAAAAATAATAAAAATCTACAAGAGTGAAGATCTACAAGCTCACAAGCTCAAACGAATTTCATAAAGTAAATAAAAAAGAAAGAAAAGCAATTCCATAAAGTAGGGTAAACATTTGTTAAACATACAACTTTCATTTAGTTGAAATTTAAACCAGTGGTTTTCCACCTAAATAATTGGCAAAAACATTAAGATTGAATATAAAAAAAAGTTATACCAAATAACTTAGTATACTAAGTTAGTTCCAATGGATTGATTGGTCTTAGTCTTTAAAGCATGCTCTGAAAAGGCCCACCCATTAGACCCCTTAACACGGCTGCCATGTTAAGTAGTCAGATCCAGAATAAGGCTGAGAACCACCAATAGTGGGTCGTGGACACATTTTCTTGGGCCATGAGTAAATAAACCCCCCCCCCCCCCCCAAACTTGTTAATTAATTAAGTATTCAATCAAAGCTTCCAGCAGGTGATTGGCCCGTGGATTACAGTTCATTGAACATTGTAATGTATTAAATACATTTGAAAATTACATGGGTTTGTTCTGCATGGAGCAGATAAGACATATTGGAATATTGTTGATTGTTGTCCAAAAAACATGATAAAATATGAAAATAGACAATCTACAAGATCAATGTCACAAAAATAATCAAAAACATTCAAAAGAATGTAATTTAAGAACATGCTAAATAAAAGATTCCATAAAGAAAAGAAAAGAAAAATCTACAAGAGTGAAGATCTACAAGCTCAAACGAATTTCATAAAGGAAATAAAAAAAGAAAGAAAAGCAATTCCATAAAGTAGGATAAACATTTGTTTAACATACAACTTGCATGTAGTTGAAATTTAAACCAGTGGTTCTCCACCTAAATAATTGGCAAAAACATTAAGATTTAATATAAAAAAAAGTTATACCAAATAACTTATAGTATACTAAGTTAGTTCCAATGGATTGATTGGTCTTAGTCTTTAAAGCATGCTCTGAAAAGGCCCACCCATCTGACCACTTAACACGGCTGCCATGTTAAGTGGTCAGATCCAGAATAAGGCTGAGAACCACTGATTTACACATTTCAAAGATCTACAACTACGGCAGATGAAAACATAACCCTATCGGTTAACGCTCTGTACATGAGCAACATTTAATGAACTTTCACAATTAAGATCATTTTTAGAGGAACTATATTTTATTCAACACTTTTTTTTAAAGCTTGGTGGACATTGTTTTACTAAAAACCTGATAATGCTTTTAATTGGGTAAATATATAGATCATATTTTTTATCAAAAAACAAAAATGTCCACAGAACTTACAAGTGTGAAATAAAATCTTGACTCCTCCGAACATTTTTTTTTTATTGTAATAATTTAATCATTTACAGACCATAAATGGGTAGCCATGTTAACATCTTTATACAAAAGGAAAACCGGTTGAAGAAAAGACTCACTCCACAAAAACCTTAAGAAAAACACCTTAGACAGACTAAGAAAATATATTTGTGTTTTATTTTGTCATGCTCATAAAGAGCTCCAAGTGCTAAAAGTGAAAAGTGCAGCAGCAAACGTTTGGGTCAAAGGACCATCGTCAGTGCCTCGCCTACTGACCACATAAATCCACATCACATACTACACTACAATACATTACGGTCATTATGTGATGTGGACTGACGTGATAAAGCTTTAATTGCAAATGATTACATCTGATGATATAGCACTGACGATGGTCCTACGACCTAAATGTGTGTTGCTGCACTTTTCATTGTGAGCACTTGGAGCACTTAATGAACATAGAAAAAATAAAATAAAAAAATATGTTCTTAGTCTCTGTCTGAGGAGTTTTCCTTAAGGTTTTTTATGGAGTGAGTCTTTATTTCTGCCAGTTTTCATTTGTTTTTGAGATCAGTCAGTAAATATTCCTCTTTCCTTTTAGTATCCTACATTTGTTTTACATGAATAAAATAAAATATTTAGAGTAGTAAAACGTCCTTATGTTTCAAAAGAACCCGATACTTTTAAAAACAAAAATCAAAGAAATTCCATTTAAAATATTAAAATAAGAGTAATGAAAATAGCAGATCTACAAGCCGAGCTTGTAGATCTGCTATTCTCACTAGGTCCCAGGGAGACATCACATTTCTCTTTTGGGTCTCGAGCTAAAACGTTATGAAAATATTTACACTGAAATGTTTACATTACAGTGTGTTTTTGCCATTGCTTGTTTATTGATAATTTCAGATCCAGATTCAAACAGTGACTATTTTTCTTGGGGTCAAATAGTAAAATTAAAATGAATTAAAAGCACATATAAGAAGCAAGCAAAATAGAACATATGCTATTTCGTGAAAACAACAAATCTAAGCAATAAATTAGAAACAAACAAAAAAAGAGGTTGTGAAAATAGATTTAAATGCTCGTTGTGAGCTTGCAAATCTATTATCTTCACTAGTTTGGGTCCTGAGCTAAAAGGTTAGGGAACCTCTGCAGTGGCACAATGCCTGGTAGCTGTTAAATATAGAGCTTACACATTTTGAATGACATCAGTTATGACTGTAATGTTTAGAATGCAATCACACAGTTATGACTAATGTTTATTTTATTTTCCAGAAGTAATACAGTCTACAGTGACTGAACTGCCTCTTACACAGTGTCACAGTGGCTGCTAGCTGATGCCTATGAGTTCAATTCAAAGTTTACAATTTAAATGGTGCATTTATCTATAGTACCTTTAACCAAAGCACTTTGTAATGTGCATTACATTCACCAACATACTTACCAGGGGGAGAGATAGAGAGATGAGGGATAGAGACAGAGAGAGAGAGAGAGAGACTCGTATAATTTACATCATTTGTGTACGATTGACATAAATTATACGAGGCGCATATGACGCAATGGCAGCAGCATTCTTTGCTTCATGTTCTCTGCATCAGTCTCAGTCCAGCATCAGTCCATTTTCTTAATTATTCTCCTGCCAAATGACGAGCATTGTAGGCAAACAACGTGAAACGAAGTCCACATCACATACTAGTCATATGGTTGTATGTATCGTTTATATTATATTATTATTATTATTATGTGATGTGGATTGACGTGATGAAGCTTTACTCGCAAATGACGGCACAAATAACGAGTAACTACACGTGATGTACATGCCGACATCCGTCACACACCTTCACATCACATACTGGTCATATGTGATGTGATTTGGCGTGATTAAGCTTTAACGCAAATGACGCAACCTAAAATCAATTGTGCCAATATTTGTCAGCAATACAGCAACAGCATGAATGACATTAGTACACAACATACAACACTATGAATGACATTAGTAAACAACATACAACACTATGAATAACATTAATACACAACATAAAACACAAGCAACAGGAATAACCAAAGTCATTAACCCCAAGACCTGAAGCCGATTCTACATGTCTCCTAAATCCCAACAGTTTTCTGAAAAACATAAGTTTCTATATCAGTGGTTCTCAAACTTTTTCATGTCAAGGACCCCCAAAATGATATGTATTTGGCCGTGGACACCCATCAAAATATTTTGTTCCAGGGACCCCCCCCAGAAGCAAAGATTTGAGTTAAAAAATATTCGCTTTAAAAACATATATATTCAAAGATTTGCACACATTTAAAAAAAAAAATCAAAAATAACAGATCTACAAGCTCATAGCGTGGCACTCGGTGCTGCGCTATGAGCTTGTATATCTGCTATTTTTGAATAGCCAAAGTGTAAAATAAAGCTTTTTAGCTCAAATCTAAAAATGACACAGTTCCAGGTCTTAATAGGTTAAATGCATATGATATGCCCTACATCTCTTCCTGTTCTGACCTACTGTAAACAACGGCGTGTACCTCGCCTAAAAGAAAAAAATTGCCGACCGATGTGAATGACAAGCTATCCGCAAATGTCGTGAAATAATCACAAAATCACATAAATCCACATCACATTAACTGACCAGTAATGTGATGTGGCCTGACGTGATTTACTCGCAAATAACCTTAAACGGTACAACGCCAATCATATTACGTGAAACGACACACGACGTAAAGGACGACATGCATCACATACCTCCACATATGTTCATATGTGACGTGGACTAACGTGATGATGTTTTACCCGCATATGTTGTGAAATGACACAACACAACACATACATCACATCAATGCACATCACATACGGCCCCCCTGTACGGTCATATGTGATGTGGGCTGGCGTGATGAAGACTTACCTGCATATGACGGAAGCGACGTGAAATCAAATGTAATTTTTACCCGCATGTGTTGTGAAATGACAACACATACATCGCATCAATCCACATCACATACTACACTACACTACACCATGGACTTATGTGATGTGGGCTGACGTGATGACTTACCTGCACGGATGTTACGTGAAATCCTGAGACGCGACGCAAATCAAATCAAAACGCTGGCCGTGACCCAATAATAAAAAAACACTGGTCCAGTCCCTTCTTACTTATTCTTCACGAATGACGGGCATTGAACGCAAACGACGCAAACCGCTGGCCCGCCACCCGTTAAATGACGCAACGCAAGCGGCGCTAAGCAAATGACGCTGATAGTGCAAATTTTACAGTTAAAACTAAAAAAGGTTGATACTATGACAGGGCAAAAAAAAGCTATATTTTTAACTTTATCAAAAATAGATAAAGCGCAAATAGGTTTAACTATGTGAGTTTGCTATGTGACCAAGAGCCACATATACTATACCCTGTCACTATATTATACAACCTAGTATACATATACAGTACCCTGTCACTATATTATACAGCTTAGCGTAGGCCTACATATACGGTACCCTGTCATTACATAAACAGCCTAGTATACGTATGCGGTCAGTACTACAAATGGAACCAAATGGACCAATGACGGGTCCATTTGGTTCCATTTGTACACACAAAAACCACACAAAGACACACTAGGGGGAAAGAAATTAATAACTTTATTAAAGCAAATAATAAAGAGAAAAGAGGGAAAGTTAAAGTATGGAGGTCAGGTAGAAACCTTTTATGTCCAAAACTGTTACTTTTTAAAATGGACACAAAAAATAAACTGTGTTCCAATGGAGCCAATGTAATTATCATGATCTTTGCTTTGTGAGCTTGTAGATCGGCTGTTTGTACTGCTTTAGTGTGTGACACTGTAGTATGACCAAGTAAAGAAATGTATTTACAAAAAATAATGTTTAAATATGGAGATACAAGGTTTCTGCCCGACAACCAATGATAGACCGTGTCACTACTATCACTTACCTTGAACAGCAGCCACGACTCAAACAGCAAATGAAATTAAAAAACACTAAGAAAGAAGCAAATGACACGACGCACATCATTTGCTTTCTCTTTTAGTTTGCACAGACCTACAGCATAGATGACTGTAAACACAAGTGTTAATGGGGCTACATGCTACCATAATGATACCAGACATAAATCACATACCTCCACATCACATACATTTGTACACACAAACCACTAGTGAAGAACTAGTACAATAGACAGGCAAGAAGAAATAAATGTGTTTGTGAAAAGAAAGAAAGACAAAAATAAAAAATCGATCAAATAACTCAGACACAAAAGTGAATAAAAACAAATCATTTTGTTATTGCTTTATTAAAGCAAAGAATAGAGAAAAAGAGGAGAAGTTACGACCACATATGGTCGTATGTGATGTGGACCGATGTGACCAAAGCCTTAGCCGAACAATTACGTGAAATGATAAATAAATCACATAAATGTGATGTGGACAGACATTTGTCATTTGTGGCAACGCAAATGACGTGAAACTATACGATAGACGAAGCGAATGACGACATACATGGTATGGTAGCATGTAGCATGTAGCCCCCTTAACAAGCAGCAGCAGAAATCAAAAGGTTCCTACCTTCCTGCCATCTACAGACGTCTTCTTCTTTGTCAACTTCATGTTCTGTAAAGACACAAGAAAAAGAAAACAAAAGGTTGAGTTGTGCCGGCCCTACAGGGTGACATTTTGGAAGCCATAGTGACATGTCATAACCTAGTCACTGACAGGCTGTGTCACCATTATGACATTTTACTTCATTAATTGTCACAAATAATTGCAATTAATGATTCAATTGTGTTTGTTTGGCATTGAACATAAATAATATATTTTTGGCTGGCTTTTAAACTTCGTAAACAGGGCATATATGACAAATAACTTAAATGAATGCCATATTACCTGACTTGACTTTCTAATGTAAAAAAAAAAGCGATCTACAAGCTCACAACGTGTCGCGATCACGGCACGGTGTGAGCTTGTAGATCGGCCATTTCCTCCATTTTATGAACTGGAAACTATGACGATTTTATGCAAAATAATTGCAATTACCTCAAATAATTTGCGATTATGTAACCGGAAGAGTGGGCACCTGGGAAAAGTGGGCACTTCAATGTGTAATTGGCCATTTAATTTAGGCCTTATTCACATCGGGTCACGTGACGTCTATTTACTTCCTGGTTTCCATTAGGAGGGGATCAGTCTATTTTCTCCATTGACTTACATGCATTCTGCTCATCAGACACAAGCCAACTAACGTCTTATTTCAAAAGGTAAAGTTATTCTAATACTGTGTGCTGTATTATTATCTTGTTTTCTTGATGATGTTATTGTTCTTTTACATCTTACCATTTGGAAATTGACTTTAATAGATAGATAATGCTAGCAATGTTACCTGCCTGTGTAGAACACATCACCATAGTGGTGTAAAGTAACCAAGTACATTTACTCAAGTTTTACTTTACTGGAGTATTTACAATTTCCAGTACTTCTACTCCACTGCATCTCAGAGGCAAATATTGTACTTTTCACTCCACTATTGCATTGTGAGCTTGTAGATCTGCTATTTTCATAAGATTTTTTATACATTTGAAAACTGGGACATTCTACATAATAATTACATTCTACTTTGGTACCTTAAGTAGCCTACATTAACATTTTGATACCAATACCTTTTACTCAAGTACATTCTGAATTTCTGACCATACATACATTCATACACACATATGCTACAAGTGAAAGTCAGAAATTCAGAATTTACTTGAGTAAAAGGTATTAGTATCAAAATGTTAATGTAGGCTACTTAAGGTACCAAAGTAGAAAGTACGCATTATGTACATATGTAGAATGTCCCAGTTTTCAAATGTATAAAAAAATCTTAAGAAAATAGCAGATCTACAAGCTCACAATGCAATAGTTGAGTGAAAAGTACAATATTTGCCTCTGAGATGCAGTGGAGTAGAAGTAAAAGTACTGGAAATTGTAAATACTCCAGTAAAGTAAAAAATACCTAAGAAATCGTACACAAGTACAGTACTTGAGTAAATGTACTTCGTTACTTTACACCACTGTATGGTGAGTATATATTGGTATAAAAAGGAAATGCTAAAATAAGCCTATGTGTTCTACACAGGCAGGTAACATTGCTAGCATTCTCAATCTATCTATTAAAGTCAATTTCCAAATGGTAAGATGTAAAAGAACAATAACATCATCAAGAAAAGATAATAATACAGCACACAGTATTAGAATAACTTTACCTTTTGAAATAAGACGTTAGTTGGCTTGTGTCTGATGAGCAGAATGCATGTAAGTCAATGGAGAAAATAGACTGATCCCCTCCTAATGGAAACCAGGAAGGAAATAGACGTCACGTGACCCGATGTGAATAAGGCCTAATACAGCCACTGCGGGCATAAAACAATACGTTGAAGGGTACGTTTAGGTCTGATAATGATGTACAGTACACATGTTCACATCATGTATACTTCACATCACTTAAGACCATTTAGCAAATTCTTAATTTGTTTAACATTTGAGAAACAAAAATAGCCAATTTAACAAAGACGTGCCCACTATTCCTGTATCAAACACCATTTTCAAGTAAATACACAATGCTTAGCATTTAATCCAGTTTTAGAAACAACTAAACAGTGGCTCTCAAAGGTTTTCATATCAAGGACCCCAAATGAAAATGCATTTGACCAAGGATTGGGCCTCTTCCGTACTTTCCTTCACAGGTGTTACAAATGATACTAATTAAGAGTGTACAGATGGAACCAAATGGACCTGTAATTTGTTTCCATTTGTACACTCGGAGTCAAAGGGATATTTCATTTAAAAAAAAAACTTTGGGTCATTTTATCGTCTACTGAGGCTTTTGTGAGCCCCCCAGACCGTTTTTAAGTTGCTTGATTCAGTATTTAGACATTTGATATTCATTTTATCAGACACGCGCCCTTGACACGCTCCCTTATCAAACAAGCTGGTTGCTTGTTTCTCTCACAGAATCTGGCAACACCGAGGACAAGCTTCACGTCGTTCTGCATGAACGGCAGCTCATAAGGGACATTCAGTGCATGTTTGAGTGTCAGGACACTGCATAATGAGGATTAGTGGATAAAAAACGAACTTTGGCGCTGCTAAAATAGGCGATGTTCATTTATACACATTACTCCATTATGCCAGGGGAAGGGGTCTCCACAATGGACAACAGGGGCTTCTCTGGAAAAATTCAACGGCCCTTTGTATGTTGGTGAGTGATTAGCGACACATCAAAGCAAACATCTAAAATGACTGGAATTCTCCTTTAACCCTTTAAGACCGGGAACATATCCGTGTCATTTTTAGATTTCTTAATAGGCTATAAAAAAAATAGCAGATCTACAAGCTCATAGCGCGGCACCGAGTGCCGTGCTATGAGCTTGTAGATCTGCAATTTTTTCGAAAGAAATCGTGAAAATGTGTGCAAATCTTTGAATATATATATATATTTTTTTTTTAAGCAAACATTTGTAACTCAAATCTTTGCTTCTGGGGGGATTCTACAAATGTAGAAATCCTCAGACCCCCGCAGACCCCCATCTCAAAATATTTTGTTCCAGAAGCAAAGATTTTAGTAAGAATGTTAGTCTTAAATAGCAGATCTACAAGCTCATAGCGCGGCACTATGAGCTTGTATATCTGCCATTTGACACAGATGCATTCCCGGTCTTAATGGTGACACAGCCCTATAGTTTATAGTGTTCAGGTGTGATCCAGGTACGTACCGTGTGGGGTCTCCCGCCGCGTGGTTGAAGATAGCTGGTATTAATAGAGCCGCGTAGGTTGTATGGCACCACGTCCCGAGCACCGTACGCCTCGTATCTCGACGGAGAGCGTTCGTTGGCACCGTTATACGTTTCAGCTCTCAGGGCTCGTTGCTGCGTCGACGCCATCGAGGTTCCATCTTCAAGCCCCTTGTCCTGAGTTACAGACACTCTATTACCAGCTATCTCCTGATGACTCCATCCATCCTTTGAACCTTCCCTGAAGCATTCATACAGCGAGTCAAACGCTGAGTCATAGCTAGAAGCCATGACTCAGCGTTTTTAACTCACTGTATGAAGTAGATTTAGTCCACTCTGCTGAAGGTCACCGCATGATTAACCTGCAAGACACAGATATACACCAACATTACATTTAATATATTGTAGAATAATAATAAAAAAATCGAGTTTTTAAGTAGGCTATAGTGCAGGGGTGATGCAACTTTGATGATGCAGAGGGCCACTATATTTCCACACTCACTGCAGAGGAACACACTGCATATTGTTGTTGTCGGGCAGAAACCTCTCATCTCCTTATTTTAACTTTTTTTTGTAAATTAAATTCGTCATTCTAGTATGTCACACAAAAGTTGCAAAAATAGCTGATTTACAAGCTCAAAGCGCACCGCGACGCGCTTTGAGCTTGTAGATCTGCTATTTTGGAATTGGAATCCTGAATTCTTTTTGGGTATTTTTTAATTGGAATCCTGAAGTTTTTTTTATATTTAATTTCAAATGGATTTACTTATACTTAAGATAACTTTATGAACTTAAATACAAATACATTGGACATAAAGTCATTAAAGGAGTAGTTCACCCAAAAAATGACTTATTTTCTATCAATTACACACCCCATGAAGCCTTGAATTCATGGAGATTTCTTAGTTTTTGTCGCATTCCTAAGCCAATAATTTGATGATGATAATAAAGATCCTTATGTATCCGGTAGTAGACTCAAAGGAGACTCTTTGTGTCTCCTACCGGATAGACCGCTGGTCATCAAATGAATGTCTCAGGAATGCGACAAAAACAAAAAAATCTCCATGAATTCAAGGCTTCATGGGGTGTGTAATTGTTAGGAAATAAGTAATTGTTTGGGTGAACTACTCCTTTAAACTGATAATATAGACTGAAGTAATTAAAGCGGGTCATGATTGCATGTGTGGAATTGTAACAGCTGACATCAATAATATATCACTATTAACCTGCTGGCCGCATTAAGTGAAGGTGAGGGCCGCATGTGGCCCCCGGGCGGCCGGTTGCACATGTATGCTATAGTGTTAAGTATATGTTTGTTGTTGTCGGGCAGAAACCTCTCGTCCTATTTGATCATACTACAGCGTCGCATAAAAGCATCAACAGAAGCAGATCTACAAGCTTGAAACGCACAAAGCAACATGTTTTGAGCTTGTAGATCTGCTACTTTTGCCATTTTTGAATCCTGAAAAGTAAAAGTTTTTGGACATTCTGAGGTTTCCTCCCGATAGAGATGATATTATAGTTTCATCTTAGTATTAGATCAAGACTCACATTTCTTCTTATTGATTTTGATATCGATACTTAGTTTAGATTAATCATTCTCCTGCCTGAGTGTTATGTTACGTTACAACTTAGCTCCGTTATCTATCCTATCCTTAGGCTTTTACATTTGTTTTGTTCTAGATATTTTATGACAAGTATGAAATGTGAAAAGTGCTGCACAAATAAAACATTATTATTATTATCATTATGATCTCATCTATGACATTCTTGAACTCTCCAAAATGGTGTTTGTAGTTAGTTCCATGTTCTAAGTCTCAAAGTCTCAAACATCTCCATAAATGTATCAATTCTAAATATAAAGTGTTTATCTCAAAGGCACAGATGTTATCCCACCATACGGACCCTTTATGTTCAGTAATATTCAGTACACCATCAATAAAATCCCTGACCGTCTTGTTCCAAGGCTAAAATAGATTATAAACGCACACTAATGTATATATGGCGGGGTTAGATCTACAAACCTCACAGTGAGTGTGGTTTAACGTTTAAACTTTAGGTGACAATTTAGTTGTGATCATTTGGAACAAATATGTATGTTTGATGCTATAGCCTTGAATCAAGACTATAACGATTTAGACATTTGCATATTATATCTATGAAGTAAAAGTCAAGACTCGATAAAAATGACTAGTTTGATGCATTTTCTCCCTCGGTTATAAAACACAATATTTCTTAATAATTCACAGTCCTACAACACCTCGAATGCTTAAATAATAATTGTGTTAAATATTAGTGGATAAAAACGTGTCATGTTGATATAAATCAAACATTAGTTTACCTTACAGAGCACAGTGGCACAGTTCACACACCAAACTTTTCGAATCAAGCAGACGTTGCGCGCATGCGTCCAATTTAAACCCGTATTCACATCCGGTCCAAAGCCCCGCCTACTGGATCCGGTGCGCTGAACAAGACATGGAGGCACGATTTCCGTTTCCGTTTTCCGACCGGATGTCGACCCCCAGACTGCTATCAGTCATCATCAACACTAAACCATATACACCTGTGTGGAGTCAGAACGCTCCACATTTTATATACTTTGGCTTTTCAAAAATAGCAGATCTACAAGATCACAGCGTCACTTCGTGGCTTGCTGTGAGCTTGTAGATCTGCAATTTTTGAAATGTTTTGAAAAATCTCGAAAATGTTTGGAAAAGTTTGAATAATGTTGAATTTCTTAACATAAATCTTCTCTTCTGGGGTCCCTGGCACAACATATTCTCAGATGGGGGTCCGTGGCCAAATGCATACATTAATGTGGGGGTCCTTGACATGAAGTTTGAGAACTGATTTATAGATCCATAATAATCTCCATACACATGTAGTGTCTGATGATGGACACTAGATGGCGTCCAAACAGCAGTTTTCCAGTCTGTCCATGATGACAAGTCACTGTTTTTTATAAAAGTTCAAGCGGGTGTTATTTATGTTGCCATAACACCCACTTTTACAGTGTGGAAACAACGCCCCCACTGTACTGAGTACATCCATGAGTATTGGCTTCGGTGCCGGTGCTAGGCTGGACTTGAACTTGTGGCCTTGCTTGCAGAGATGGGAATTGAACCTGTGGCCCTGGTCGCCGTGTAGCTTTCTGTGCCAAAGCCCACAGAGGTGTCCACCAACTATCCACTGCCTTACGGCACCTCGACACATTTAAGTGTGGTTCCTGGATGTCAGTGTTCAACACATGCTTCAGAGTAAAGATGCAGGACGAGGATTTGAACCCACAAGCTTTGGATTATGTTGACAGTGTCCTATCACCGTGAGCCACCCTGACCCATTAAGACCGGGAACACATCCGTGTCATTTTTAGATTTATTTGGCCACTGGAACAACATATTTTACAAATGTTTGCTTTAAAAAATGTATATTCAAAGATGGTCATGATTTTTCAAAATAGCAGATCTACAATCCATGCAATGAGCTTGTAGATCTTCTATTTTTGAATAGCCAAAGACATCTAAAAATGACACACATGCGTTCCCGGTCTTAATGGCTTAACTAACAACTAAATATGTATATTTATTTTTATTTTTGTTTTTGTTCCTTGTTTAGATGCTTGAATATGGACACAGCACTATGGAAACAAGCTTCTATAGGCTTTTTTGTGTGTGTGATTAATCTATTTGACTTTAGACACACAGCAAGCACAATAATAGCTCACTGTGTTTAGATGCTCTCTAGTACATGTCCAAATGTCCTGTGTTCAAACTCCATAGATAACAGATCATTATTTTAAAGTTTTAAACACAAATCCTTCTCATGGATTTGATTGGATCAAATCGACAGGAAGTGATGCCCACAACGCCCTAGGAAACTTGTGGATAGTAAAACTTAAACTTAAACGTTATTAAGGTCAATTATTTCCCCCCTTCATTGTGAGCTTTTAGATCTTCTATTTTGGGCCAAAGTTCTCTTCAGAAAAGGGATGCTAGGGTTCAAGTGGTTAAGGTAAAATAAAAAATCATATCACACAAAGATTTGGCGGACCCCCTGTAGTAACTCTGAGGACCCCCTAGGGGTCCCGGACCCCCTGTTGAAGACCCCTGTTCTACAGTGGTTGGAGGTCCTACTCTTCCATTGAGAAATCTAGACCCTGGTGTCAGGTAGGACTAGCCTGGTAAACCATCCAGGCTACACATTCAATCAGTTTCTGTCAATCACAGGGCCTTGAGTGCAGACGTTGGTTGGCTCTTCCACTTTTTGGTTGGAATTCACACGACCGGGATGGTCCCTGGCCCCCCCTGGGTCCTGCCTGGGGGAGTACCAGGGGGTTCCCCGCAAAAGGAGTTAATTTTGCATTCAATTCAGTTTAACCACTTCAGCCCAATATACATTGGCTATTTGAAAATAGCCGACCTACAAGCTCACAAGGCGTCGCAAAGCGACGCGTTGTGAGCTTGTAGATCTGCTATTAAAAAAAAAAAAGATCTTGCAGATGGGGGTCCGTGGCCAAATACGTATCAATTTGGGGGTTCTTGACATGAAAAAGTTTGAGAACCACTGGTTACTGGCTATGGTAGGACACCTAGCCTACTGGTTGACAAGTAGTACTGTATCAAACTCATACACACAATATCACCCCAGACAAAGTAGGGCTACTGTCTTGGAGCGTTAGAACAGTACTAATGACCAATTATCTACCCGGGAAACAAATATTACATACCTCTTTCCCTTTATCTGTATAACTCATGTAGACTGTGTAGGGCAAACAAAATATTTTCTTTATTAAAAGGAGTAGTTCACCCAAAGAATTACACAACCCATGAAGCTTGAATTCATGTTTTTGTTGCTTTTTTGGTCAAATTGCTGGGCCAATAATTTGTTGACCATGTGTACATACTGTAGACACAAAGAGTCTCCTTTGTATCTCCTACCCACTGGATACATTAGCCGGTAGGAGACGGTAATCAAATTATTGTCTTAGGAATGCGACAAAAACATGTCCACGCATTCAAGGCTTCATGGGGTGTGTAATTGATAGAAAATAAGTCATTTTGTGGGTGAACCACTCCTTTAAATGCAATAAAAGCCAGTGTTCTCGTGGTGGGTTTTCGTTTGGCTCAGCTGTACCAGTTCTGCTGCTGTTGAACTTGCGAACTCTTCAAATCGCGACGTCAATGAACATCAAAAGTTACCGTCCTCAAGTTACACAACTCAACACCACCCACACAGATTCAAAAAACCTTTTTTGTTTATTAGAACAATACAGCAGGTATACATATACACATATGTATATAAAGGTCTTTTGCAATCAAAACACTCTGCTCAGAATGGGGCATGTGCTTCAACAACAAACTGTATCACTCCCCGAGAAATAAATTAATCCAAACTAAAGAAAAACTAGAAGAAAGAAAGAAAAAGCACAGGTGAAAAAAAAAAAAGGGTTTCAAGTTGGGAATACATCCATCAGCCTCTATTGAACACCAAATACAGGTTTACAAAATGGGCGCGTTATTTTGATCACAACTCTGCCAGTGAGCTTACAGCTCCACCCGCGAAGGCGTGCCTGTAGGGGTAAACCAAACGCTCCCTCTGAAGCGTTTAATCGTCGTTAAGAGAGTCCGCAGTGCCCGGAGAGGAAAGGGTCGTCCACACCAAAAAACAACAACTACGAACGCACTGTTTCGTTCTACCTCAAGTAGATGGCAGAGTCCACACCACAGCTAATTATAATGGCGACAGTGAACGATAGCAGGGACGTGCACAGATAGACTCTAGGTGGTGCTGGAGCACCTGCCCTTTGCCCTCTTGACCAGAAGTGCCCTTTTGAGAAAAAAAACGTTTTTTTTCCAGTTTACAGCAGGGGTCTTCAACAGGGGGTCCGGGACCCCTAGGGGGTCCTCAGAGTTATTACATTGGGTCCGCCAAATCTTTATGTGATTTTTCTTTTTACCATAACCACTCGAAACCTAGCATCCCTTTTCTGAGGAGAACTTTAGCCAAAGATAGCAGATCTACAAGCCGGCGTTGTGGGCTTGTAGATCGGCTATTTTTGGCAAAGAGGTATAGGTGTAGAGGGAAAAAAGAGCAGACCAAGTAAACAAAAAAAAGTATAATTTACTTGAGCACCTGCCCCTCAAAATGTCTGTGCACGCCACTGAATTTATAGTTATAGTGCTTGGTGTGGACCGCCCGTTACTGGACAAACCAGATAGAGCAAAGAGGTGAAACAAAGGGACGGGTTGAACGAGAGACAGAGATGAAAAGAAATTAAAGCTCGTGAACCCTGTGACGTAAGAACAGCATCAAAACGTTAAAATTACAACCCAGAACACTAAATGAAACGCTAAATTTAAAATAACACGGATGTTTTCGTAGAGAGTATTGTTGTTCCATGTTAAATCAGAGAGAGACTGAACTCTTGTCACAGCATGGGAGTTAACCCATTAAGACCGGGAACGCATCTGTGTCACTTTGGATTTCTTTGGCTATTCAAAAATAGCAGATATACAAGCTCATAGCGCGGCGCTATGAGCTTGTAGATCTGCTATTTTTGAAAAATCATGAACATTTGTGCAAATCTTTGAATATATATATGCTTTAAAGCGAATCTTTGCTTCTGGGAGTCCCTGAAACAAAATATTTTGAGATTTGAATATTTTAATTTTTTCCAAAAAACGGTTAGGATTTTTAAAACATTTTTAGAATCGGCCTCAGGTCTTAATAGGTTAAGACCCAAACGTGGGTCTTGGGAGACGAACACCAGCTGCTGTTCTGCGGTCGTTGTGGAAATGGTTGCGTGTTGTATTCAGTGTCATTTACTTATGAGTGGACGTTATGTTAGGGGCGCAAAGCCCCACACCCCCCCCCCAAAAACAATATTTAAATAATGAGATGCATTGAAAAGGAACAGTCCCTTTACTGGATTACATCGTTATGAAATTCTCTCACTTTCTGTCCATCTGTCTGACTCGACCAGGATTTATACTTTGTCACGTTGAGCTTATCGCGCGCCGAAAATAGCCCATCTACGAGCTCATAGCGCGTAATGGCTGACGTGTTGTGAGCTTGTACATTCGGCTATGTGACACGGCCGCATGACAAAGTATAAACCAGGCTTAATTCTCTCCGTCTGTCGGTCTGTCCCACCTCTTAAAAAACTGGTTTAGATACGAACATACTGCATTTCCACGCTCTCTCTACAGGATCTATTTATTTACTCATCATCTTCATTCTTTTGGTATTTTTTGGTTTTAATGTATTTTTTTTATTATAAATCTATAAGACCCAAAGATTACAAATCTTATTTACATAAAAAACATGTTTTTCTTTTTTTTTTTGCTTTAAAAGCCCCCCCCTCCCCCCACCGCTCCTCTGTTCTTCAATTTGTTTTTCTCATTAAAGCAGAAAAGGTTTTTAATTGAACCTCAAAGCAAAGAAACATTATCAACCTGATATTTCAACTTCTGTATTTTGTGTGTCAGTGTGTCCGTTCGTTTACTGTGTGTTTGTTTATGTGTGTGTCTGTCCATTTTCTGTCCACCGTCTGTGTGTTAGAGCGTGCCGTCGTCAGTACAGCCCCCTCCGGCCGTGTAACGGAACTCCTGCAGGTTTGATACCCCGTGGAAATGGACGAACGCTCCAGCAACGACCAGAATGTGGAACAGCTGGTGAGAATGGAACTGGAGAGAGAAAAGCATACCTTTCAACATTGTGAGGTGAAATTAAGAGACTTCTTTTATGTGACGTTATATAAACATGGTAATTATTCCAAAAAGGTTGATTGTGTGTGTTACCTACCCATATATCGCACTTTCCAGGGAAAAACCTCTCGGGGATTCTTGCAGCGTAAAGACACGCCCCCGTGATGTAGAGTGTGGCCATTAGTAACAACCAACCGATCTGGCCAATCGCAGTGGCTTTTATTAAACCCTCACTGATGATGAAATGGAGGGTTGGAACGACGCCACTGAGACCCAGACCAACGAATACACCTACAGACAGAGACACAGAGAAAGAAGCAGCTGTTAATCACATTTACTCAAACACTTTATGTAACCCTGCTGGACTAAAATAGATCTATATATATTTTATACCAACTAATATTATTATCTCCGCCAGGCCAGGAGGCGGAGATTACATATTCACCACATTTGGTAGAAAAGGATGTCGAGAGTTATGCGACAATGAGCATACCGTTTGCTTGCAAATGGCTTTGAAAAGTAGTGGGAGGGGCTTATTTCTTACAAAACTAATGCCGTACATCCTGAGCGCACAAATTGTAATTGCATGTTGAGGGGCCTTTAGAGAGTACACCTCTAAAAGCACTTTAACTTACACAAATACATTAAGCTGCAGTGTATGTTTAGGAATGCTACCGCGCGTTGTGAGCTTGTAGATCTGCTATTTTCAAAAGGTTGTTATACATTTGAAATGGGACATTCTGCATAATGAGTACTTATACTTTTAGTACTTTAAGTATATTTTGATGCCAATACTTTTGTACTTTTACTAAAGTCAATTCTGAATAACAGACTTTTACTTACTTCTACATTGCGGTATTGACACTTTTACTCAGGTAAAATATGCGAGTACTTCTTCCACCACTGATTGCATACCTGCTCTGACTCCTCTGTACTGCGGGGTAGCGAAGAAGTCACACTGCGAGACGACGATGGCAGACAGTCCCAGAACACACACCACCATGAGGTAGGTGACACACTGCTGAGGAGAGCAGTAGAACGAGTAGTAGAGCCACGGCACAAACGAGCCCATGATGAGAATCGCTATGCCGCTGTAGTCCAACCTACACACACACACACACACACACGCGCGCGGTTGAGAATTACCGTTCTATACACAACAATTATAAAGAGGTGTAGGTTATATTTTTGGCTTAACCCATTAAGACCTAAAGCCGATTATATAAATGTCTTCTAAATCCCAACAGTATTCCGAAAAATAATGTCGAGGACCCCCAAATGATGTATGTATGTATTTGGCCGCCGACCCCCATCTCAAAATGTTTTGCTCCAGGGACCCCCTAGAAGCAAAGATTTGAGTTAAAAATGTTCGTTTTAAAACAATATATATTCAAATATTTTTCAAAAATAGCAGATCTACAGATGCTTGTAGATCTGCTATTTTTGAATAGCCAAAGTGTAAAATAATGCTTTTTAGCTCAAATGAAAAAGTGACACAGATGCGTTCCAGGTCTTAATGGGCAAGTGTTATGTATCTCTCTATTCTGATAGCAGTTATTGCTATAGTGTGTTTGTTTTTGATTGATTGATTGAATACTTTATTAGTCAGAAATGTAAACAGGTCCTATGTATTCAATTCATCGACATAGCATAGGGGGGGACGTCAGTAGTGGTGAATGACACATCATTTCTATGGGAAATTGCATTTAACTTCCTTTGTGGTCTTCTGACAGATACTTTTTCAGGCTAGGCCTGTCTCAATTATTACATAATCGCCTAATCGCAATTATTTGAGAGAGTTGCAATTATTTCTGAATAATCGTCATAATCGTTTCCATGTTGAAAGATGCTCATACATTTTCCAAAAATAGCAGCTTACAAGCTGTTGTAAGCTTGTAGATCAGCTATTTCCGCATATTTTCTTTTTAAGTATACAATTATTAAATACGTCAGTAATTTCTTCGTATATTTAAATTTGTCATATATTTGCCCTGTGCAATTTGTGATTATGAAGCCTAAAAAAGAAATTAAATTTGTATTCATATGTTCCAATGTTCGATGCCAAAAAAACAATTAAATCGTTAATCACAATTATTTGTGTGACAATTAATCGTCAACTTAAATTTGTAATTGTGTAATTTGTGACAGGCCTATTTCAGGCTAGTTTTGAAAGAAACCAGTGATTCACATTTTTTAATGGATGGGGTCAGGGCATTCCACATTTTGGTGGCAGAGTATTAGTAGAATGATCATTTTACCATGTTTGTTCTATATTTGGGTGGTTACCAGATCGTTGTCGCTCCCTCTAGTGTTGTGGCTGTGGGTGTCACTCACTTTGGAGAAGTAGTTAGTCAGGTATGAGGGTAAGGAGGGCACTGCCTCTTTGACTATCTTAAAACAGTGGTTCTCAAACTTTTTTGTGCCCGCGGACCACCATAATAGAAGATTTTTACGGCTCTCTAGCAGTGATTTTCAACCATTTTAATTTCAAGGACCCTCAGTTTGACATGCATTAGACTACAGACCCCCATTTAATGGCATGCATGTCTCTGGGACCCCAATTCATATTGTAAAACCAATGTTAATTTAACTCTGAGAGTGTACAAATTTGGTTCCATTTGTACACTCTCAGAGTTACAGACCCATAAGGGTCCATTTGGTTCCTGTCCATCATTTAGCTGGGGACCCCCTGGAACCCCCTCAAGTACCCCTGGGGGTCCCCGGACCCCACTTTGAGAACCAATGTCTTAAAATACCAATCCCATTTTGTTCAAGGGGTCTCCCTGTCTCTCAGCTCGTTAGTAAACAGAACATTTTTAGGTCAGGATACCAAATCCAATCAGGATAGATAGGGTTAGGGTAGTGTGTGTGTGTGTGTGTGTGTGTGTGTGTGTGTGTGTGTGTGTGTGTGTGTGTGTGTGTGTGTGTGTGTGTGTGTGTGTGTGTGTGTGTGTGTGTGTGTGTGTCTTACTTTGAGAAGACTCTGGACACTTTCTCAGAGTGACAGTAGACGGTGTGGAAGAGCCAGGAGAAGGACAGACAGAGAACAGCTCCCAGGAAGAACGCTCCGATCACGACCTTCTCCTGCAGCGGGGCCACGAACGACATGTTGGGTCTCAACAAGTACATGAGCCCCAGACACAGGAAGAACACACAACCTGGAAACACACACACACAGAGAGAGAGAGAGAGATCATTTCACATTCTCACATTTATATCACATAAAACAGACATCAGAGAGAGAGTTGTTATTAACCACTTGAACCCCAATATGGGAACCCATCGTCAAATAAAAAGGAAAAACGGCGGCCCCAGCATTTTTCACTTTTGCATTTGACTCTGGGGTGAGTGATTAGATAGACCGATGATGACTGGAAACCAGCGTTTTGGTCTCTGCCCTCAGCCCTCCACTTCCGGTGCTGCGCCTATGTTTTCATTCACTAACAATATTTCTCCACAGAACACCAACGGCATTTCTCCCAAAGAACATGGATCGTTTTGGTTATAAGCCCACTTGTTTCTATGACGAAAGAACAAGTTAAAATGTTGCTAACTTTCCGTGGTTTTGTCGGCTCCGAGGACGCTATCGTTAAATGAGTTTGGGTTTGTTTCCAGTGGGAAGCGAGCGCACAGATGTAAATCCCGGCCAATACCTTTGATAGGGTAAAGCGCGGCCTGCTTCCTGATCTGAAGGCACGCCCACTTGTAGGCCAACGCTCACACATTCTGAAAAGGGCTCCCGATCTGTTCTTGAGAGATTACTTGAACCCTAACGCCCATTTTCTAAACATGTCATCATTATAGACCACTATAGACGTCACACTGATAAGAAAGAACCAGTATGCGCTTGCAGGCCGGCACCAAATGAAACCCATTCTGTCATGTCTCGCTAGCACGCGCCTCACTAGCCAACACACAAGAGGAGGTTGAATGAACTGAAACCAGCGCACCCTGAAACAATATGTTGGGAATTGATTGCATGAAACAATCACCTGTGCGTGTAGTCTCTATGTTGGTAAACAAATAATTGGTCTATAGGAGAACATTATAAATTGGTCATGGATAGGTTCCTACCCTGGGGGTGTCAATGAAAAAGGGTTTACGTGGTTACAATCTGGGAACCCATTCGGTAAAAACAAAAGAAAAAACAAAAGAGATTGAGTGGTGAAAGTGAGTTGGCTGCAATACTTCTCTACCACCACTAGATGGGAATGAAGCAGAACAAATAACACTAAATCAATATTTCTATTATGCAAATATGCACACAGACAGACAGATTGATAGGGAGGAGGACAGAGATAAAGAGACAGATGTGTGTGTGTGTGTGTGTGTGTGTGTGTGTGTGTGTGTGTGTGTGTGTGTGTGTGTGTGTGTGTGTGTGTTACCCAGTAAGTGTGTCCATATGTTTCCAGTCTCTGTGTGAATTCTGAAGATGCTTTTGAAACAGGCTCTGAATGACGGCATGGGAGGCCTGTGACCGTGGAGCAGGTAGTCGTTGTCTTTCAGCCAATCGGGGAGCAGGTCAAAGGGGAGGACACGCCACCGGCCCTCCCACATCTGGGTGGTGGTGGGTTGAGGAGGAGGAAAGAGAAAACGTTAGAATAAATGCGAACTGGGGCACAGGAGAGATACTTAAGGTGGGGGGGACCAAACTGTGAGCAAAATGTCGCAACTTTTAAGCGTATTCAACTACGCTTAATGAGGCATTTTGCCCATTAAAACTGGATTATAAATTCTAAAAGCAGCAAAAGTACAGTAGCAGATCTACAAGCTCAAAACGTGTCGCGCCGTGCCGTGTTTCGAGCTTGTGGATATGCTACTTTTGATTACGCTGTGGTTACGATATCCATATGAACTGGAATATGTACAGTGGAGACTTTTATGTTGTCATTCAACAATGTGTGTGTGTGGTGTGGTGTGGTGTGGTGTGGTGTGGTGTGGTGTGGTGTGGTGTGTGTGTGTGTGTGTGTGTGTGTGTGTGTGTGGTGGTGGTGGTGGTGGTGGTGGTGGTGGTGGTGGTGGTGGTGGTGGTGTGTGTGTGTGGGATGTGGTGTGTGGTGTGTGTGTACCTTGTGTACAAACTCCTCCATTCTCTCCATGAAGCCTTCATCGTTGCTCTTCTCCTCTTCTTCCCCCTCTCTTTCGTTCTCTCCATCTCTTCTCTGTTTGTCCTCAGAGACTCTCTGACAGAAGAAAACAAACGGGACAGACGATATAACATATGTACATACATGTATATATATATATATAACACATGTACATACATGTATATATATATATATATATATATATAACACATGTACATACATGTATATATACACACACACTGTGTATCAGTGGTTCTCAATCTTTTCAGGCCGCGACCCCCAAAATAGTGTTGTGAGCATGTAGATCGGCTATTTTCTGCCTATTTCATAGGTAATATTTGACAAATGTGTATAGTATAGTTTGCTGATTACTTTGGACGCAGTAATGGCCTTCTTTTTTATAGGTCTTCAAAATGTCTTAAAAGTCCTTAAATTGTGACTTTAGAAATGTGAAGTTACCCAGCATACACTTATACTGTATGTTGGTTTGTTTGCTGTTAAGTGAGAAAATAATGTTGCACATTAAGCAAATCCTCTGGGGATCCCCCCAAAATCATGTGAGAACCACCGCTGTGTATACATAATACAGCATGTCTTCCCAATACTCCACACTCCATGACTAACTGGTTTGTTACACACTGCTGTAGAAGAGCTGCTTCCCAGAGAACTAACGACATCAGCCCTGCATAGTTTGTCACATGACAAATAGCTAAAATAGCTCACAACACGTGTTGTGAGCTTGCTGTAGTATTGTGTTATTGTCTTGTACTTGTGTTGTGTTGTTGTTTTGTGTTGCGTTAAGTGCATTGTACAGTTTTTATGGTGTATTGTGTTGTATTGTTTTGTGGTATTGTGTTGTATTGTGTTGTTTGGAGTGAAGCAGACAATTTCGCAACCAGGTTTAAATGTCGACGCAACAGAAGGGGCGGGATCGAGGAAACAGCCAATGGGGGTTGAGAGGCCAGAGGCCATTGGCCAATAAGACGAAAGCCTGATGGTACGATGGCCCAATGAAGAGGGAGCTGAACCTTGTACACAGTAACCCCTCACTTCCACTCATGGCTCTCATGGGACGCTAAGAATTTAGTTTAAGAAACAAGGCCGTTAAAAACAGACAGCATGTTCCGAACAGACACACACCCACACCCCAGTGGATCCCAGTTTGTCTATGAACTTTGATGAACCGATTGTACTCTGCTGGGGGTGTGTGAAGGGGAGGAAAGATGCCTTGTTTCGAGAGAACAGTGCAATTCTTAGTGTAATTTCAATTTGTTCAGTAGAGGCAGCGTATTGCAAAACTTTAGTTCCCAAATACTGTAACATGGAGGACTGCTTTATATTAAGATGTGAACACAGAACTGGGCCGAAAAGTCAGGAGTTCATAATAAAGAGAATTTATGAGCCTCTTTCAAAAACATTTTGGCTAAGGTGTCCACATCCTGTACAATATTGGCTGCCTTAATGTCGCCTTGGATCGTTCAGCATGACAGGGTCAATGACGTCCTTCTACAAGCTATACACACCCTTGTCGGCTAAGGAGGAGATCTGACAGTGCCCGAACACTTGTCTGCATCGTGGCAGTACTATATGATGATAGTCGATGCCAGAACATTATAAAAAGCTTCCAACATGATATAAAGATAAAAAAGGATTGTCATTGTTAGTTTTAATAGAACTGTTACCGGAACAAGTACTGTGGCAATTTTAACCGTTTCATGTGTTACAATACAGGGATCAATAACTATCAGCAGTGTGTGCACACCGGTTCGTGAAAAATATGGCTATAGAAATGGATATTATGAGCTCTCTTTGTACTTGGAGAATTGCCAAACTTCAGGCAAGTCAAAACTGCGTCCAAACTTTCCTCCTTTATTTTTTATGGTTTTGTTTTCTCAAGGCGGCAATTAATGCCATCTCACTCACTACATGCCAGTATTCCTTCGTAGAGAGCGTTTATTGCCAGTGGGCACGTTCTCACGCCTGTATGAGAAGAACAACCATAATGCACTTCAATCTACCTTGAAAACATCCAGGGTTTGGCATGTCTGGGCCACAAGTCTAGCAGCTTTGTTTGATGACAGAAAAGTAACACCATGCTCTTTTTATTTTTTTCCTGGGCTCGAATTTAAGCTGGTTTCTTACGTTCGATTGATAAATGAGGGCCTTTGACTCTATGCCATTGTGATTGCCATAATGCCCGGTGGCCTTTATCCCATATTAAAATTGGCTAATGGGAGGACCGGCCGGCGGACCACGTCTAGGCCTGTCACAATTATTACATAATCGTCTAATCGCAATTATTTTTGCATAATAGTCATAATCGTTTCCATGTTGAAAAATGTTCACACATTTTCAAATATTAAAAAAAGCAGAAATAGCAGATCTACAAGCTTACAACGCGTTGTAAGCTTGTAGATCAGCTATTTCTGTTATTTGTCATATCTGCCCTGTGCAATTTTTGATTACGAAGCCTAAAAGGCTTCATATGTTCCAATGCTCAATGGCCAAACACACAATTAAAATCGTTAATCGCAATTATTTGAGTGACAATTAATCGTCAACTTAAATGATCTTGACAGCCCTAACCACGTCGTCACACTCATGTCACCATGACTAAGCCATAACCATATAAGGAGTTCCCAATGTAGCTACGCCCAAATATGAAGTGTGTTGTCCAACCTCAATGTGTTGCAATGGCATATACTGATGACATCAGGAAATCTCATACATGGGCATAAAAAGGGACAATACTTTTCATATTCCACCCTGATTGGCTACAAACTTCAGATTGGCATCTGAAGTTTGCAGGAGTGGCTCGTTTTGAACAAAATGCCTCGAATTATGAACGCAGCGATTCCACTCACCTCTAAAATAACCGAATTCCAAACATTGCTGGCCCACAATAACCTACCTACCTAGATGACCTTATTTAGGATTGCTTGGTTTATTACCTATATTATACATTTCAAGTGCCATTTCTTCCCCGGCCTAGCTGGAATGTGCATGCAAAATGTCACAGAAATCGCACGCCGTGTTCATGATCTGAGGCATTTTGTTCAAAACGGACCACTCCTCTGCAAACTTTCAGGAAGCCAATCTAAGCAAATCAGGAAGGAATACGATTCCTTCCTTCCCGATTTGGAATCGCATTCCTTCCCGATTAGTTTGGCTTTGTTTGATATAATAGCACACCAAATTGTTTGTGTGCTTGTGCTGTTGTATAAGTCTTTGATGCGTGTGTGTCTGTGTGCATACATGCACACAGGTAGTCTGCAGCATTATACCCCTGTGTGAAATGTGATCCGTACACCCAAAAACTGAAACAACAATCCTGTATGTACACGTGTGTGTGTATGTGTGTGCGTGTGTGCACGCAGATACGTCTGATTGCTTCACCTGCAGTAAAGCAACACCGACACCGGAGATGGTGCTGGGGCCTCCGACTCAGCAGGGGTGTCTGACCCAACACCCAATAAGGCCTTTAAATGTTTCAGCAGAGAGCAAAAACTGACTGAACAACACACCTCTACCTCTGTAGTGAACTCACAGTTAATAACTGTAACCAATTTTTAAGGTGATAGTTTGAAATTCATACTGCATAATATATATGTCACATGGAAATTGGCATTCCAGGGAAATTGAAAAAGGGGCACTCGCTTTTAGGCACGGGGCTTCGGCGAGGCGGGGCTTTTCGAGACAGGGTTTTTTACGTGAAGCTCGCGAGGAGGAGGAGGCGCGAGGCGGGGCTTTGATGCGAGGCCGACCTGGCTTTTGTTGTCACCCCCCACATAGCAACCAAGAAGCTACGCTAGGGGAACGCTGAACACGCGTTCACACGCACACGTGATAACAGTTATTGTCCATGACGGAGCCGCACCGACTCAGCAGAGCTTGAGGCCGAGGAGGCGCGGCCTCGCGCCTCCAGGCGCGAGTGCCCGCGCCGACCGGCCGAAGGTCTGCTAGTCGAATCAGCGCCGTCCGAGTTGTGAACCGATAGGGGGAGAATATATCTTTTCATGGGTTACTATCTAGTGTCCACGACGACACACATGTGTGCACATGTGTGCACAACGCGTCGCAATGTGACGCGTTGTGAGCTTGTAGATCGGCTATTTTCAAATAAAATCTTGCTGGGAAATTATAATAAGCAGCTCTGGCAACCCTGGTGGTAGGGCTTGGGCAATGTCAGACTGAGTGATATTGAAACACCTCAAGAATTATTACTCTATCCTCTCTTTTCTCAAAGAATACTACAAAAGGATTTCACTCACTTATTTACACCAGTAGTGTAAATCTGTGATATGACAATATCGGCAATTCTGATGATTTAATATCTGCGATGATATTGGCGCCAAACAAAGGGACCCCTAAAAAATTCAGCAACCCCCTTCACCCCCACAAGTCCAGTCAAGGGACACTCACACACACCACTATGACCAGTAAATACCACAACCACAGTACAATAGCAATGAATGTGGACTTGGCAGTTCTCTCTGTTTGACTTCACCTCCACTCATTCTAACTAACAAACAGTCACACAGCTTTGGAAAACCTATTGTGAACAGGATTATCCGTTAGAATACATGAAGGGGGACTTGTACAATGAGCTACCACTGTAGTACTAGTGTAGGATAGATACTTCTACAGTGAACGACAACTGTAGTATTAATGTAGGATAAATACTTCTACAATGAATTACCACTGCAGTGCTAATGTAGAATAAATACTACTACAATGACCGTACCACTGTAGGACTAATTCAGAATACATACCTCTACAATTAACAACCACTAGTGCTAATGTAGAATAAATACTACTACAAGGAACTAACTACAACTGTATTATTAATGTAGGATAAATAGTTCTACCATTTCCTACCGCATATACAGTACTAATGTAGCATAAGTCTTAGATTGGGCCTATTCTATTATATTGAGCAGACAATGATATAAATGCAGGTGTTTTCTGGTTTTGATGAAGTCCTCATTTGATTTTGATTCTATATCTTCTGTAGCACCACAGCATATAATCATAATCATACGAAAATAAACATTTATGACAATGTTATGATCAGCTTCAAAACCATAATGTTTTGCCATATTGGCATATTTTGTGTTTTCTTGGACACCAATATGATGTGCAAACTGAGCAGCGTCAGATTTTCAGGTTTTTAATTGTTTATCCATGTAAATATGTCGCACATCCACATCTAGCCTACATTCTTCTAACCCTAGCTGAAAACTGCCCATATCTGCTTAGCAAGCAATATATCTCAAAACTACTGGCTGGATTTCCATGAAAATTGTCGTGAAACTTCATGATATCCCCATCATCAACCCTAATTATATTGGTGACCCAGTGGCCTTTCCTCTAATGCATATATGGGCAACTTGTAGATCTGCTTTCTACTACTTTTGCGTGACATATGACGAAAAAAGTTAAAATACAGAGATAAGGTGTCTGCCCGACAGTGTATGCAATGTGGCCCTCTGGAGTGAGTGTGGAAATATAGTGGCCCTCTCCATCATCAAAGTTGCCCAACCTCTGGTCTAGTGCCACCAGTATGGCAAACTTTCCACTTGCGCACAAGTTATTTCAAAAATCTAAAGGGCAGATTGCCATGAAACTTGCTGAACGCATTCATGCTCCCTGGACCATATCATTGAGTGGCCCCCATGACCCTTTCTCTAGTGCCACCCTCAGGGCAAGATGTCAATGTTGCACACATGATATCTCATAATCTATTGCTATTTGTAGCAACATATTATGCTGGCGGATACAGCAATGTGTCGATGTGTGTCCCTGAGCAAGACTCTTAACCCCTAATTGCTCCCCGAGCGCCACATACAGTATGGCTGCTCACTGCTCCTAGTTGTTATAGGATGGGTAAAATGCAGAGGACAAATTTCACGTATATGCAAATATACTGTGACAAATAAATCCCCAAGGCGTGGGGCCTATATTATTATTATTATTATTATTATTGTGGCTGCAGGTCTGAAGGGACATTTCATCATCATGGCTGTTCAGATAACATGGCTGTTCAAATACTTAGAGTGTGTGTGTGTGTGTGTGTGTGTGTGTGTGTGTGTGTGTGTGTGTGTGTGTGTGTGTGTGTGTGTGTGTGTGTGTGTGTGTGTGGATGTGTCTGTGTGTCAGTCAACCCACAACAAATGCGTGCGCGTACACACACACACACAGATTGTTTCCATATTTTCTCCAAACCGGATGGCTGAAAATAAATGTAATAAATAAATAAGCAAACATCCAAACCTTTTAATTGAGATCCGAACATTAATATAACGAACACGTGTTCAGAACTTTGAACGTTTAGGGCCAGCCCTACCCTGTAGCTGTAGATAATAATAATGATAAAAATAAAAATGAATTGCATTTTTATAGCGCTTTACAATGGTTCATTCATTCATTCATACAGGGGGGGGGCATTGGGAGGTGAAGCGGTGAACAGTCGACGCCAGCGTCCTGACTTTCCTGAAGTATAGTAGAATTTGAAGAAATATACATTGTGAGGACCGTTTACCTGGTCCTCACAAGACAAATGTTTGTGTTATAGTTAAAAAAAATGTGTTTTAGAGATACGTTTACAATTAGAAAAACATTCAGGTCAGGATTAGACATTTAGGTGTCTTAGAGGTTAGGTTTAGGGATTGGAATTAGAGTTCAACATGATTTATACTTAGTTGCCCGCCAGTGTCATCCACCGAAAAATTGCTGATCTATAAGCTCACAACGCGTCGCGCTGCGACGCGTTGTGGGCTTGTAGATCTGCTGTTTTTCGGCTTTAGGCTTACGGTTAAAAATGGCAATTATTATTTTTTAAATGGCATTCATAACGGCTGTTATAATGGCTGTCCTAAAGTGTTGATGTCCTCACAAAATGTGTGTGTGTGTGTGTGTGTGTGTGTGTGTATGTGTGTGTGTGTGTGTGTGTGTGTGTGTGTGTGTGTGTGTGTGTGTGTGTGTGTGTGTGTGTGTGTGTGTGTGTGTGTGTGTGTGTGTGTGTGTGTGTGTGTCTCTCACCCTGTGGCGCGTCTGGCACTCGGTGGTGCTAAGGTGACTGGTGGAGGAGGGTCCTGAGGCTGGCGTGTCATCCTGTTCCCGCGGGCTCATGGGATCTGTAGGCGTGGACTCGGAGCATGTGTCGGGCCTATTTGTAGTTCTTTCTGAGAGATCTGTAGTTCTGTGGCGGAGCACGAAGGCGGGGCCTTCGGCTCCAATTTGCTCTCCTCCGTCCAGTTTGGAAAAACTGGCTCAGACAGTGACCAAAACCTGGACTGGAATCCACCCAAAATGTAGACTCCACCTAAACCCAGATAGGACCAAAAAAAGTGGACTGATTTATATCCAAAATGTGAAGAAATTCACAAAACCCAGAAAATGTAGCAGACTTCAAGCAGACTGGACTGGAGAATTGGAACAGAACCGAACCAGTTCGTTTTGAGCCGTGTAGAAACGCCGGACTGGCGTCCAAGCAGGAAGGTGGGTTCTCTGGGACCGGATTAGGAGTGGACTGGGTCCTAAGGCCTCTGTGGTACAAAACTGTAAAGAGAGAGAGAGGGAGGGAGGCAGCGAGAAAAGACATAGAAAGAGTGAGAGAAACAGATGGTTGAAGGGAACAAGAGAGAAAGGCAGAGGGAGAGAATCACATTAAGCATTGGATGACTCAAATGAGCTACAGCAGCATGACGCCCTACTCAACAACTCCTCTGTGGTCACCTCAAAGTGACCACAGCTCATTCACCATCTAGTTTTTTGTTTTCAATTTGTTTTACTTAAGTAAAAGTATCAATACTGCAATGTAGAAAAACTCTGTTACAAGTCCGAATAAAAAAATTACTCGAGTAAAAGTACAAAAGCATTGGTATCCAAATGTACTTAAAAGTACACAAGTAGAAAGTACTCATTATACAGAATGTCCAATTTCAGTTTTCAAATGAGTGAAATGTATAAAAATCTTTTGAAAATAGCAGATCTACAAGCTCAGATTGGGTCGCGACGCATTGTGAGCTTGTCGATCGGCTATTTTCAAATAGCTGAAACGTATATAGGGCTGAAGTGGGTATTGTGTGTTTTGGAATAACAATCAAAATCAACAAAGTAACTAAAGTTTTCAAATAATTGTAGTGGACTAAAAGTATAATATTTGCCTCTGAGATGTAGTGGAGTAGAAGTAAAAATACTGAAAATTGGAAATACCTCAAAAATACATCAACATTTTGTACATTTTGAGTAAATGTACTTAGTTACTAATGTACAAAACGCACACCACTGCATACTACTGTACAAAACACACAAGTCCCACATTAAGCCCTATACACACACACACTTAGTTGTAAGCCAAATGGCTATTTTCGATATTTCAGAACATTTGGAGAAAGAAATTTGATAAGAAAAGAAAATATATTGAAAATGCAGCAAATGTGCCCAGAGTAGGGGTAATGCCAGGGCAAATGTGGTTGGTAGACATGGAAGTGAAAATGTGTTGATGAGGAAGTTGAACTGGAGAGAGAGAGAGAGAACTGGGTGAAAGGTGAACTTATGCAACGAAAATAAAAGGATTAAGAGAAGAAAAAGGAAAAAAAGAGTGATGTAAAGGAATGAAAGAAGTCATGAGTCACAGAACCAGCTCTGTGACTTCTGTCTGACAGCAATGCGGCTCTGCCAGTCTGAGAGTGTGTGTGTGTGTGTGTGTGTGTGTGTGTGTGTGTGTGTGTGTGTGTGTGTGTGTGTGTGTGTGTGTGTGTGTGTGTGTGTGTGTGTGTGTGTGTGTGTGTGTGTGTGTGTGTGTGTGTGTGTGTGTGTGTGTGTGTGTGTGTGTGTGTGCGCGCGCGCGCGCGTGCGTGCGTGTGTGTGTAACACACCAGTGAAGGGCTACAAGGTGTGCCCGGGCTAAGTTAAGTTCAGGATAAGGCTTCATAATCAACAGATTAAGGTTAATTGGCATTTGGTGAACTGACCAAATTACTTCAAAAACATAGTGTTTGTGTGACGAGAAAAAGAAAATAGTTTCTACACTAACATTTCAAGTTTCTCAGCATCTTGGAATGGTTTAAGTGTGAGACCAAAACCAATAGGAATCAGGTTGATGAGTAATGTGTTTATTACCATGACAACACTGATGAAAATCAACCAAGAAATTATCTTTTGCGGTATTCAAAAATCTGTGGTGCCAAGGTGATTCATGCCGTTTAAATGTCACTGAACCACTCGATAAGCTATTGCTAAACATTGACAACTAGAAAGGTGCTCAAAATTCTACCAGGGGGCATGACCTATTAATAATACCGTCTGACGAAATAACATACAATTGCTGGTCTCTCTCTCTCTCTCTCTGAGTATGTGCGTGCGTCAGTGGACATTCTTTGGGGGACACAAGAGTTAGCAACATAGTGTCCGTCTGTGTTGTGACGTAATCACAACTTATAGCCATATGTTGGAAAAGAACAGGCACTGCTACAGTGGAAATGACTCCACATAAGTTGTGGTGTTTTTTTGTGGTGTAATCATTTTCTTTTAAGTCTCCTCTCAGCTTCTTTACCTCTGGCAGGAATCCATAAAAAAGCCCCATAGGCAGGCACTGGCCTTTCCCTCACTTGGAGAAAAGTACCAAAAAGCTCATAAACGCACAAGTCATCATGTGGTGCACTTCCTCACTCCGGATAAATCTACAATCCGTTGAACAACAGCGCACAAAAGCAGCCTCTGACATGCGTGTGTCTGACTGCTGTTCTGAACTGGTGTTGTGTGTGCAACGCAGCGAGCAACAGTCTGAGACAGGCATGTACTGCAGCAAGCATTAGCCTATATCTGTCATTATCTCCATTTCAAATAGGCCAAATTGTATACTTACAGTATGCCATAGCCTGGAAGGACAATAGTTATGCAATTATAAATTTAAAAAATGACATATAGGCTATTCGTCTAAAGATTTGGAAAATATTCGGTACTTGAGGTCCTTGTCACTGTTGTCAGTGTGCACAAGACCTATGATACTGATCTTTGTAGTACGTGAGATTAGCTGTAGAAAGACAAACACACAAACACAGACAGACAAACTGGCAAAAAGCGTGATGTCCTAGACCTAGCAGAGATAAAACAAAATCACTAGTCATTTAAATACAGGAAGAAATCTCTCACATCACATGATGTGTGGCCTGCCTAATTGGTCCAATTGGCCTATTATTCCGAAACCCTAATCGTCTGAAAGAGTTTAGTAAGGACTAATAACTGTCGGACCAATTCCATGGCACCCATAAACTGGGGCACACAATACTGCATGTATCTTTGCAATGGTGAGTTGGTTTGCTTCAACAGCACCTGAGCTATTCAAATTCATATTCATTCAAGATTTAAACACCCAACACTTATGCTGAGTGATGCCATCTGCAGTGACATCAGTACATGCCCGACTACTTCACAGCAAACATCAATACAGACTTTCACTAGAAACTCAGGCAAGAAAGCGAGACTAGGATCACTGGCAAAATGATTGCTATGGATGAGCAGTTGAGCTCTATTGTGGGAGATGAGGGCTTCACAGAGCTCGTGTCAGTGTCAAACCAGGATAAGCGATGCAGAGACGAAAAACAGTAACTGCAAGAATTGACAAGCTGTATTGTGAATGTATGGTTCCCCACTCGGCCCTGCCTTTTGAACATCCTCTGTGTGTGTGTGTGTGTGTGTGTGTGTGTGTGTGTGTGTGTGTGTGTGTGTGTGTGTGTGTGTGTGTGTGTGTGTGTGTGTGTGTGTGTGTGTGTGTGTGTGTGTGTGTGTGTGTGTGTGTGTGTGTGTGTGTGTGTGTGTGTGTGTGTGTGTGTGTGTGTGTGTGTGTGTGTGTGTGTGTGTTGTGTGTGTGTGTGTGTGTGTGTGTGTGTGTGTGTGTGTGTGTGTGTGTGTGTGTGTGTGTGTGTGTGTGTGAGAGAGAGAGTGAGTGAGTGAGTGAGTGAGAGAACAGGGAATAGGCGGCTTGTGTTATATTTGCGGGCTGAGAGCCAAAAACTTGGTTTCCATCCCACTGTGTCAGGGAGGAGATACTTATGTCATAACACCTAAAACATTGCACACAAACATCACACTTTACACAAATTATTACAAGCCCCACGTTAGCCACATGACACAAAACAGGCATAAAACACACAATAAATGATATGTGTGGTATGGTGTGTATGCGTATGTTGTGTACGTAATACTGGGCCAGTCAGAACAGATGCTGTTGACAGAGAGAGATGGGCTCGCCATGTGACTGGGGGTGTGTGGGTGTGTGTGTGTGTGTGTGTGTGTGTGTGTCCGTCCAACACTGTTAGCCATTGTCTCTCTCCGTCATAAGACTCCTGCCTGACTGACAGTACCAGGAGAGAAATCACAACACAAATTGGACTCTTAACTAACGCGATTCTCAAACAGATGTGCACACACACACACACACACACACACACACACACACACACACACACACACACACACACACACACACACACACACACACACACACACACACACACACACACACACACACACACACACACACACACACACACACACACACACACACACACACAATCTAGGTCGCCGTCCCCATGACTTTACAGATTGCCTTCAATTAACTTAAGAGGGGAAATCCTGTCACACAGTGTAATAATTATAAATACCGTAATATAGAGAGAATTAGATGGACTTATCAAAAGAGGAAAACAACACACACGGTGCTCCTTGGGGTACACTGAGGACATGCAGTACTGCAACTTGCTATCACAGGCTAACAGACACACACACACACAGTTGGAATTACATGCACGCACTTACGTACGTACGCCGTTCACACGTGACGCACAAACACAGTCCATCTGCTAATGCTATTTCCAGGGGAAAGCGTTTAGCATGTAAGAGACTTACTTATTACTGTGCTGTACCTCTGGTAACAGGCTTAGCTTGCCATGCACGTGCGTGCGTGCACTAACATTTTGACTGGGTGTATTGCTAGGGCAGGGCCACATCTATAAAAATGTATCATAATGTAGCCATGATTTGAAATAACATCAATAGGTAATGTCATTGATTATGCTGATGATAATGGAGGTAAATTAAGTGGGTTCTACTTCTACCACGTACTGCATGAAGCAAATAGCATGTGGTTCTTCCATTTTTGGATTGGTGAGGAAACTGAAACGGGAGTACAGCTGAAACCTGAGCTTCAAAGGGAGAGAGAGATACACTCTAGATGAATTCTACAGGCTGTATTATGAATGATTCATGTTGGATGTTAACCCATTCAATCCGGGGACACAT
This sequence comes from Gymnoscopelus microlampas, assembly GCF_963454915.1. Classification (NCBI taxonomy): domain Eukaryota; kingdom Metazoa; phylum Chordata; class Actinopteri; order Myctophiformes; family Myctophidae; genus Gymnoscopelus; species Gymnoscopelus microlampas. The sequence goes on from NC_139960.1 coordinate 10,458,538, forward strand.
CTGTCATTTTAGATTTTTTTGGCTGTCCAAAAATAGCAGATCTACAAGCTCATAGCGTGGCACCGAGGCTCACACTGTGTTGCAGCGCAACGTGTTGTTGTTAGCTTGTAGATTTGCTATTTTGCCATATGAGAAGTATATAGTACAGTATGTATATGTGTATGTACGCATTGTGTTTGTGTGGGGGGGGGGGGCTCAGTTTGTCAGATGTAAGTAAGAAGGGGGACTCCTAGGAAAAAGGTTGGAAACCACTGAAATACAACAACTAACAACACTAACAAGACAACTATGCAAGTATGCAGGAGGACAAAGAATGCAAAAGTTAAAGGAACTTGAAGTAGCACCAAAAAAAAAACAAAAAAAACCCTAACTGCAATCTTTGCTCACCAAAAGTCAGGAGAATTATAATGATCAGGAAGTTTGGGACAACATTATCTCTGAGCAGTGACCACACTTTCTCGCTCACAACTTTTGTGTTGTGAGCTTGTAGATCGGCGAATTTTCGCCATCTTTGACCATTTCTGAAAACCAAGAAAAGAAAATATGTATGCCAGATATTACGATATCCCAAATGATAGCTAGTCTTATGTCACAATAGATCATAAGATTTTAGAACTGTTAGGATTTAGAAAACATTTTTAAGAATCGCCTAAGGTCTTAATGGGTTTAATAAATCTAAACCGAGCTCGCAGGTGACATGTCTAGATGATATTATGAAAATAACTGCTCCGAGACAAGCTGGTTAAAGCCAAGTTAGGTGTATGGGAAGTGAAAAAATGTGTGAGTGTTCAATGCACTGTGACATGGAAGTAAAATGCATGATGACATGGAGTATCGAATTTCCTTTCTTATGAAGAATAGGAAACACAATTTGTCGTCAATTTGTAGTTATAGCAGCGTGTCCGACACAGGCATTTCCTTGCATTTTGTCCTATCTGGCCCGTAATTGGAAACGAGTTTGACACCCGTTTGCGTTTAGTATAAAGGAATCAATCAGCATATCACTGACAATGATTGTGATTGGTCATTTGCTGTGGATGCAGAGAGCAAGCGTGCGCACTGCGTACCAGGGCATTAAATCAAACCCAATTAGTGCATAAGATCATTATGATATCTATCTAGGTTTTACTTTCTCTCAAGCTGTAAAAGAGTGTTAGTGTAACGTGACTGAGGGGCCCGGTTTGCCTTCAATTGCATCTTGTGCAATGTGATTAACCCAACTGGACTATATGTATCACTGTTACAGTTTCAAATGGCTTAACAGGCCCATATTTAAGTTAACCCATTAATACCTGGGACTGTGTCATTTTTAGATTTAAGCTAAAAAGCATTATTTTACACTTAAGGCTATTCAAAAATAGCAGATCTACAAGCTCATAGCGCGGCACCGAGTGCCGCGCTACGAGCTTGTATATCTGCTATTTTTGAACAATCATGAAAATGTGTGCAAATCTTTGAACATAATATATTTTTAAAGCAAACATTTTTTAACTCAAATCTTTGCTTCTGGGGGTCCCTGGAACACAATATTTTGATGGGGGTCCGCGGCCAAATACATATAATTTTGGGGGTCCTTGACATGAAAAAGATTGAGCACCACTGATATAGAAACATGCGTTTTTCAGAATGTTGTTGAGATTTAGGAGACATGTAGAATCGGCTTCAGGTCTCAATAGGTTAAGTTAACAAAAGGCAACAAACAAAAACCCCTGTCCTCCTTAGACCCTCAACTGGGCGAGGCAACACTTGACAGAAAACCGAAGGAAGAAACCTAGGGAAGAATCACAGAAGGGCTGCTGAATGGCCATTATTCAAAATGCAAAACAAGCAAAAGAACAGTAGTACATTACACAATGGCATTAAGTAGTACTGTAACTGTATATTGATAATACCGTAAATAAACCGCAATGTGGGAGGGAGATATCTGTCTGATGCAGGTCAATCGAGGATACCCGGTCACGTGGAAACGGAAGGGAACTGCAGGTCTGCCAGCCAGCTCGACAGCACAGCCATTAGATGTAAGATATGGTGGTGCTGCTGTCTGACATGGATTAAGTCTGAATGTGATTACTGCACATGCGTACAGTACACTGGGATACCAATGCTGAAACAATAGATTGTTCATCATCTCTAATGATCACCATTTCAATTACAAATATCACTTGTTTCAGATTAACCCATTAAGACCTGAGGCGATTCTTTAAAAAAATCTAAATCCTAACAGTTTTTTATTTATTTATTTTTTTAATCATGATTTTTCAAAAATAGCAGATCTACAAGCTCATAGCGCGGCACTCGGTGCCGCGCTATGAGCTTGTATATCTGCTATTTTTGAATAGCCAAAGAAATCAAAAGTGACACAGATGCGTTCCAGGTATTTAAGTCAATATCAGTTACACAAGAGATACTAACACTAGACATTGTACTACCAACACAAAACATGGCAATTTTGTCAACTACCTTTGTACATTGAAAAGTTCTAATTATTGATAAACCTCACAACAACACAACACACAATGTAATAACTGCTAATGAACTCCAGTGAAGAAATCCCAGCACCATATTGCGCAACCATATACATATATTGCACAACTGACCATAAGCCTAATATTGCACAAGCAGCAATACAATATGTCTCAACTGCGCATCTCTTTTTCGGGAGAATTAATCCTCAAAGTTCAGCACATGATGTTAGTAGTCTTTGTCAACATATTAGTGCAGGTGGCTAGGCATAACTTGAAAGTCTAAATTAGCCATCAACCTTAAACAGTGCTGTTTAATAACGTAAATGTTTAGTTAGCTTTAGCAAATCAAATAGCTTGAATACGAACTAGCCCAGCCAGTACTATTACTTACACAGAGAACTCACTTTGTTTAAAAAAAAAAACTATATTCAGAAATGCAGGATGATGTTAACGATGGATTTAAACAGTAAGAAGCTCGGTGTTGTTCATTTAACCACTATGCACTGCCATCATAGATGAAACAAATATATATATATTTTTTAATGGCATTTTTCGCTATTTGTCGTACGACAAAGAATATAGGGCTTATGTGGTTATCACTTAGGATTTCACAGTGTGCATATATAGTTTATGTATGGGAAACCATACATAACCCTGCTATGAAGACAAACCGTGTCCAGCTAATATCTATAGACCGACCTCATACTTTATAAGCAGCCATCAAATCATGGACCTTAAGTGTCAGGGCGGTACAAGAAGAACCATGACATCACCCCTTGAAAAACAAACTTCAGCCTTTGGCGTACCTATTTTGGGCATGTTATCATAATCATAGGCCAAATAAAATAAAATCCAAATAGCAGATCTACAAGCTCAACGCTTCACATCATGATAAGTTTTGGCTATTTTGGCTTTGACTTGGCTATTCTCGCTAATCGTCGCACAACAAAGTATATAGTGCAATATGCTTTGGTGGTTAAATATTTTATGGGATCCCTCGCCTGGTGTACAAAGGAAAAGTGTGTGTGTGTGTGTGTGTGTGTGTGTGTGTGTGTGTGTGTGTGTGTGTGTGTGTGTGTGTGTGTGTGTGTGTGTGTGTGTGTGTGTGTGTGTGTGTGTGTGTGTGTGTGTGTGTGTGTGTGTGTGTGTGGGTAGGGGTAAAACAAAGAAGTTTCAACACCACACAAGCTATCAGCTTCTCAGCTCATTAAGTATTGATGAGGTGACATCATGGTTTCTGGCAGAGCAAGGGCTGCTGAAAACCTGTTTGACTGAAAAAGAAAAAGGTTCAAACAGGTCGATTAAAGTATTGACAGAGAATTAGTAGCAAGCAGCCACTTTTTTATGCAACGTTTACATAGAGTCTGTGTCAACCAAGGCCTGTCACAATTATTACATAGTCGCAATTATTTTTGCATAATCGTTGTACGTTAAAAAAGTGGCCATACATTCAGATATTTTTAAAAAAGTAGCGGAAAAAGCTATGCGACGCGTTGTAAGCTTATAGATCGTTTATTTCGGCTATATTTATTTTTTTGGGGAAGTACAAAGTTATTAAATATCATCATTTCTTTCGTCATTCGTCATTTCTTTGTATATTAAAGTTATTTGTCATATCTGTTTTTGTTCACAAAGCCTAAAAGCCAAATCATATTATGTGTTATTATGTTAAGTAAATCGTTAATCATAATATCACAATATTTATGTGACAATTAATCATCAAGTAAAGTTCCATGATCGTGACAGCCCTACTACCAATCCACTGACAGCTCAACAGTCATGATCTTTAGAATACATATTTGTCTGGTTAAACAATACATATTTGGCAGGTCAATAAGGCAAACCCACAGTGGATGAACAAGTACAGGTGCCGCTCTGAGAGAGATGAGCCGTCACGATCATCGTGAAGTTTAATTACCTGTCAGGCAACTATGAATAAGGCGTATTTATCTACCGGAGGCTGTGTGGGAACTGCACGACATATGTAAGACACATCTTTCAAAATCAGATTAGTAATGGTGACAGGACAAGGTCCAAGGAATGCAACAGTCATAAAAGTTCACAGCTGATGGGAGTCATGCCTGTTCTGATAAAAACCTTGATCAAAATAACAGCCTGTGCCCGCTGTGGAACATGATGCCACGGTGATAAACAGTTATTGCTGATGGAAGCAGATTAAAGTTTCTCTCTAAACAACACAGCCTGGCCACTGTGTGAATTTGAACCTTAGACTTGACAGTTACATGTTGGAACTCAATGCAAACAAAATTGACATAATTGCACCAACGACTTCAAAACGGGCAGCAAAAATGAGCTACAGTTGCACTATGCTCTGTGTGTGTGTGTGTGTGTGTGTGTGTGTGTGTGTGTGTGTGTGTGTGTGTGTGTGTGTGTGTGTGTGTGTGTGTGTGTGTGTGTGTGTGTCAACAAAACCCTGGTGAGCAGCAGACAAAGGCGCTCCAGCCCCAGACTGTAACTGTTGTTGAACTACATACACTGCTCATGCTGACAGACATGCTATAATAAACAACAAATGAATGTTTCTGCTCATGACAATGTATCGACAAACATAAAACAGTGGAATGTAAAAGATTTGAGATGATTTCTTGTAATAAAAACAAAAGGATTATCAAGAAAGACGTGGAAGAAAAACAGACCTGGGGTTTTAAACAAAGAAAGCTCTCTAAACTCCAGTCTGTCACAAACCTACAAGAGTTTATCATTGTGGATGGATGGATAATATGAAATATATTATTACTACATATATAAGATATGTAATAAATGTCATATTTTTTTTAAAGTAATCTACATGTTTTTCTGTCGTTTTTTAACAAATCTATTGTCTGTTTTCTTATGTGTATTGTTGTGATCCGGTGTCAATTCTCTCCATCTCTTTAGTGGTAGAGAGTAAAGTGTTGTGAATATGATCATTATTTACAAATGTGTGTGTGTGTGTGTGTGTGTGTGTGTGTGTGTGTGTGTGTGTGTGTGTGTGTGTGTGTGTGTGTGTGTGTGTGTGTGTGTGTGTGTGTGTGTGTGTGTGTGTGTGTGTGTGTGTGTGTGTGTGTGTGTGTGTGTGTGTACACAAGATACAAGAAGCATTATCCGTTGTGTGGAAGGTTGTTTACAACGCAGCGAGCAGTGTTGCCATGTCTGCTTATTATAAGCGACTTTGTTTGGGCTTGTTTTTCTGTGAAGTTGCTTGAAAATATTGGTTGGTTGCGTTTTTTACATTTTTATGTATTTGTCCACAGAACCCCATCTGAAAATCATTTTATGACAGGGAGTGGGCTAGATGTGTTTATAACTTAAGGTAGGGTAAGTGATTTACTTTGGTTAAAATAAGTGTTAAATAGCTCTATATTCTGATAGTACTCGTTGCTGTAGAGTGTTGTTCAGTAAAAGGAGTCTCCCATGTCTCTCCAGCTCTTCATTAAACAGAAAATGCATTTTCAGTGCTCTCTCCTGATTGCCTTAAATTGTGTCACCTATACTGTACCTAAAAATGTACTATATTCTGTTTACTAAAGAGCTGGAGAGCCCCCTGTGACCGAACAAACACTCTGTAACAGTGATCAGAATATAGTACTTTAACCTTTACACACACACAGACAATGTATTATGTTTAAAAAGGGTGAAGAGGGCTCGATTCTTTTTGGGCTCGTTTTCATAACACCTGGTTGCTCGTTTCTCTCGCAGAACCTGGCAACGCTGCTAGCCAGTGGTAGCTAACACAGTAGCAGCTAGTAGACAGCAGAGCAGACAGACAAAGTGTGTGTCTGTGTGACAGCAGTGTGTGAGCACCGACACGTCTTTAAAACGCTCCCACGTTGCTCTTAACGACCAAAAACAAAGGTTTCGTGTGTTTATAAAGGCTCAACATGGTCAGGTTTTTATATCTTAAGACCACGAAGATATAACTGGATAGCAAGAGAGCTAATGCTAGCAGACAAAACACACAAAGCAGCCTCAAACAACAAAGAATGAGAGAGAGACATAACGAGAGAGAGAGAGAGAGAGAGAGAGAGAGAGAGAGAGAGAGAGATAGACAGACAGACAGGGAAAGTGATAAAGAGAGAGAAGGAATGGTAAAGTTGTGTGAATATAATAGTACCTTATGTCCAGCAGGAGAGAGAGAGTGTGGCAGAGAGAGTGTTCTCTTGGTGTCTGTAACGTCTACAGAGTTCTGTACTGTCTGTCTGTGTTCCACTCTTCTATGTGTCTCTCTCTCACACTATCTCTCTTCCGGCGTTGCCAGATCGTGTGAGAGAAGCAAGCCTATCCAGCAGTGTTACATTTTGACAGCAAATTCCGATTTAGTCTTATAGTGTCAGTCTTTTGAATAACACACCATTTAGTTTTAGACCCATTTTAGTCTTCTGAAATGGTTTAGTCTTAGTCGACTAAATATCAAAACCTAGTCTTTTAGTCTTAGTCAACAAAATTAACACTGTAACCCAGAGGTCTATGAAAACCAGTGGTCTAAAGTAACTAAGTACATGTACTACTGTACTTAAAGGGACTACACCATGAATTTTAACTTTTGCTTATTTTTTGTGTGTTTTTGGTCTCCCCTACCTCTCTTCTATCCTCAAAAATACCCCAGTTTGAACACTCAGGCTTTCACAGCAAATCTGGGGTTTTCTGTAAATTGGTCAAAAAACAGGCCAAACTGATTTGTTCCCTGGTGTGACGTCACGTCAGGGAACAATTCCTCCCGTTTTTCAGTTCCAACCAAAAAAATATATATTTTTTTTAATTTTTTAATTGTTCTTATTTTTTTCTTTAAAAAAAAACCTTTTTCCACACAGAACCAGGAGATAACATGCATACAAACTGGCTCAATAGCGCCCCGTGCCAAACAGGACAATGTGGTATTGCAGGTGAAAGTGCTTTATAAGCCAGAGAGAAGTTAGTTGGAATGAGTATATCTGAGGCTTGATTTAGGCTCAAACCGTTTGAAAAACGTTTGAGGGACATAAACAATATGATATTAAATATTATTATTATTTTTTAATTCATGGTGTAGTCCCTTTAAGTACTTAGGATGTTTTCAAAAAATGTTGTTTTGAAGAAATGTGGAACATTTGCCATACAATGAATGTTTTCAGATGGGGGTCTGCAGCAAATACATATTAAGTTGGGGGTCCTTAATGAAAATGTTTGAGAAACAAAACACTGGTTTAAACAACATTAGGAAACAAGCCCAAATAAGCAAGTACACTTTCGAAACAAGCCCCCCAAAAAACGCAACCCGCAACTAACCAATATTTACAACCAACTTTACAGAAAACCAAGCCCAAATTCGCTTATAATAAGCAGACATGGCAACACTGTCTCTGTGTGTGTGTGTGTGTGTCTCTCTCTCTCGCTCGCCACGACGTCAGCCAGCCAATCTGCCCGTGACGCCCCTCGCATGAGCGGCGCTCCACCAATCAGAACGCTCTGAATCTTGTGTCCACGGTGACCACACAGCAAGGTTGTCTATATCCCATGCCCCGGAGGCACGTCAACAGCAGCAAAATATATACCTTGAAGAATTGTGATCAATCAATCATATTGATTGATCAATCAATCAGGGACATTTTGTTTGAAGCAAAACAGACACACAACACATAATATTAAAACGAATGTGATAAAGCCAGACATTAACATTTATTAGCACTAAATAGGGACATGATGGACATCAACCTGCATAGCAATCCTGTTAAGCAATAAAACAATTAAAGTGAGTGCATAGAGACACAATTAGCCTAATGAATGTAGGCTAGGGATATTATTATTATTATTATTATTATTATCATTATTATTATTATTATTATTATATATTTTTATTAAGATATTTATTGATGTTGTAAGTTTATGATACTCAAGGGAAATTAAGTTCATATCGATGATAGAGGTTCATATTAGGTCAAACTGGACTTTGACAGCAAGCTGTGTGTGGACCAACTAACCAATCACTGCGCGACCGTCCCTCCAGGCCATGGGGTCTGGACTCTGGACACAGAAAGCGAAGACGATGTTCAAAACTGGTTTCAATTGGGAAATGTAGTTTTATCCGCATTGATCTGTCTGAAGTTCAGTAGAGCAGTGTATGGTGTGTTTTTGTGCAATAAAACAAATAGACTGTCGCCTCAATATTGATTTGATATAGATTAGGAGAGATCTAGGTCAACTAAATAGGATTAAAAAGCCCAAGAAAGCCATTGGCTTGTTTCAATTGGGGTCCTTTTGTACTCAGTTCATAGTGGCATGTCAGTGGAGAAATACCACAATGTAGAAATACTCTGTTATAAATGAAAGTACCAGTATTAAAAATGTACTTGAGTAAAAGTACAAAAGTATTGGCATCAAAATATACTTAAGTACTAAAAGTAGAAGTACTCATTATGCACAATGTCCCATTTCACAAGCTTTTAAATTGGTATAAAATCCTTTAAGCGATGCGATGTGAGCTTGTAGAGCGGCAATTTTCAAATAGCCAAAGTATATCGGTCTGAAGTGGTTAAATTGTATGTTTTACAAAGAAACTAGTAACTAAAGTTTTCAAATAGTTGTAGTGGAGTAAAAGCCCAATATTTTCCTCTGAGATGTAGTGGAGTAGAAGTAAAAGTACTGAAAACTGGAAATACTCCAGTAAAGTAAAACATACCTCAAAATTGTAAGTACAGTACTTGAGTAAATGTACTTAGTTACTTAACACCACTGCCTGGAAGTAACCGATTGCATCATTAAGTAAATAGATTTATTGTGATGTGATTGTTATTGGGTGTGTTTGCAAAACCTGCCTATCTGCTTTGTCAAGTCTTTAGTTCCCAACTGAAATCACCATGGTGTTCAATAAACACCAGCCTACTGGCTGCTGAACTGCATGCAACACAACACAACCACATGATGATAGATGTTTGGGTTGTGTAGTTACCCTATGATATAACTCCAAAGGTGGACAAGAAATCAAAAATAGTTGCTCCATCGATTAGAAATTGATATGGAGCAAAATATGCTCCTTATTGACTTACATTGGTCGGTGAAACAGCTCTCATTCTTTTAAGGTGTACTTTTGGCTCTGCCCCCTCAGCCAAAAGTACACCCTGCGTATGTCACTGATCACATGACCTCAATCAATTATCCAGTTCTAGGCAACATAGAAGAGGGGGGGAGGGACTTTTTTCTTAATTTCACACAACAGCTATAAGGTGTATAGTTAAATGTTGAAAATTAGTGGTATTCCCCTTTAAGGGAGGACCGTCCGGCTGGTGGGACGAACGGATCTCTGACGTCACGCTCATGTCACCATGACTCAGCCATAACCATATAACGAATTCCCAATGCAGCTACGCCCAAATATGGAATGTGTTGTCTAACCTCAATGTGTCGTCATGGCATCAGCAAAGAAATCAGACAGCTCCATATATGGGCACAAAGGGGGCATGCCCATATATGGGCATATACTGATGACATCAGTAGCGGCCCAAACCTCTAGTTTTCAAAAATAGTGAAACTGGCAAATCTACAAGCAAGCTCACAATGCATTGCTATTTTTTAAATAGACTGAAGTGGTAAAAGGACAACCTTTTTTCTACCATATCACCATGGGTATAGCCTACTCAATTGTGCTCACTATCAGAATACAGAGGTGAGCTGTGGATACCTTAAAATGTTACCTGATTGATTGACTTTATTTTGACCATTTCATCTTACTGTGAATAACATACAGTCCTGCGGAGAAAGACAAAACAACACAATACATTGAAAATAAAAACAAACCAGAAAAGTGCGCTCCTCTGAGCGCAGATCTCTGCCAAGCTGGGTTTGCGCGACAGACTGTGCAGCAACTTGTTAATGTGGTGCCCCTATGGGCAGAAGTAGATCTATTATTTGTGAAGATATCACAGAGTGCGTGTTCCCGAGGTTATCCAGCCAGGGGCCGTGTGCCATCTGTTTACTAGTTCAGATCCTGTTATCAGAGTACATGCAGGCCAGTCTATGACATCAGTCATCTGTGACATCAGTACTGTGACATCAGTCATCTCCATATGTGGGCATATTTAGGCTCAGACATTCAGATTGCTACAATTGATAGATAGGCCTATAGACCATCACCGGCCCACTCGGGAACAATGGAGGTCGGGAACCTTCTATAGCAACTGTGTTTCCCGGCCAACTTCCATTTTGACGTTCAGCGCAGTGTCACATTAGCTTGTGCAGATTGGTCAGTTTGTCAGCACTCAGCACAACGGTGTCGTGCGTGGAAAATAGCAGACCTACAAGTTCACAACGTGTAGGTTGACTATTTTCAACGCGCGACACCGCCGTGTGACGATGTATGAATCAGGCTTTAGCAGCCCTTAAACTGATACAGATGATCACCTTCGGTGGGAGTAACCCAACTACCAAGTAAAGGCTGGGTATGTGATCAATGTAATTACAACCAACTTTCATAATGTCTGTCTATCTGTCATTAATAGACATAAACCCCTTTGGGTACAACATAAAGTCCTGTACTTCCTGTTTCAACAATAGGTGCGTGGGAACAGGGGGATGGGGGACATTAAAATGCGTGTGAGACCATGTGCGTGCACACTTTCCTTCACCATAACAATTAGCCTATGTAATTCCCCAAAAAATAATAATACATGAAAACAAGAACCAGGAGACCTGGTACTGCCAGACCCCTAGTGGTTGAAATCTGAATGGCCGGGCTTCGCATGACGTGTGTCCCTTCTATGTCCCTTCTATGACGAAAGGGGGACAGACTTTTTTGGCTGGGGCCGGGGGACAAAGTGACATACCATGTATGGACAAAACAGATACAAAGCCTCATGTAAGCCCGACCCCTTGGGTCTGGCAAAAATAAGTGCGGGGATCTCCACCAGGATGGGTTGCCTGCCCAGGGCTGTGTCAGTCGTAGGGTGCAGCCATCAACACACAAGGATGCTGTGGGGGGAAATAGAGTTTGTATGACAGGTGATACAACTGCTTACGTTTGTGGTGCCCCCTATGGGAAGAAGTGAAAATACTTTTGGAGGTGCAAAATATAAAGGCCCCTCAACATTTGATTTCAATGTGGGGCTGACTGAATGTTGCGTTCATGACATATGACAGGTTTCTTTTTTTGTAAGAAATAGCCCCGCCCACAATTTTGGGAAGAAAATTACAGGAGAGTATCAAAACCCTGTATGACTGTTATGATATGTCATGTGAGAGACCATTGTGGAAAAAATAAATCATGTTTCGGCAACAAACAGTGACAATTGTAGCATATGTGGTGCCCCCTATGGGTGGGAAATTATTTTTTACTCTGTGCTGTTTAGAGGCCCCTCAATCTATGATTCAAATTTGGGGTAGATGGCGTTGGCAAATCCTGCCTACGCTGAACAAAGTTTTTAAGGACAAAATCCTTTTTTACTTCCAGTTCTGAGCTCTGAACGCTGTAGCCTACAATAGCTCAAGCAACTGAGCGAGCGGTCGTGTTGCTATAGGCAGATGCTAGCAACACCACGGCTCGCTCAGTTGCTTGAGGCACTGTACACCGGTGGTTTTACCTCCTCGATCTCCCTCTGATGCGCGGTGGCAAATTTGTCATGTAGGTTTTGCCATTTCTTGTGACAGGTTGTTTTTGGTCAAGAGAGGGATCTATCGCTGTTTACAGTAGAAAGGTTTTTCTCAAGTGTCGATACGCTGGTGCTTTCATGGCTATGTCCATGTCTCATTCCTTGTATCTATCTCTCCCCTGACTGTCTGTCCTGGTCTCTCTGCGTCTGTGTGTGGGCGTAGGCATGGCTCTGCTGGATTTCTTGATTGCTTGCACAATTGCTCTCATTGCCCCCCATTTATAACGTAAACGCTAAATATTCTCATTTCAAAGGCCTCGCCCCTCTAATTGACGACATGACGAAGCGGAATACAGCCAAGAGAAAAAATGTGTCGATATTTTAACGCTGTAAGTCAAATCGAAACAACTAAAAAGTGTCATTATAGGACATCAGAAGATTTTTGTCTGGGAAAAAAAAATCACTATCGATGGGGTCATTAGTGACACACACAGAAAAAAGAAAGTGAACCTGAAACTTCACAAAAATAAAAATATTTGACCAAACATTTGTGCTTGGCTGTTTCTAGCGGTCCCTGAAAATCCTCTTGCCTCTTAACGCGCTTACACATGTTAATAGAGCCAGATCTGCCATTGTTGAGGTCCGAATAACTGCCAAAGCTCTTACAAAGGTGACTGATTAAGCATCTAACCTATAACATTCTAAAAATGTTTGTTCTTTTGTTTGATTTGAATGCTTGTAATTGTTTCACCTGTCAAACAATTTTGAAATACCTATTAGGTTAGGTTAGGTTATATGGTTAATATTTTTAAATTAATAATCCGTCAATCAAATTGACGGATTAATAAATATACAGGGAATTGCGTTGAAATAACCATATGCCCATTTTTGGTCGCCACAGGTTTGATACATGAGGGCTATTATGAAGTAACTGAAAACCGGTGCCCAAGCAGCACAGTGAGCCTCCCTTAGTCCACACACACCTTCAAGTCATCAACTCATCTGCTGCACAGTATATCTAACCCTGGTCCTCATTACCGTTCTTGGTGAAAGTGTGGAGACGCTGGTGTGCCTTCAGGTTACATAACGTATTGAAACTCTTGTTACACTGTTTACAGATGTGCTTTACTGGCCGAGTCAAAGTCTTGGTGAATTGTTGATGACTGTAAACTCTTGGTTGGCCTGTGTTGTTGAAACGGTCACAACACAGTTTACAGATGTGGGGTTTCTTTTCTGTGGACGTTTGCTGAAGTGTGCTCACTTCTCTTGGCTGAGTTGAAGTCTTGGTCTGTTGCTGGCCGTAAGATCTTGGCTGGTCTGTATTACTGACACCTTGTTTTTCTCCTGTGTAAGTCAGCTGATGTTTCTTCACTTCTCTTGGCTGAATCAAAGTATTGGTGAACTGTTGATGCTGAAGTGTCTTTACTTCTCTTGGCTGAGTTAAGGTCTTGGTCGGTTGCTGACTGTAAGATGTTGGTTGGTGACTGCAGGATTTTGGTTGGTTCGTGTTAATGAAACTTTGGTTCTCTCCTTTATAAGTCTGATGTGTCTTTACTCTGCTTTGCTGAGTTAAAGCCTTGTTGGTCTGTTGGCGACTGAAAGATCCTGGTTGGTGACTGGAAGACCTTGGTTGGTCCGTATTAATGAAACTTTGGTTCTCTCCTGTGGAAGTCACATGATATGTGTTTAATTCTTTTGGCTGAGTTATAGTCTTGGTGTGCTGTTGATGGCTGTAAGATCTTGGTTGGTCTGTGTTGATACATATGTGGGGTTTCTCTTCGGTGTAAGTCTGATGATGTGTTCTTACTTCTCTTGGCTGAGTATTGGCAAACTGTTGATGACTGTAAGCTCTTGGTTCTGCTTGTTTCTGGATGGTCACAGAGCTGGTGGTGATTTGCTGACAGTCTGCTGAGATCTGTCCATCCATCAGCATTTGGCAGTAGCGGTTGTTGTGGCTCTTCTTTAAGTGTTTGTGGAGAAAGAGCTGAGACCTGAAGGCGTATTCACACTCGGGACAAGAGAACACTTGAGTCGTTGCTTCCGGGAGTTGACGTTCATCACCTGTCACCCTGTTTACAGTGGAAGCAGCGATGTCTGCAGTGTGGAGACTGTGGTGTGTGTTCAGGTTAGGTAACTGGCTGAAACTCTTGTCACACTGTTTAGATTGGAAAGGTATTTCTCCAGTGTGGCGATGCTGGTGTTTCTCCAGATTACCTTTAAAACTCTTGTCACACTGTTTAGAGTTGAAAGGTTTTTCTCCAGTGTTACGACTCTTGTGTGGTTTCGGATCATCTAACTCATTGAAACTCTTGTCACACTGTTTAGAGGGGAAAGGTTTTCCTCTCACACCAGCGTGGCTACGCTGGTGTGCCTTAAGGTGATTTAACTGACTGAAACCCTTGTCACACTGTTTACAGACGAGAGGTTTCGTTCTTGTGTTGGTCTTCTGACGTGTCGTTACTGCTTCACCTGGTTGAGTGAAAGTCTTAGTCTGTTGAAGACTGAGACGTATTGGCTGGTCTGTGTCTCCTCCTTGCTTCTGGCTGCTGGTTATAGAGCAAGTGATTTGCTGAAAGGCTGCTGTGGAGATAAGTCCATTGCTCAGCATTTGGCAGTAGAGGTCGTTGTGGCACCTTTTGATGTGTTTATAGAGGAAGACCTGAGACGTGAACGCGATCGTACACTCAGGACAGGAGAAGGCCGTAGTCAAAGTCTTACTCTGTTGATGACTGTAAGATCCTGCTTGGTCCGTGTCTCCATCTCTCTGGTTCGTCACGTTGCTTATAATTTGCTGAAAGGATGCTGACGAGATCTTTCCAGTCTTCACCATTTTGCAGTAGAGTTCGTTGTGACATCTCTTGATGTGTTTATAGAGGAAGACCTGCAATGTGAAGGCGTATGAACACTCCGGACAGGAGAAGATCACAGCCTGGGAAGGCTGGGACCTCATTCCTTGCAGGAGCAGCCGTTCATCATCAAAGCTTCTGCTATACATGTGGGGTATGTCTGTCGGGGCTCGACGATTCTCCCTTTAAAGTATATTCTCTTCTCTCTCTCTCTCTCTCTCTTTCTCTGTATCTCCTTCTATCTTACCTCTTTTCCTCGGTCTGTCTAACTTTATCGATGACTCGCTCTATCTCATTCCTTCTCTATCGGGGACAGTGACAAAGTGGACATGTGTGAGGACTTCATCACTTCTTATATAGGCTGACCAGAGCTCTGGTCTGATGTCACACACAACATAAACTGTTGCCATAGATGCCTAACAATGCCGACTTGCACAGGTACCGTTGCAGTTCATTCTCTGTGTCGTTTAAGGGATAAATGTGTGCCGATGAGCTTTCCAGCCGTAATCTCACTACTATAATTGAAAAGGTGTGGCTTTTGTGTGAATGCATCCCAAGCCCCCAGAATCAGGTTGCATTGAAGCGAAATGGACATGCTGGCCATTCGTAGGTACTGCAGCTTAAACGGACGAGCGAAAACGGTTTCGACCAATGGGCTTGACTCACGAGCTTGCGCACAAGCTTGCACACAGGGCCGCGCACCTCTGTGACGTAAAACGGAACATATCACAGTGGCCCCAAATAGGCTACGCCCATCACACTTTTTAACCCGGAAGAAGGGGTGAATTCGCTTCATGCGTTGGGTGAGCAACTCAATGCAAGTAGCCTGGGATCCAGCCTGATTCGCTACGTTCGGCTGACTTTTTTCTCTCTCTCCGCTTATCAGTCTGGAATGCACCCCATTGACTCGTTTTGCAGAACTACACTGGAACTACATATGTTACGTTAGGCAACGTCGTTGCTGATTGGATGTTGTTCAAATGAATGACGAATCACAACGATCACACTGTTTTTTTTGTCCCGCCCCGCACCACAGACCAATCAGAAGCCACGGCACGATTCGCAACGTTTGTCATGTCCCGCCTCCCTTGGAGATAGGAGGCATTCCAGACTGAGAAGCGAAGAGAGAAAAAAAAGTCCGCCGAACGTAGCGAAGCAGGCTGGATACCAGGCTACAATGCAAGTGGATGGGAGGGGATTTCGGGTGCCCTCTCTATTATTTTTAACTCTATGGTGCATCCGTGTTCCCACTGCACACCAGTTGTCCAATTGTTTCCAAACCAATGTTCCCTCTAAGCTGTGTGTGTGTGCACTATTCCGGAGTGCCTCACGCACAGCATGTTAAATTACAATGCAATAACAGGGTATAATAGTAATATATATATACAGGGTATAAAATGTAATTTTGCTCAGGTAAATTCTTAATTCAGAACGTTTACTTGTAACGGAGTATTTCTACATTGCAGTATTGGTACTTTGTATATCCTCTCTATCTAGTGTGAGGCATGCTTCTGTACTCCATTGTATTCCATTGGTTCTCAAAGTGGGGTCCGGGGACCCCCAGGGGTCCTTGAGGGAATTCCAGGGGGTCCCCAGCTAAATGGTATTTAGGAACCAAATGGACCCTTATGGGTCTGTAACTCTGAGAGTGTACAAATGGAACCAAATGGACTTTTATGAGTCTGTAACTCTGAGAATGTACAAATGGAACCAAATGGACCCTAACGGGTCCATTTGGTTCCATTTGTACACTCTCAGAGTTAAATTAACATTGATTTTACGATATAAATTGGGGTCCAAGAGATAGAAATGCCATTAGTTGGGGGTCCGTAGCCCTAATGCATGTCAAACTGGGGGTCCAAGAAATTAAAATGGTTGAAAATCACTGCTATAGAGCCGTAAAAATCTTTTCTTATGGGGGTCCCTGGCATATCTTTTCAAATGGGGGTCCGCGGGCTAATAAGTGTCAATTTGGGGGTCCTTGACATGAAAAAGTTTGAGAACCACTGCTGTTTTCAACGGCACATGCGCACACACAAATACACACAATTGATATATATTCACATGCAGTACGTGTGCATGTGCCTACACACATGTTCCTTCAGAATGACACGTGATCACACAGCCAGACATGTCTGTGAGAGAACAGATAGGTCATAGGTCAGTCAGCAGACTCTGATTCAATATTTATAAACCTCTCACCCTCTTCTACTATCCTAACTCCTTACATAACAACACATAATTATGCACAGTAGTAGTATGACAAAGTATAAATCAGAGTGTAATTGCGTCCCCCTTCTCTCCTCTTCAAATTATGATCGCTTATCATGCTTGTATAATTTTCTGCATGAGAATATTGAATTTATTCCTTGAAAAATAATGTTTTCCTGTGTGTATAAAATGTGCTCTATAAATGAATATACCTCTCTAAAGGTGTAGGAGAGACAGATACCGGTAGTAGGAAAGCAGAGAGGGAGACCGTGTAGGAGAGACAGACAGTGGGACCAGCTGAGAGAGAGAGACAGCGTAGGAGAGACAGACAGTAAGAAGAAAGCTGATCATCACCATGTCTGTAAACTTGGAGTCACAGTCCAGAAACAGCTACTAGCTGTCAAAGCCTGTGATAGGACGACTTGTGTGAGGAAGTGGGCTCTGATTGGACATTCCAAAGAAACAAGTTGGACAAGATGATGAAAGTTTTTTTTTTTTATATATCAACAGATACACAATTATACGTACAGTACAAAATACAAAACACAAACCAACACAATCAATAAGAAAATATATTTTCTTTTTTGGATCTATTATTTATTTATTTATTTTATTTATTAAAAACTTTTAAGTAATCCATAATAACTTGCAGTCCTCTGTTTTTTTTTTGTTTTCTTTTTTGTTTTCACACGTTTGTTATTTATGCCACATTCTGTTCCATTTTGCGTTGAACCAGAGGAAACAGTCTGTCCTGCAGAGACTTTACAGGGTGAAGAACTGCTGTCTGTGCCTTTTAAACACTTAAACCATTAAGACACACATTTTTTAATAGCTAAAATCTAAAATGACACAGATGCTCTCCTGGCCTTAATGGGTTAAACCCTCTATTCTTAGTGAAAAACGGACCTGAGTTGCAACTGTACTTGGTTTGCTGTTTTTTTCAATCTGCATAGACTGTCTTAGCCAAAAATAGATAAAATTGCAAAAATTGGAAAGCTTGTAGATTGGCTATTTTGGCAAACGTCCCCCCCCCCCCCCTGTGATACTGTGGTCCAAGTGGTGATCTGAGATTCATTACAACGATTTGGTTTTATATTAATCAAAAAGTATGCACATTAAATGTCATTAATTGATTGAACTACACGTGATGGTGGTACCAACAATAATTTGGATGGACTCATTCACTCACACGCACGCACGCACGCACGCACGCACGCACGCACGCACGCACGCACGCACGCACGCACGCACGCACGCACGCACGCACGCACACACACACACACACACACACACACACACACACACACACACACACACACACACACACAGAGAGAGATATTGAGAGATATTGAAAGTTAATTGAAAGTTGTTGCTGTGAAGTTCCTACTACACATTTAGTGTTCCATTTGATTTAACATTGTAAATTATCAGTATGACAAAACGCTAATCCATCATGCATGTTGTCCATAATAATAAAGTCTCTACCCAGTGGAGAGAACGACAGATCCAAGCAAACAACAGCTCCGTTCAGTTCCTCAGTGTGCATGTGTGTGTGTGTCGGTGCGTATGCGCGCACGCACAGCATTCCAGAGAGAATGGAACATGGCATGTGCTGGAACAAACACACACACACACACGCACACGCACACGCACACGCACACGCACACGCACACGCACACGCACACGCACACGCACACGCACACGCACACGCACACGCACGTGATGTCAGTGCTCGCCAGGGTTTCACTTCCAGGGCTAAAGTTCAAATGTTCAGTGACACGCAAACACGCTGACGTCTCGCTGTGCACGGTGTGTGTGTGTGTGTGTGTGTGTGTGTGTGTGTGTGTGTGTGTGTGTGGGGGGGGGGGGGGGGGGGGGGGGGTTTGCTTTGTTGGTCCACCACACACAGACGGCCAATCAGAGTCCCAGCTGACAGCATTCAATTACATGGCAGCTCCCAGTGGAAAAGTGTTGTTTAGAGAGCCGGGGTGTAAATGGATAAATAAAAACGCAGTTTGTTTGTTCTCTTTTTCTTTTTTTTTGTCATCATTCACGACAAAATGAGTCACTTGTGGTAAAGGAACCAGGGAACAGAAAAGTCTTTAAAAAGACCCCGAGTCCAGTTGATGTAGAAAACACACTATATCCTCTCCTTTTTCCGTCCATCCGTCGCTCTGTCCATTCCTGGTTTCTTCTTTGCCTCCTTCGTTTCTTCCTTCCCAGTCGGCCGTCCTCTCCTCCTCCTCCTTCTCTCCATCTCGCGCTCCACCCCCACTTTGTCCGTCTGTGAGATGTTTAACGCACCGCTCCATCCATCCATCCATCTATCCCTCCTTCTCATCCACCTCTCTCTCTCTCTCAATCCATGTCTCCTTCCATATCTGAACCACCACCCCCCCTCTCTCTGCACAGTAAAAATCATCAAACTCTGAGAGTGTGAAAAAGGGAACCAAATGGACCCGCAAGCGGGTCCATTTGGTTCCCTTTTTCACACTCTCAGAGTTGGACGAAAAACACAAAAAGACTTTCCCTGGCGGTGGCGATCATTTACAGACGTACTGGTCTACGAGGGTGGAGCAGCGTTTGCACTTGACGTAGCAGCACCAGTGGAACTTGCAGTGGCAGCGCTCGTGCTTGTAGGTCTTGAAGTGGTCGTAGCCGCGGCCGCAGCACATCAGCTCGCAGCCCTCCACGCCCTCGGACGTCTTGTTGCAGAGGCGGCCCTGCGTGCCCACGGAGCCCGTGGTGGCATTGGCGTGGCAGTAGTCCGGACTGGGGTCCAGGTAGACCAGGTCGTCGGGACTCGGGGCGCTGAAGCGTCTGTTCAGGGGCTCCAGTTTGCCCTGTTTAGAGAGAGGAGGAGGAGAGAGAGAGGAAGGTGAGGTGGGAGATGGGGTGTTATAGGCGGTGGTGGGGAAAGTACTCGCATGTTTTACTTGAGTAAAAGTATCAATACTGCAATGTAGAAGTGTACTCTGTTACAAGTAAAAGGCCTGTGTTCAAAATGTTACTTGAGTAAATGTACAAAAGTATTGGCTTCAAAATATACTTTAAGTACCAAAGGTAAAAGTGCTAAGATGTTTGAAAATAACAGATCTACAAGCTCACACAACAGCTCGGCTATTTTCAAATAGCCTATGAATAGAATAGGGCTAAAGTGGTTAATGTATGATTCATGATATCATAATTAATCAATCTGAAGACTAACTAGTGACTAAAGTTGTCAAATAATTGTAGTGGGGGTAAAAGTACTATATTTGCCTCTGAGATGTAGTGGAGTAGAAGTATACAGTAAGTACTGAAAACTGGAAATACTCAAATAAAGTAAAAATATGTCAAAATTGTACTTAAGTACAACAGTACTTGAGTAAATGTACTTAGTTACTTTACACCACTGGTGCTAAGTGGTGTGTGTGTATGTGCATGCGTGCGTGCGTGCGTGCGTGCGTGCGTGAGAGGCGGGGGTGAGACGAGACGGTGTTTTGTCTGCATACTCGTCATTATTAACTTATTATAATCATTTTGCAACAAAACCATAATTGTTAGAAAATAATAATTTGTAAGTGTTATTTAGTGTTTAGTTTAAGTCATGTGTGCCTTTCCTAAATTCCCAGAATTCCCCAGATTCCCCAGCCTCTGGCTGAACACGTTCCAATATCTGATTTACATTCAATGTTTAGTAAAAGTATTTGAAGTATAAATGTGACGTTTCTGTACCTTTCTGCCGATGCGCATGCTCGCTGCGCTGTCGTATTTCTGCTTCAGGAGATCCCCAACTTGTCTGAAGTCCGCCAACTGAAGCCAACATGTCTTCAGACTGCAGGAGCCACTGACGCCATGACACTTACAGGAGACACTGGCTGAGTTGTAAGCCGCCTAGACAGACAGACAAGAGAGACAGAGCTTTAGAGCAGTGGTCTTCAACGTTTTCAGGCCAAGGACCCCCTAGCTGAGAGAGAGAGATGAAGCAGGGACCCCCCCCCCCCCACCACCCCCACTAAATACTGTGTAAAATTATGTTGCAGATACATTTTTCATACATTTCATAGATAATTGGATTCATGTTAATGTGTATTTTAAGATAGTTTACCTTTAAACCCTCAATATTTAGTCAACTTTTAACCGCAGGCTCTGTACTTGGTCTGCTCTTTTTCCCTCTACACCGACTGTCAGAAAATAGCCGATCTACAAGGTTGTAGATCTGCTATTTTCAGCTAATGGTCCCCACCACACAAAGATTTGGCGGACCCCCTGTAGTAACTCTGAGGACCCCCTAGGGGTCCCGGACCCCCTGTTGAAGACCCCTGCTTTAGAGCAGTGGTTTTCAACCTTTTTCATGCCAAGGACCCCCAAATTGATATACATTTGGACGTGGACCCCCATCTGAAAATGTTTTGTGCCAGGGACCCCCAGGAGAGAAGATTTGTGTTAAAAAAAATGTTAAATTCGCAGCGCAGAAAACAGTGATGCTTACTCCAGCGTGAATAATAAATAAAACCTCAGATGTGTGTACAAATTAAAAACCCGAATCTACATTTTCAAGGCCTTCTGTTCTCACCTAAATGCGGCCTTGCCTAGTAGCATTAGTTATGAATCTGCCGTTTATTCTACACTGCTGCCATCTAGTGGTGATGACACGTAACAACACACGGACACACAAAATAACAGTATAGCGCCCCACTCTTACCTTTCTCCCTACACACCTATCAAACAAAGCCAAACTAAATACAGTCTGTCGCAGAAAACTATTTCCTGCCAAAGTGCAGTGGAAAAAGTATTCACATTTGTTACTTAAGAAAAAGTATCAATACTGCAATATAGAAATACTCTGTTGCAAGTAAAAGTCAGGAATTCAAAATGTACTTGAGTAAAAGTACAAAAGTATTGGCCTCCAAATGTACTTTAAGTACCCAAATTAACAGTAGTCATTATGCAGAATGTCCCATTTCAAGTTTTCAAATGTAGAAAAATCTTTTGAAAATAGCAGATCTACAAGCTCACAATGTGTCACATCGCGACGCATTGTGAGCTTTGTGAGCATTGTGAGATCGGCTATTTTCAAATGGCCGAAATGTATGTAGGCCTGAAGTGGTTAATGTATGTGTTGTAATAATAACACAAATCTACAAAGTAACTAGTAACTAAAGTTTTCAAATAATTGTAGTCGAGT
>NC_139960.1:10485786-10535786 GCF_963454915.1 Gymnoscopelus microlampas
AACGCATATCATGGTGATTGAAAGAAGACTTTAAACTAGCGACTGGAAGCATTGTAGTATTTATGACAATGTTTATTAAGGTAATAAAATCAAGTCTAAAGTTTGGCAAAAACCCACCCTTGCATTGAGAGTTCATTCTTCTGACAGCAGCGGGGGTATCATATCATATGATCTTTTACTTCCTATATAGACTCAATTTCAAAGCTGGATGCTGGGCCCTTGGTGTATAGGTGCTCATGTGTGTACTGCGTGTGCTTACCAGTCTTCCAGCCTCGTTGTTGTGTAGGTTCATCAGAGTTCTGCTATGATCCTTTGACCCTCGCTCGAAGTTCTTCTCTCTCTCTCGGGCGTCCACGAACTCCCGGGCGAAGCGGTACCCGTAGTCCACGTTGTCGCCGCAGCCGCCCCACAGCCAGTCCCGCGGGAGGTCGCGGGGTCGGCTCGCACGGCTGCAGCCGCAGGTCGACAGCTCTCCTTCGCGGCACGCGCGGCTGATGGCGTCGACCACGCCCGCCGCACTGACGGAATACGTGAAGGCTGCCTCTCTGGAACCTGGAGACACAACGAAGGACATCAGCCAGGTGGTCTCTATACCAGTAACAGTTATAGAGCCAATTATATCGGCCATTATTTGACTTTTTTGACAAGCAGTGGTGGAAAGTAACTAAGTGCATGTACTTAAGTACTGTACTTAAGTACAATTTTGAGGTATTTGTAGGCCTACTTTACTTGAGTATTTCCAATTTCCAAAACTTACTTCTATTCCACTACATCTCAGAAGCAAATATTGTACTTTTACTCCACTACAATTATTTGAAAACTTGAGTTACTTGTTACTTTTGATTATTATTACAAAACATACATTAGCCACTTCAGCCCTATATACATTTCAAAATAGCCGATCTACAAGCTCACAATGCGTCGCACAAAGTAACTAGTAACTCAAGTTTTCAAATAAATGTAGTGGAGTAAAAGTACAATACTTGGATCCAAGATGTAGTGGAGTAGAAGTAAGTACGTACGTATGTACTTAAGTGTTACTTTCCACTAGTAGTGACAGAGTGGGATAATGGATTGGGGGAAACAAACCATTAATCTACCCACTAGCTGCCACGTATACTGGAACCTAAGATCAACTATCTTCTCATCCTAATCCAATGCATTGTCTTTTTACTCTGCCTCATGTCTTCTCTTATATGTTGCAACCATGGTAAGGCTTTGATTGATTGTGTTGAACTCGTTGTTGTTTTCAGTGAAATGTGAGTGCTCCAGTGCAGTGGTTTTCAACGTTTTTCATGCCAAGGACCCCTAAACTGATATACATTTGGCCGCGGACCCCCATTTGAAAATGTTTTGTGCCAGGGACCCCCAGGAGCAAAGATACCAGTTCATTTTCGCTTTAAAAAATATAAATATTCAAAGATATGCACACATTTTTTTCAAGGTTTTTCAAAAATAGCAGATCTACAAGCTCATAGCGCGGCACTCGGTGCCGCGCTATGAGCTTGTATATCTGCTATTTTTGAATAGCCAAAGCTAAGTGGTTAAAAAGGATTTTGACCCCCCCCCCCCCCGCCCTCATCTCAGCTTCAAGTCTGGTCAAGTAAGTAAGATGAGATTGCCCTTACGAGATCAGATCCTAGATCAGTGACAGCACAATTAACAAACAGTATAGACTACACAGATCAGATGCTAGATAAGTGACATTACAATCAACAAATAGCAGTGGCCGTAAAGTAATTAAGTACATTTACTTGGTACAATTTGGAGGTATTCTTACTTTACTGGAGTATTTCCAATAATACTCCTACTCCACTACACCTCAGAGAGAAAAATACATTAACCACTTTTAGCCCTAAATATAATTCCACTATTTGAAAATAGCAGATCTAGAAGCTCACTCGCTCGCTTTGCGACGCGTTGTGAGCTTGTAGATTGGCAATATTCAATTTTTTTTTTTTTACTTTTGGTACTTTAAGTACATTTTTATGCCAATACTTTTGTACTTTTACTCAAGTGAGAATTTGAATACCATACTTTTACTTGTAACTGAGTATTTCTACATTGTGGTATTGATACTTTTACTTAAGTAAAACAAAATGTGAGTACTTCTCCCATCACTGACAAATAGATTACAAGGATCAGATCCTAAAGATCAGTGACATTACAATCAACAGATAGCAAGGATTACAAGGATCAGGTCCTAAGATCAGCCCACATCACAGGCAAACAAACAGTAAAGGGATTACATTACGAGATCCTAGATCAGACACAGCATTATACAAGGGATCAGAGCCAAGATCACAGCCTAACCCTAACAACCAACAGTAAGGGATTACTAAGGAGGAGAAGGAAGTAGTTTTCCATGTCAATGCTCTTTCATAGTGGCCTGCTAACATTACAAACAACATGGAATCAACAAGTCAGACAGGTATGTATGTATGGCGTCTGGAGACGTTAAAAAGAACAGGATCAACCCAACAACACAACGTGTGAACTCTCATTCAACTCCCACCATAAAGTACTGAGAGAGAGAGAGAGAGAGGGGGGGGGGGGGGGGGGGGGGGGGGGGGGGGGAAGTACTCAAATTCTTTACCTAAGTAAAAGTACCAATACTGCAATATAAGAATACTCTGTTACAAGTAAAAGTCCAGAATTAAAAATTTACTTGAGTAAAAGTACAAAAGTATTGGCATCAAAATTGACCAAAAGTAAAAGTACCATATATTTGAAAATAGCGATGCGATGCGACGCGTTGTGAGCTTGTAGATCTGCTATATTCAAATAGCCTAAATAGGGCTAAAGTGGTTAATGTATGTTTCATTATATCATAATTTATATCTGAAAAGTAACTAGTAACTAAAGTAAATGTAGTGGAGTAAAAGTACAATATTTGCCTCTGAGGTGTAGTGGAATGGAAATTGGAAATACTAAAGTGAAGTACAAATACCTCAAAATTTATTTTTTTACTTAAGTACAGTACTTAAGTAAATGTACTTAGTTACTTTCCACCACTTGGGGGGGGGGGGGGGGCAGACTTCAAACGTTGACGGTCCGATGTACCGACACCCTGTCAACTCATCAACGCATTTCAAAAGACAGAGAGAGCAAGACTCACTGCTATTAAAAACGGAGAGAGAGAGTGTTGCCAAATCGGCTCATTATAAGCGACTTTGGGCTTATTTTTCCTTTAAAGTCACTTGTAAATATTGCGGGTTGCGGTTTTTTTTTGGAGGGGGGGGGGGGGGGGCTTGTTTCTAAAGTGTACTTGCTTATTTGGGCTGGTTTTCCACATGTTTTAATTATTATTTAAACCAGTGGTTCTCAAATATTTTCATCAACATGTTTTGTGCCCAGGGAGCATTTGTGTTGTTAGAATGTTAGAAAAAACATATTTCACATTTTATTGCAAGAGTTTAAACAAAAATAGCTGATTTAAAGTGCTCATGATGTGGCCTAAGAAGTTGCTTATTTTTGGGCTTGTTTTCCCAGACCCTGGTTGCTTATTTCTCTCACAAAATATGGCAACAGTGAGAGAGAGAGCGCGAGAGAGAGAGAGAGAGAGAGAGAGAGAGAGAGAGAGAGAGAGAGAGAGAGGCTACTTTCCTGTTCCGAGGAAAATCTACATACATAAATACATAGGCTGCAAATCGCAAATAGTCTCCAAGTACTCTCTCTCTCTCTCTCTCTCTCTCTCTCTCTCTCTCTCTCTCTCTGCATGTGGACGAGGGCTCGTGTGCGTGCGTGCGTGCGTGCATTATAGGCTAATGCCCAGCGGGGGGTGTGGTCATTCTGGTCAAACTCCTCATCGACGAGTGGGTGTCAAATCCGTTGGTGGAGGTGTCTCTCTCTCTCTCTCTCTCTCTCTCTCTCTCTCTCTCTCTCTCTCTCTCTCTCTCTCTCTCTCTCTCTCTCTCTCTCTCTCTCTCTCACACACACACACACACACACACACACACGCACACACGGTATCCCCCGTTGAGAATGAGCTTATTAAAGGAACACCACACACATTCTCCTACAGTTAAATAGTCCCTGCGACATATAGGCTACTAGCGTCATGTCCAGAGGGTGTAACTTGTACATCCTCATTTACTTGACTAAATGTACAAAAGTATTGGTATCAAAATGCACTTAAAGTTCCTAAAGTAAAAGTACTAAAATGTTTGAAAATAGCAGATCTACAAGCTCACAACTTGTGAGCTTGTAGATTGGCTATTTTCAGATACCCTTGGTTTTCAAATGTTTGTAGTGGAGTAAAAATACAATATTTGCCTCTGTGATGTATTGGAGTAAAAGTAAAAGTATTTTAGTGGGTCCTTGACATGAAAAGGTTTGAGAACCACTGCCCTTTGGGCCACATGGCTCAGCAAGGCATACTTCTTCTCCTACTATGTGGTAGCATATTATTCCGGTTGAATGGGGTCATATCATCATACTAATATTGACCATCATAAAGTGCTATCGGGTCGTTTGAAGTCTAACATTGGGATTATTTACAATTGTTTACATTGTTATAAACAGGCTTATTATTCAAGCATTCATGGAAATGCATTAGCTATGTTTACTCAGGTAGCTAAGTAAATACAGACTAGGCCTACTATTATAATAATACTTTATCTATAGTACTAATACAGTCTAGTATTAAAACCTCAATCAGTATATCCTAAGACAGCCTCTCTCTCTCTGATAACACATTTAAACAGACATTCTATTCTATAAACTATAGCTACAGTAAAATGACCAACTAACATGGGTGTGTGTTGGTTGTTACAAAGGTGTTTTTAATAAATGCTGTTTGCATTATACTTTTGACGAAAATCCCGGGAACTGTGATTGACAAACAGAGTCGATTGACAAACAGGAGATCTACAAGCTCAACGCATTGCATCTTTATGAAAATAGTGGAAATGTTGCCAGGGAAGGTTTGCTGTGTGTAGCTATACATGATCAGAGTACTGTGGTGTAAACCAAAAATGTTTTGATTCCGATTGGTTGTATCACTGATACATGGTAAGCCATAGTGCCTATGGATGGGCTGGGCCCACCTTTGGTGTGCTGGGCAGCGATTGTAACCTCACAAGTATGCCTGAGCTCGCATTAAACTACAATCAAGTCTCATGCTTGCTATTACCCTTGTATATCTGCTATTTTTGAATAGCCAATGGAAATAAAATCTAAAAGGACATTTCCCGGTTTTAATGAGTTAAATAGCTGACATAAATTTGAGGCGTTTTATCATGTTTGTGTTTTGTTTAAAGTCCACATGGGCGCATATTTGATATTTTGCCCTGAGCAGCAGCAGATTGCCTCCTGCATCCTGTGTGCTTAAAAACTTGTAAATAGCATTCACTGGGGGGTGGGGGTGGGGCATTATAATAGCCTGCATTGGGGCCAGCCGTAACTAAGTTATACCACAGCGTGTTTTGCAATTTTCAGTTATAGTTATAGCTGAGTTTCTAAGCACAGGATGAAGCGTTTATCATCCCAGCGGTGCACAGAAACAGATACAAAAAATAATAAAAGAGTAGAGTGAAACTTTGCAGAAGGGCCACTGCAATCTTTACGACTCTAAGAAGCCTTCAAGCAGCAATGTTGACAGCTGCAAGCAGACGACTAAAAGCTTGATTTATAGGCTACTTTGTCACACGACAGTGTCGCGTGCCGAAAATAGCCGATCTACAAGCTTTGTGTGGCCTGACAGTGAAACAATGGAGCTGAGCATCGCAGGCAGGCCTATGTCTGCTGCTGTGTGGAGGAGGACGATGGAGCACTGTGTGCAGGGAGGAAGAGGAGTGGAGGCAGGCAGAGGCCAGAGGAGACCTCCAGCTCAGTGGTGTAAAGTAACTAAGAACATTTACTCAAGTTCTGTACTTAAGTACACTTTTGAGGAATTGTTTATAGTGTTTTACTTTACTGGAGTATTTCCCATTTTCAATACTTTTTACTTTTGTGTATGGGTGAATGTAATGCACAATCTATGTAAAGCGCTTTGGATAAAAGAGCTATATAAATGCTCCATTTACCGTTCCGTAGCGCTATCGCGGGAGCGTTATTATTACGTCGCGCGTACAGCCCGCACGGGGGGAGGCGGGAGGCGTGAATGTAACAGTTTCATGAAGCGAATGATTTCGTTCCGGGTTCATTCGTTCCACGGCAACGAACCAGTTCTTTTGAAGGAATCGATCACGAACGACCCATAACTACAGAAGAGTAGGAGACAAGTCAGACCCCTACAGTACTGACCAAGGGTTGCTGGACCAACAGCAATTTCAAGGACCCCCCCACAACTCTGAGAGAGTACAAATGGTTCCATTTGTACATTGTCAGAGTTACAGACCTGTGAGGGTCCATTTGGAACCCCGTTGGACCCCACTTTGAGAACCACTGGAACCCAACGCTTACTGGGCCAAAATGGGACCTCAATCCTGCGACAGTGTAAATTCAAAACTTCTCTTCCTCTGAACTGATACAGGAGCTTTGCTATTCACCATCTCATCATTTGTGCGCAAACTGATTGAAGCGAGGTGTGCAATTTGAACTTGCTGGCGAGATATTCAGTTAAAGGCAGTTCTCTCTTTTGTTTTTAGAAACAACTTCACAGGAGAATACCATACTGTACTTAACAGAAAATGGATCAAATAGCTTTTCTCTGTAATGTGGAATTCTTCTGCCATTTCATATAGTGATTTGATTAGATTTTGTTTAATTTGGGCTCTCATGCATCCTGTTAACCACTTTAACCCTGACGTTTGGCCATGTCATTGTAGGCACTAGGCAGACGCAAAAACAATTCTGAAGTTCTGAACTCATCTCGAGTGGCTCATTATGCAGTCTAAGTTCATGCTCACCTATGTGTGTTACTCGTCCAAACACAGAGTTGTTGTCTACGCCGCTGCAGTTCCATCTCCTCTGTCTGAACTGGTGTTGACATTCTTTCATGCCCGTCTTCGCCCCATCTCCGATGAATGTCATGTGATCCTGGTAGAGCTGGCACAACTTCCTCTGACCCTGCAGAGCAAACATGTTATCATGTGAAAGTTGGACATCCAAGGAGAGAGACAGACATACACAGAGAGAGACAGAGAGAAAAGAGATTTTCTCAAAATTGTCAAACTGGTTACCTTGTAAACAGTAGTCCACTAGCATGAGGAAGCGCTACATTTAATGATGAATTCAATGACACAATTTGACTTGTCCACAGACAGATGACAGGAGAATCCAAACACATCCTTACCTGGGAGAGACCCGTCAGCTGGCTGCAGAGAGGTTGGGCTCCTATTATGTACATCTCTGGTCTCTGCACGGGACTCAAGGCCATAGACCTGAAACACAAAAAAAAGTAACCCACCATCATTTACTGGTGCTATACTGGACCGGTTCATTCCGTTAGGCTTCCTTGAGATATGGAAAGTCACAATACAAATATACTATTATTATTACAAAACAAAATCCAGGAAGTCTTGCTTGATCCAGTCCTCAAACGCACTCTACCCTCAGGTGATATTATAATGAATGTATTGTTTGAGCAAGGCAAACAGATAGACACATATTAACGTTAATGTTGCATTGCGATTGCATTGTGAGCTTGTGTTATGTGTTATTGCCGGTGCGCAACCAACTATAAATCAGTCTTATCTAAGTCTTCATCAGTGGTGTAAAGTAACTCATTACATTTACTCAAGTACTGTACTTAATGTACAATGTTGAGTTATTATTTTTTTTACTTTACTGGAGTATTTCCAATTTTCAGTACTTTTACTTGTACTCCACTACATCTCAAAGGCAAATATTGTACTTTTACTCCACTATAATTGTTTGAAAACTTTAGTTACTTGTTACTTTGTAGATTGTGATTATTATCACAAAACATACATTAACCACTTCAGCCCTATTTACCTTTCAGCCATTTGAAAATAGCCGATCTACAAGCTCACAATGCGTCGCATCGTGACCCATTGTGAGCTTGTAGATCGGAAGACTGTGGTTGTACTGGTCCGATCTCAGGTGTAAATGTAACTATAGGCCTGAAGACATGTACGAACCACAGACACACCCACAGAACCATCTGGGGTGCATATGAAACCATTTGGATCCATCCATACACATTACAACAGCAAAACGCTTCCAGTGAGAAGCTGAGGGTTGTAATAACTGAGTAACGGGGGGCTCAACATGGTTGACAGGTGGGCAGGGGTTTGTACAAAGTAACTTTCAAAAGTCACATTGAAGCACATGGCAAGGTGCATAGTCACTGTGACTGTGACACAACAATGACAGTATACCGACAGTCACCTCCATTCAAGGCATTTTCCCCATAAACTTAATTCAAACCCCGAGCACATTCCTAAACATTTAAAGAAACGCATTAAAATTCCAGAACTTCTTGAAGGAATTTCTTAATAAACCATCAAACAGAAGATGGTTTACTTCCTAGAAAAGATGGGTGTTCATTCATTTGAGACAACCACCACCATATCACACACACGCACACGCACACGCACACGCACACACACACACACACACACACACACACACACACACACACACACACACACACACACACACACTTAACAACATATTATTTCTAACATTCCTGCATTAAAGAACACTGAATGGAGCTCAACTGGACTGTGTAGAGTTGAGAACATTTGAGAACAGTAAATTGCAGTTTTAAAACGTGGGGTCCTCTTGGGCACGACACACACACACACACACACACACACACACACACACACACACACACACACACACACACACACACACACACACACACACACACACACACAGAGAGAGAGAGCTGGACCATTTGGGGCTCACCCAGGATAAATATTGTGACAGCACGCTTCACATTTGTTCCATTGGCTTCGACATGACTTTAGACCGGCACAGCACGGCACGAACCCCCCACACACACACACAAGACACTGGGGTCTACCGTATAGCGATTCTGATCAGCTGTCACTTGCAGAAGATAAACCACTTGAACCCCAACATTAGCCCAAAATAGCCGATCTGCAAGCTCACAACGCGTCACAACACGATGCGCGGTGAGCTTGTATATCGGCAAAAAGCGGTACAGATATATGCCGTTGTATCAGATAGACCAGGGGTTTTCAACCAGTGGTCCTTGACGGGGTTCCAGGGGGTCCCCAGCCAAATGAATAGTTAGCAACCACATTGACCCTTATGTCTGTAACTCTGAGAGTGTACAAATAGAACCAAATGGACCCTAACGGGTCCATTTGGTTCCATTTGTACACTGTTAAATGAACACTGATGATGGTGATACAGTGTAAATTGGGACCCCCAATAAACCTAAATGGTTGAGTCCCACTCCCTGGCATATCTTTTCAAATGGGGGTCCGCGTGGGCTAATATGTGTCAATTTGGGGGTCCTTGACGGGAAAAAGGTTGAAACCCACTGGGATAGACGACGGGGGAGACACAGACAGACAGCGGTGGAAGAAGTCTTACTCAAACGTTTTACTAAGTAAAAGTATCAATGCTGCAATGTAGAAATATAGGCTGTTGACTGTTACAAGTAAAAGTCCGGAATTCAAAATGTACTTGAGTAAAAGTATTGGTATAAAAATGTACCTAAAGTACAGAAAGTAGAAAGTACTCATTATGCAGAATGGCCCACTTCCCAAGTTTTCAAATGTAGCCTATACAAATCTTTTGAAAATGGATTAGAATAGATTTTTTTTTTTTTTTTTTTTACTTAAGTACATGTACTTAGTTACTTTACACCGCTGAGACAGACAGACAGACAGACAGACAGACAGACAGATCGATCACTCACCACCAGGAGTTGGCTCCGACCTGCTCATCGACCACCAGCAGGAGGACAGCGGTCACCAGCAGCAGATGCTGCCCGGCTCCGGGGCTTCTTCTCCGGGTAGGGGCAGCGTCCATGCTCGGTCTCTCTCTCTCTCTATGTGTGGACAGATCGCAGGTTGTCTCTATTGGGTCCCAGTGATCTGATGTCTCTATGTCTCTGCTCCGGATTGGTCCTCACTGTCCAGATCTATTCCACTACTTTCCCCAGAAAAAACGAAAATGTTGGATTTTTTTGTTTTGTTCGAACGTAGCTAAATAAAATAAAATAAAGCAGGCTAATAGAAAGCAAAGAGCGTGTTCTTTGGTTTGCTGGAGTCCAGTCGAACCTTTGCTGCAAACCAGATCAACCAGATCTTAATTCAGTTTAAGATCTTGTTGTTTACTAACAAGTTATTTAGACCCACTGCGTTCGATTCACTCACTTTTATTCCTTATTACTCCTTATGTCTCTCTCTGTCTCTCGCTCTAAATGTGAGAGACCGTTAAAAGTGCTGCCGTATATATAGGCTTAAATAGTAGGCTAGATGAAGATGAAGTATATAATCCGTTAACGACGAGATTAAATCCTTAATTGAGCATCGAGGTGATCGTTCCTCCGTTCACACACACACATACAACACAACAACACACACCACCAGCCTATGAGCCTACTACTACTACCACTAACTAAATACTAGACCCTCTCTCTCTCTCTCTCTCTCTCTCTCTCTCTCTCTCTCTCTCTCTCTCTCTCTCTCTCTCTCTCTCTCTCTCTCTCTCTCTCTCTCTCTCTCTCTCTCTCTCTCTCTCTCTCCCCTCCGCCCAACCAACCCCCCCTCTTTTTTATTTTACTGTCACACAATGGTCAGAGGTGTGAGTCTGTGTGTGTGTGTGTGTGTGTGTGTGTGTGTGTGTGTGTGTGTGTGTGTGTGTGTGTGTGTGTGTGTGTGTGTGTGTGTGTGTGTGTGTGTGTGTGTGTGTGTGTGTGTGTGCGTGCGTGTGCGCGCGCAGACCACCTTAGTGAATGTGTGAGACCAGAGCCAAAAGACAAAACTGTTATTGGCTCAACATTCTTGAATTCTCTCTCACTCACATGCACGCACGCGCGCGCGCACACACACACACACACACACACACACACACACACACACACACACACACACACACACACACACACACACACACACACGGTCATCAGTATCGGTAGAGATGTTTTTTGTTGAAACTCATGTTTGATCTAAATAACCTATAGATGAAACAACTTTTAATGAATTCAGTTTAAGATGTGTTCAGTTCATAGCCTGGCCTATAGACCTATACTTGTGTCTTTTCAACTATTCAACTACAATCAACCAGTTGTGGAAAAAAAGTACTCATTCAATTCCTTGAGTAAAAGTAGCCTACAAAATTATTGGCATAAACATATACTTAAAGTTGTATATAGAATGTCCCATTTCAAGTTTTCAAATGTATAGACATCTTTTGAAAATAGCAGATCTACAAGCTCACAACTGGAGGCATTGTGAGCTTGTAGATCTGCTAATATTCAAATGGCCGAAATGTATAGGGCTGATTAATAATTATCAAAATCTACAAAGTAACACGTAACTAGTAGTTTTCATATGTCCTAATTGTGGTGGAGTAAAAGCATAATATTTGCACATTGTAAATACCGAAGTCTAAGACAGTAAAACAAATACCTCAAAATTGTACGTAAGTACAGTAGGCTACTTGAGTACATGTACTTAGTTACTTTACACCACTGCTATTTAGGCCATTTCCCACGCATTAATTGACCATGGCTGCTGTTTAAACTTCTGCTTGTAGTTGTTTCCGGTCCGCCTGAAGGTACTATGGAGGAGCGGATGTGTTAGAGCTGTCTGTGCATGAGAATAGAACCACCGCCCCACACACACACGCACGCACGCACGCACGCACGCACACACACACACACACACACACACACACACACACACACACACACACACACACACACACACACACACACACACACACACACACACACACACACACACACACACACACACACACACACACACACACACATGCACCCAGAATGAATACAAAACGTGCATGACTCGTTTGACTGTCTCCAATCCAATATACAGTGGTGGAAAGAGTATACTCACATTTCTTACTTAAGTAAAAGTATCATGTAGAGATACTCTGTTACAATTAAAAGTCAAAATGTACTTGAGTACAAAAGTATTGGTATCAAAATGTACTTACAGTATGCAGAATGTCCCATTTCACAAGTTTTCAAATGTATACAAGTCTTTTGAAAATAGCCGATCTAGCTAATAGTTAATTAAAGGAACTGGAGTGGTTTTATTTATTTAAAATGTTTTAATTATTTTGTATTATTATTTGTCTCATTCGATGTAATCCCTCTGTTTTCTTTGTATTTTGCTTTTAGATTGATGTGCATTCATGTGTAGTACAATGTATCAGCCTAAATGCATCACTTTTATTTGTATGTATTTTTTTTAAATGGGGAAAAGAAAGAAAGAAAAAAGTTGTGTATCTCTAATATTTTATGATCAATGAAACATAATACTGTTGATTAAGGAGACAGAGTAGAAAGTATGAGGTCAAGAGTGTCATTGCTCTGTTTTTGTTTGTATGTTTGTATATTGTTTTTTGTTTGTGTTGCATATTTTATTTGAACTCATCTGGATCATTTACCAAATAATCTGTCATTGTCTTTAATTGTTTTATATTTTATAGTTGTTGGTTATACTCTGATTTCCAATAAAAAGAGTATTAAAAACAGATCTACAACCTCACAATGCATTACACAATACATAGTATTTTTATATTATTAGTACTTTTACTTAAGTAGAGAATGTGAGTACTTTTTCCACCACTGCATTTAACAGCAAATACGTTAACAAATACATTACAATACAAAGCACATGACAATAAACATATGCAATACAACACACAAACAAGTGCTCCCCTATCTTTCCCTAGACTAATGACCCTTTTCTAATAGGCATGCTTTTGTCTGCTGCTTAAAAGACCTCAGATTGGTTGTCACTGACACTGGTTTCGACATCGTTCCACTGTGTGGCTCCTATGTAAGTAAATGAACCCTTTCACACTTTACTTTTTAAGGCAGGGTGGCTCACATCTGCTACACTGGCTCTGGTGAAAAAATGGTGTACTTCGTTTCTCTGAGTAAAACTCTTTAAAAATATGGTGACCTCGCCATATATGTTCCTATGAACCAGAACCAGACAGACAGACAGACAGACAGACAGACAGACAGACAGACAGACAGACAGACAGACAGACAGACAGACAGACAGACAGACAGACAGACAGACAGACAGACAGACGTATTGATGTAACATTAAAAACAGTGTCTGTCGGTCAAGGATGTACTGTAGTGTGTGTGTGTGTGAGAGAGAGAGAGAGAGAGAGAGAGAGAGAGAGAGAGAGAGAGAGAGAGAGAGAGAGAGAGAGAGAGAGAGCCAGCGCCCTCTCCTGGTTAAATCTTGAGTCTGCCAACTGCCTGGCATGAGGCGTGCGGGCAAATTGATCATTTGATGAGGCGCAGCCACGAGTTTTTAATCGCCTGCATGTTTGGAATTTTGGTGTAAAGTAAATAAGTACATTTACTCAAGCACTGTAGCCTACTTGAGTACAATTTTAAGGTATTTTTAGTTTACTGGAGGATTTCCAATTTTCAGTAGAATTACTTTTACTTCTACTTCACCACATATCAGAGGCAAATATTGCACTTTTACTCCACTACAATTATTTGAAAACTTTAGTTACTAGTTACTGATTTTGATTATTATTACAAAACATACATTAATACATTAATTCCTTCACAGGTGTTACCAATGATACTAATGAAGGCTCTGTTCCATTCTGGTCAGGGTGCTGATATTGTGCATGTTGGCTCACTAGAAACACTCCATTTTGGTTCCCAAATGGCCCCTTATGGTGGGTGTGTAACTCTGAGAGTCTACCGGTCCCATGGCCATCAAATGATTGGCTTAGGAATGCGACAAAAAAAAAAACATATCCATTTTTTCTCCATAGGGTGACTAATTGATAGGAAAAAAAGTCATTTTGGAGGTGAACTATCCCTTTAATGCAAGGACAGTCACACTGTGATGTGTCTACACGACCACAAGGGGGTGCACTTAAACAACACATTCGAACATTGGACTGGGGAGAGAGAGAGAGAGAGAGAGAGAGAGAGAGAGAGAGAGAGAGAGAGAGAGAGAGAGAGAGAGAGAGAGAGAGAGAGAGAGAGAGAGAGAGTCAGTCCCTGGAGGCCATGAGTAATAGCCATGCAACACCTATAGAATACAATACTATCTACTAATGCTGCATAATACTGACTGACAGAATAGAATAGAAACATAGCCTATTTCCAACAGAATACAGGCTAGCTGTGGCCTAGCTAGCTGTCACTCAATTCAATTCATATCAAATGAGCTTTTATATTAAATAGTAAAACAACAGCTTCTGATGCCAAAGAGACAAGACAATAGAAAGATACAAATGTAACAATATTAGCAACAAACAAATAACATTCCATCCCATAAGAATCATAGGGAAGGTTATGAGTATGTTTGTTTCTTCACTGGGCAAGTCACTATCTCTGACACCCGACCCCACTCTCATTCTGCTCCAGAATGTGTGTACACACACACACACACACACACACACACACACACATACACATACACATACACATACACATACACATACACATACACATACACATACACGCGCACGCGCACGCACACGCACACGCACACGCACACGCACACACACACACACACACACACACACACACACACACACACACACACACACACACACACACACAGTACAAAGGAGTATAGGCTACAGGGATCAGATCAGTGACATTTCAATCAGACAGAGACCAGGTAAATTCATAGGTTCACATTTTGGACGATTCAAGTTGGGGACAAAATTGGTGTCCTGAAATAGATTTTACTAAAAGTTTCATTGGGTTGTGGTATGTCCCCAAAACCTAAGTGTGCGTGTGCGTGTGCGTGTGCGTGTGTGTGTGTGTGTGTGTGTGTGCAATGGTGTAAAGTAACTAAGTACATTTACTCAAGTACTGTACGTGAGTACATTTTGAGGTATTTGTACTTTACTGGAGTATTTCCAATATCCAATACTTTTACTTCTACTCCACTACATCTGATCTCGGATCCAAATGTTGTACTTTTACTCCACTACATTTATTTGAAACTTTAGTTACTAGTTGGGCCTACTTTGCACATATAAATTATTATATTATAAAACACACATTAACCACTTTAGCCCTATTCTATACATAGGCTATTTGAAAATAGCCGATCTACAAGCTCACAGTAATATATACTTCCAAGCCCACCCTATTACACATTGAATCAGCTCTGCAATCTGATTTTAACTCTTTACAACATTGGCTAGCTGCTAACAAATTATTACTCAATAAAAGCAAATCATATACAATGATTTTTGGTACTCGTTAATGCATTAAACTAAAATCTCAATCTCATTCATGTGCTATTTACAGCTCGGATGGTACACCTCTGCAACGAGTTGAACACACAAAATACCTAGGTGTCTGGTTGGATTCAGAATTATCATTCAAGTGCCATATTGATAACATTGTGAGGAAAATAAATCTCAGTATTGGTATTCTCTACCGTTCCAGAAACTATCTTACATTTTCTGTTAGAAAGAAACTCATACTTCAACTCATCTTACCAATAATGGACTATGCAGATGTTGTATATCAGGTAGCATCCAAAACAAATCTTATTCCTCTCAATACAGTTTACAATAAATTATGCAGATTTGTTCTTGGATGTTCTTTCACAACTCATCATTGTTTAATGTATGAAAGTCTGAATCTGCCCTCTCCCACTATAAGAAGACAGCGCCACTGGTTACAATTTATCTTCAAATGTATTCATTTCAAATACCCACAATATTTAAAACAATACATGGATCGATTTTCCTCCGGTTATCTCTTGAGGCATTCCAGCCAAATCTACTTTACTGTTCCCACTTTTTCAAAAGCTACAGCCAAGAAAGCCTTTATGTTTAAAGCTCCTTCAGATTGGAATAACCTACCGGCAAATATTTGTTCCATTTCAGCTTTTTATCTTTTCAAAAATACACTGTCTTCTTATTTTGAGAGTTTATGTACATGTCTATAACTAATCAATAACTATAACATTGTCATATAACCTGCACTAATCACTCTAAATATACTGAAATTCACGATATTGATCTGTCTGTGTTGACTTAATGTTCCATTTTTATGCTTTACATGTTCTGTTGTTTTATGTGTTTGTCCTGTCTGTCTGTCTGTCTGTCTGTCTGTCTGTCTGTCTGTCCTGTTCTGTTGTGTATCCTGTCGGCTGTCTTGTTGTTTAATTGGTTGTTGTACTTGCTTTTTGTTGTTTAATGTTTTGTTTCCCCCTCTGTTTTGTTTTTGTTTTGTTTTGTTTTGTTTGTTTTGTTTTTGGAAAATGTCTATAAAGTGTATCATGTACCTATAGGATCCCCTCTAAAACGAGATGCTACATCTCAAGGGGCTATTCCTAATAAAGAATTTCAATAACAACGCGTCGCTGTGAGCTTGTGGATCTGCAATTTTTTTAGTAGGCTACTTTAACTTTTGGTACTTTAAGTATATTTTGATGCCAATATTTTTGTACTTTTACTCAAGTAACATTTTAAACGCAGGCCTTTTACTTAAAACAGAGTATTTTTATAATGTGATATTGCTACTTTTACTTAAGTAAAATATCTGAGTACTTCTCCCACCAGTGTGTGTGTGTGTGTGTGTGTGTGTGTGTGTGTGTGTGTGTGTGTGTGTGTGTGTGTGTGTGTGTGTGTGTGTGTGTGTGTGTGTGTGTGTGTGTGTGTGTGTGTGTGTGTGTGTGTGTGTGTGTGTGTAAAGGGTTAAGGCCTCTCATAAGTGAATGGTGAAGAAGTTGGTTTCCAAGGGAAACTGTTCGCAGCGCTCCAGCTGAGGCTGGACCAAACCATTGTGTGCGTCACAGCGCGGGGTCCGCCATCTACACCCGCGACCCCCTCAACTTCACTCTGGTTTAATACACCCACCCAAACGGGGGTGCAATCCGTCACAATGTCCGAGTTAACGCTGCAAATGGCGAAATATGCGATAAACACGACCGCTTTTGGGGGAGAAAACAAACAATGATCGCTACGTCGACCCCCGCCGACGCGCAGTGGTTCGAACCCTCTGCCAAGTCGGTTTGAAAAGAGCAGACAAAGGCTGCGAGACTCCAAACCAGGGTTGCCATGTCTGCTTGTTATGAGCGAGTTTGGGGGCTTGTTTTTCCTGTAAAGTTGCTTGTACATAATTATTGGTTAGTTGCGGCCTTGCGGCCGGGTTGCGTTTTTTCTTGGAAATAGCAGATCTACAACTACAAGCTCTGCTAGTGCTCATGGGGCCTAGTTGCTTCTTCTGGGCTTGTTTTCCTAGACTTGACTACTAGAGGCTTGTTTCGGTTGCTTGTTTCTCTCTCACAATCTGGCAACACCGCTCCAAACCCTAAACCTCTCTCGTTTTCATCTGATAGAGTGAGAGAGAGAGAGAGAGAGAGAGAGAGAGGAAAAGGAGAGGGAGCTGGATTCCGATTTTTTTTTGCCCCGTGTGATTGTAAAAGGCGACGTTTATTATTATCACTATTAATGTTATTATTGTTGTTATTGTTTATGTGGAGAATGGACGAGGGGCGCCTGGCGGACCCCCTGGCGGACCCCCTTCAGGACGAGGAGTTTTTACTGGAGAGACAACAACAAGGAGCCGTCGTCTGAAACAGAGAGAAAGAGAGAGAGAGAGAGAGAGGGGGGGGGGGGGGGGGGAGAGAGAGGGAGGGAGAGAGAGAGAGAGAGAGAGGTAGGAGGACCAACGCTTCTTTCCCCTTCCTTCCTTTGCCCCTCTCCTCCCCCGCTTTCTTTCTCTCTCTCTCTCTCTCTCTCTCTCTCTCTCTCTCTCTCTCTCTCTCTCTCTCTCTCTCTCTCTCTCTCTCCCCCTCCCTCTCTCTCTCTCTCTACCTCTCTCTCTCTCACTCTGTGGTTGTTGGTGGAGTATAGAGTATAGAGAGACCTAGGGAGGATTGA
The DNA here is from genome assembly GCF_963454915.1 of Gymnoscopelus microlampas. Taxonomy (NCBI): domain Eukaryota; kingdom Metazoa; phylum Chordata; class Actinopteri; order Myctophiformes; family Myctophidae; genus Gymnoscopelus; species Gymnoscopelus microlampas. The sequence goes on from NC_139960.1 coordinate 10,503,772, forward strand.
GAGAAAGAAGAAACAAAAACGGGGGTTCTTTTCTTTTTTGGGGAGGTTGGAGGGGGGGGCTCTGTTCTTCTTTCTCTCTTTTTGCATCTGAATCCTACTGCGCAATCAGGCCGGATCACGTGGGTTTGTAAGAGTTGGATCAATCCCTTACTCAGTTCAGAGATGTGAGAACATATACATATATATACATATTAGGGAGGAAGACACGGAAACGGGATTTTTTAAAACAACGTGTTTTACTGTTTGTTGTTTGGCCTGCTGTGGATAAACTAACTGGACTGCTGTTACTTTTCTTTTCAAACAGTAGGGGTTTTACACCTATTTTTTTTGCTTTTGGGGGAGTGTCCCCCCCGTGTCCCCCCATTTCCCGTGGAGTGCGTGTACAGGCTCCATCCTTTGCTTATATGCCTGGGTTCTAAAGGACAATGGAGACGCACATCTCGTGCCTCTTCCCGGAGATCCTGGCCATGATTTTCAGCTATCTGGACGTGCGGGACAAAGGTCGGGTGGCCCAGGTGTGCGCGGCGTGGCGGGACGCCTCGTACCACAAGTCGGTGTGGCGGGGGGTCGAGGCCAAGCTCCACCTCCGTCGCTCCAACCCCTCCCTGTTCCCCAGCCTGCAGGCCCGCGGCATCCGGCGCCTCCAGATCCTGTCGCTGCGTCGCAGCCTCAGCTACGTCATCCAGGGGATGCCCGACACGGAGTCCCTGAACCTGTCCGGCTGCTATAACCTGACGGACAACGGCCTGGGCCACGCGTTCGTTCAGGACATCCCGTCCCTGCGGGCGCTCAACCTCAGCCTGTGCAAGCAGATCACCGACTCCAGCCTGGGGCGCATCGCCCAGTACCTGAAGAACCTGGAGCGCCTGGAGCTGGGCGGCTGCAGCAACATCACCAACACGGGGCTGCTGCTGGTCGCCTGGGGCCTCCACGGCCTCAAGAGCCTCAACCTGCGCTCCTGCCGCCACGTGTCGGACGTGGGCATCGGGCACCTGTCGGGGATGACCCGCAGCGCGGCCGAGGGCTGCCTGAACCTGGAGCAGTTGACCCTGCAGGACTGCCAGAAGCTCACAGACCTGTCCCTCAAGCACATCAGCCGGGGCCTGGGACGCCTCCACGTGCTCAACCTGAGCTTCTGCGGAGGCATCTCCGACGCGGGGATGGTCCACCTGTCGCACATGACGTCCCTCCGCAGCCTCAACCTGCGCTCCTGCGACAACATCAGCGACACGGGCGCCATGCACCTCGCCATGGGCACGCTGCGGCTGTCCGGCCTCGACGTGTCGTTCTGCGACAAGATCGGCGACCAGGCGCTGGCCCACATCGCCCAGGGCCTCTACAAGCTCCGGTCGCTGTCGCTGTGCTCGTGTCACATCTCGGACGATGGCATCAACCGCATGGTGCGGCAGATGCACGAGCTGCGGACGCTCAACATCGGGCAGTGCGTCCGTATCACGGACAAGGGCCTGGAGCTCATAGCCGACCACCTGACCCAGCTGGCGGGCATCGACCTGTACGGCTGTACCAAGATAACAAAGAGGGGCCTGGAGCGCATCACGCAGCTCCCCTGCCTTAAGGTGCTCAACCTGGGTCTGTGGCAGATGACAGAGAGCAGCGAGAAGGTCAGGTGATGAAGAGGTCAGGGGTTTGTGGAGGGGACAGGAGACAGAGGGAGAGGAGAGGAGAGAAGTGGGGCTTTGAGTGGGCGGGATCTTTTTTTTTTTCATATTTAAAAAAGAGAGAGTAAACATGTTTGGTGCGTTAACCACTCTAATCCTGGCATCCCTATTTTGGGCATGTCATTATACCTGAAATGTTAAAAAACAAAATCAAAAAGTGGCAGATTACAAGGTCACAACGTGTTGCAAATGCCACATGTGAGCTTTTAGATCGGCTATTTTTGAAAATCTTTGAATAGGGCTTAAGTGGTTAAGAGTAACTGCAGCCATCATTGAGGTTTGGCTTCACCAAACTATTATATCACCATAATAATCATAAGCTAGACAATAGACATTACATGTTACTTTCTGGTGACAATTTAACACTGTGTTTTTTTAATTATAATTCTTTGTGTACAATGGTCAAAGACATGGAACATATGTGGCCATGTTCACCTTTTAACGGATGCTTTTGATCTCCTGGTTTTAATTGTTTTAATCTGTTTTGTTAATTTGTTGTACGATAACACATCATCATGACTGACTTTTAGTTTTTGACATTACACAATACACATTTACACAGTCAAATACTCAGTGGTGGATTTAACTCAGAGAATGTACAAATGGAGCCAAATGGTCCATTCGTTTACACTTGTACACTCTTAGAGTTAAATAAACAACACAGAGGAGTTTACTGTGTGCCAATGGGAACATGTCTCCCAGTGACTGAGAGGGAATGACAGCTGTTTGTTCCACAAGAAGACGACAAATGGATCTGGAGACAAATGGGCAGTTTTAAATGTTGCTTAAGATTTCTTTGGCTATCCAAAAATAGCAGATCTACAAGCTCATAGCGCTGCACAGAGTACTGCGTTATGAGCTTGTAGATCTGTATGAGCTTGTAGATCTGCTATTTTTGAAAAAAACGTGACATTTTTGAAAATGTCACGTTACATTTGTAACTCAAATCTTTGCTTCTGGGGAGGTCCCCGGAACAAAATATTTTACAAATGGCCAAATACTTTATGAATAGCCAAAGAAATCTGAAAATGACACATGCGTTCCCGGTCTTAATGAGTTAAATTGTGACCCTGTATTGTTTCGGCGACATTGTTTTGGTTTGTTTTCTGTCTTGTTAATGAAGCACATTTGAATCGGATTAATAGACAGACAGTACAGAGACAAACAGGAAGAAAATGGAATGTTTGTCTGCCTCATCCCTGTCTCTCGCTGTCATTCTCTTCCTCCATCTGTCTCTTTTCCTGAGGCTAGCTAGAGAATGGAAACCAGGCTACAAGCTAAATACCTTTGTTAATTCCCTCTCTGAAATCCCATATGAGTGAGAGAGAGAGAGGAAGAGGAGTTTCACAAGGAAATGGAAAGCGTTTTTCATTTTGTTTCTAATAAACTAGGAGGAACCATGTTGAATCATGGATGTAACTTCTTTTCACTTAATTTTAAACATGTCTTTCTGTTGTCATGTTGATGGGTGTAGGGATCATTTTCTTTCCGTTCTGCTGGGTCAGTGTGCGTTTGATGTTGGCAAATACTTTGTTGAAAAGACAGAGTTTATGTGTGTGTGTGCGTGCATGCGTGCGTGCGCGCGTGCGTTCGTGCATGTTAATGATGGTGTCGTACTTCAAATTGAAGTGATCTTAATACAGGTGTGCTCTTTATGGATTGATTGATCAAATGGAGGTTGTTTGAGATGTTTTATGGACTACCTGCACCCTTTCAGAAAGAGACAATATCAGTCTCTCTTTCCTCTGCCTGTCTGTCTGAAAATAACGTCATCCATCTAGACATACTGGAAATAACACTTGAGTTCATTATCTCTCCGAGTTCCTCTTCGAATCAAATGACCTGCTAATAATGAAATCACATGTGACCTGCTGTTTGCTGTATTATTATGACTTTGTATGAAGAAAAAAAAGGACAGGAAAATGCAGAATCCCAAATTAAACGTTTTATATTCTTACGGTTTAAATAAAAAAACAATTAAAGATATTTATGTAATGAACATCAGAGCTTGTTGACTGCTTTTGTTTGTACATGGTTCTGTGGGTTGGGGTGAGGGGCATTTGACTGTTCCATGATGACTTTGGGTCAGGGGTTAAAAATAGAACCTGACCGATGTTTTTTGGGTCTGATGCCGTTCCCAATGTTTTGACCTATATTTGGTCAAAAAGTGCAACATTTTCTATGACTTGATTAAAGTTTATATTTGAGTACATTTAACTTATAAGCAATTTCAAATAATGTTTTGATAGATAAAACATTTAAATCAAACTTTTAATTTGAATAAATATTATAAACAGCCATTTTATTTCACCATTTAAATGGTCAAAAATTGCAAATCTACAAGATCACATTGCGTCGAACACTTAGTGAGCTTGTAGATGCTATTTTTAAAAAGTTTGGATTTTTTCTTAAACGAGATATAGGCTGCATAATTGCCGACACAGATCTGTCTCTAGTTAAAAATACTTTCAAACCCTGAGTCAAACAGTATTTTGGAGAATCACACCAGGAGTGACAACTATCCATCACAGCTATTGTGAAATTGCAGTACTATATCATGTTTCACTATCGAAGGCCAGAATGTTTTAACTGGTTTGCCCTTTTTTTTAACGGAAATGTACAAAATCTAAGTTTAAAACTGGTTTTCTAGTTCAAAGGTAATGTTGTACATATAGCAGACAGCTTTTGAAGGGATTCTATGTTGGATTATATCATCTGAGAATTGACACATGCTTCTTACACAGTAGCTACACTGCAGGATACTCAGTGGTAAATAACTATGGATTTTTTTGGTTATTTTTTTTTCGTCCTAGGTTCCAAGGTGAATACAGATCAACTCTTGCACTGAGCCTCAACATAGCCTGTGTGTATATGTGAACGTGTGTAGGGCTGCAACTATCAATCATTTTCTTAGTGATTAGTCTATTGGTTACTTTTTTGATTGAAGAAACAAGAAAAGATCTGAGCACTCAGAAAAACTAGTGGACATAAAGTTGAGACAACGTTAAATGCAATAGTAGGGAACTTTGTCCTGTGTTCACATAACAAAACAATAAATATATTTATTACAAATCATATCCCTCTATACCAACAGTCATGAGCCATTGGAGTAGTGTGGTGGTGTTTACCTGCAGAAACACACGGCCCCGCCCTCGCTGTATTTTGGTGTTTTGACTGTTCGTTTTGGTTGCCAAAAAACATCCCGTCTACCAAAACAAATAGTGAAAACCAGCGGTGTAAAGTAACTAAGTACATGTTCTCAAGTACTGTACTTAAGTACTCTTTTGAGGTACTTTTACTTTACTGAAATATTTCCAGTTTTCAGTACTTTTACTTCTACTCCACTACATCTCAGAGGCAAATATTGTACTTTTACTCCACTACAAGTATTTGAAAACTTTAGTTACTTTGTAGATTTTGATTATTATTACAAAACATACATTAACCACTTGAGCTCCATATCAATTTCGGCCATTTGAAAATAGCCGATCTACAAGCTCACAATGCGTCACGATGTGACGCATTGTGAGCTTGCAGATCTGCTATTTTAAAAAGCAGATCAGACCAAAATACAGTGAGAGGGCAGTGTGTTTCTGGAGGTAAATAAACCCTAGCCATCCAAGGTTGGCAGAAAATAGCAGATCTACAAGCTTGCAATGTGTTGCGTGTGTTATTACTCTCATTAAAGGCATAGTTCACAATTTAAAGGGAAACCAGGTTCTTGACAACAAAGCACCAGATGCATTAACAGCTATATGTTACTGTCAAATGAACTGACAAATAAACTGTGTCTCAGTTCAAAGGGGCTTTATTGGCATGGGAAACATGTGTTTACATTGACAAAGCAAGTGTCGATCAGTCAAATGGTTCTCGAGATGCGCGAAGGACAGGTACGCAGTAGTGTTGATTTTGACATTCATTTTGATTCAGTTTTAATCATAGTCTTTTGAATCAAATTCCATATTTTAGTCATCTGAAATGTTTTACTGTTAGTCTAGTTTTAGTCGACTAAATATCATAAGATTATAGTTGACTAAAATGTATTTTGCCGGTGCCTTGATGGCGTCGTAATGGCTGATTTTACACTTGGTTGCATGCTTAAAATAGCCGATCTACAAGCTCACAAGGCTTGGCAGCACGACGCGTTGTGAGCTTGTAGATCTGCTATTTTCAGAGCGCAACACCCGAGTGCAACCAAGCATAAAATGACTTGTATTTTAGTTCTACTGGATCTCTTCTCCACTAACCTCGCATCACCAGTCTTTCCACCTCGGAGGAAAGCCTGGTATTCGTTATTAAATGGCCCGTGTGATCCGGTCAAAAAAAATAAGAGAAAAGAAATAGCTTCCGGCTTCCGGTTTTCGCTGCTCCCGGTTTTGCGGAGCCGCTTTGTTTTGGTTTCCCAATTTAAATGCTGAATCGATTACAAAAGTAGACTAGTCTAAATAGTCTCCAGAAAGTACACTTACATTTATATTTATTTTGTATTTTAAAAATAAGCTAAACTACGCCGCATCAAGGATTTTATTAGGTAGGCCCTAAAAATGCCCTTGATCGCGGCCGCCGGCCGGGGTTATTTGGGGGTGAGGCATAGGGTTGCTCCCGCTCCCGACCGGATCACACACCCGAAAAAGGTATTGATCCCAGGCTACTTCGCCACTAGTCCCTCCCTAACATTTTAGTATTATAGTTTTAATTTGTTGGAGAAATTGTCCGTATATTTAGTCTTAGTTTTAGTCATCGTAGCTTAGTTTTAGTCGACGAAATCAACACTGGTACGCGGTCTGTCTGTGTCCTTTTTAAGCACATCATATGGAGATCTCTGTATCTGTCTGTCTGTGTCCCTTTTATGCCCTTATATGATGATATCTGTCTCTCTGTGTCCATTTTATACCCATATATGGAGATCCCAACAGTCGATCTGACCATCTATGGGCAAGTTTGATCTTGGTTATCCGGACAGTTCTCAATAGGCACGAAGGACTCACGCATGCAGAGATTCCACGCATTCATAGATAGATTATTGAAAAAGGGGTGAAGTGGGACTTAATTGTCTCCGCCAGGCCGAAGGCCGAAGAGTATGTTTTCGTTTGATTTTCGTTGGTTCCACCAAGCTAACATTGGTCAAGCTTCACGTGACACGTGACAATATGTTGAAAGGGTGTGCTTTGATTGGCTAGCGAGACGCATGACGAACATACCTATATACCTATAAATAGGTGAATCACTTCGAAGTGACATCAGTGCCATCAGCCAAGCTAACATTTAGTCAGGAGATTTTAGCAGAAAAGGTTCCAATCTTGGAATAAATTCCTTACCAAAAATCCTGCTGCTGGCGGAGACTTGTGCTCAGGAACAGTCAGGAACAGCACTTTCCAGTACAAACTGAGATTACAGCTGAGATCACAGCTGAGATCACACAATGCAACTAACTCATTACGCAAACTGAAGAAGCAGGACATTATCGTCTGAAACCTCATGAAGAAGCAAAGGCGCAATGCCGACAGCAGAAAGCCAAAGCTAAGAAACAGAGACAAAGACCACTTGAATCCCTAAATGACAAAAAACAAAGACTAGCCACAAATGCTGACAACATGACACAGCAAAGATTGCTACATTCTCTGGAAGAAAAAGTCTGTAAAGAACATCGAAAGGAAAAGAAGGCACTGGTCACAGTATTCAATAGATGAAAGACAACATCAACGAGCAGATTACACCAATAAGAAGAGATGCTACAGATCACCTAAAGAACAAGAAGACGTTCAAGCTGATGAAGCTGGTGCCGCATGCATCTTGGTGCCGCATGCATCTTGGAATAAATTCCAATATTTGCTGGCGGAGACTTGTGCTCAGAGGAGCACATTTTCTAGTTCATAATGTATTTGTTTACTACGTTCTTGTCCCGGGAAGAATTGCGATTTGGCAATCGCTGCCTACTCTAGAGTGTCACTGTAGTGAGGCTCTGTCTCTGTCTTTCCACTTTAAAACAGATATCCCATAATAGTAGCACAACAAAAATGCATCATTAATGCTGGCTTTGCTTTCTAACACAGAATATATACTGTACTATACTGTTAATGGTTGATTCTTTATATTTACAAGCCTATACATTTATTTCACAAAATACCAAATGGACTGACAATGTAGCCGACCGCAGTCACAGAAGCTCCATTCAATCTCCCTCACTCTCTCTCCTCTCTCTAACACATGCATACACGCACACGTGCACACACACACACACACACACACACACACACACACACACACACACACACACACACACACACACACACACACACACACACACACACACACACACACACACACACACACACACACACACACGCATACGCGCACACACACACACACACACACACCTTGAGATGACAGCTGTGGGTAGACTTCATACATTTACGATAGTCTACACATTTATTAAACAAAACGCTAACTCAAAAGATTGATGTAGGGCAGCTATTGTTTATTTAGACCTAGGCCTATTAATTAAGGGTTATTGATTTAAATCTGTTGTTGTCCCTCTAAGGTCAGGACTGAAAGCTAAATCATAGCTTAGTATTTTTCCATTGGAAACACTGTCTGTAATGACAGTGGATCGGGTTGTGTTTGTGCCATCAGAAATACATAGAAAAGTGAGCTCCTCGGAGCGCAGGCCTCTGCCAGGCCGGGTTGCCTACACAGGGAAGTCAGTCACAGCCAATTGGAATGGAATATGACAAATCTGGAGATTAGCTGCTCACAGACCCTCACATGGACATGTGGACGGACATACAAAAATATCTTCGGACAAAAATAAAGAGGCAGGTAGCAGTTTGAGGCAGAAAGGTGCGCAGACCTAAAACCCTGTTACACCCTGCCCTTTTACAAAGTCGATTCAGCTCTGTGACTACCTCCTTTGACTATGAATTGAATACCAAGGACCTCAATGGAAAGAAGACCGCAAAGACTTTTTTTGGACGGACCTTTTAGTCAGTATCTTTTTTTAAATGTAATTGTGCTGTTTTACATTTTGTTGCCTAATAAAATATTCAATCAATCAATACACTGCTGTCTCAATGGCGGCACAAAAATGCCCCCCAGTCTGTGTCTCTACCTTTGAAGGTGGTTCTCCACCAAAAAGGCTACTTCAGACTACAACAGACTAGCAGTCGGGTCCGAAGTCGGATGATGTATATATATAGACATACATATTTTAGATTGGTATTACTGTATTTTAGAAAAGCTTCCCGTGGACAGGTGTTGCAAATTAGCACTCGTGCTATATACACTGTAAACAATGCATCTGGTTTTGTCCAATGTAACTGTGATGTCCATATCAAATAAATAAAACATAACATAACATGCCTGGTCGCCACACCGCACAGACTATTGCAAACTGTCGGCTGACGACACATTGTTGTGCGCATGCGTCAGAGTAAATCAGATTAAATAACTCTCCACACAAGGAGGTGGCAGTAGTCCGTAGCGCTGGTATATAGTTCAAATGTGCGACGGGCAATGTCTCTTGCTTATTTAGGCTTGCTTCTGCGACAGAAGCAGACCAGGGGCCAGTTGCATCACCTCACACTAAGTTCAAACTTAGCCTAGTTATAGCTTTTAAAAAGCCATTCAACCCATTTAGCCGGGAAAGTATCTGCCGCGCTATTAGCTTGTATATCTGCTATTTTTGAATAGCCAAAGAAATCTAAAATGACAGAGATACTTTCCCGGATTGAATGTGTTTAAGCAATAACTAGGCTAAGTTTGAACTTAGTGTGTGGTGCAACTGGCCCCAGAGGTCTACTCTACGGAACCTTTACCCCCCCTCTCTTCACTACCCCGCGGCTACCGACGGGCAGTAGCTGTCGGTAGCCGACCAAGCAAGTTTGGTCGACTTTCGACGCTTCCCTTCAACTTACGACCCGACACAACATACCGCCCCATTCGACAACAGATTTTCAGCAACAGACGCTTTCCAACGCCTAGCGCCGCCGACGTCGGTGCGGTGGAGAGCTACCTTTAGACACAACAGCGATGCGGAATGATGGCGCAACATTCCTGCCTTGAACAGGCTGTGTAAAAGGGGCTTCTATCTCTTTCACCTTCTTTCTCTGAGGTGTCACTGAGGTCCCTTTGATGTTCTGAAGCCCTAGGGATGTCTGTGTGTGTGTGTGTGTGTGTGTGTGTGTGTGTGTGTGTGTGTGTGTGTGTGTGTGTGTGTGTGTGTGTGTGTGAGTGGGTGAATGTAATGTTCATTGTGAAGCTTTTGAGAAACACGCTATATGAATGCATGTCTATTTACCAAGTGCAGTTGGTAATAATTATACCAGGTGGGCACATGTGCGTGTGTGTGTGTGTGTGTGTGTGTGTGTGTGTGTGTGTGTGTGTGTGTGTGTGTGTGTGTGTGTGTGTGTGTGTGTGTGTGTGTGTGTGTGTGTGTGTGTGTGTGTGAGAGAGAGAAAGAACGAATAGGGAAGACAGAAGAGAGGAAATAGGGATTGAGATTGAAAGATAACGAGGAGGAATAAAGAGCAGACAAAAAGCAGAAGAGATGGAATGAGAGCTAGAATGACAAAAATAGAAAGAGACAGTGGGAAAGAGAGAGTGAGAGAGTGGGAGAGAGGTGGATAGAGAGAGAGAGAGAGAGAGAGAGAGAGAAAGAAAGAGGAATCTGTGAGTCACTGTTTGACTGTAAGCTGTTAAAATTCAGCTAGACATGTTAAAACACACACACACACACACACACACACACACACACACACACACACACACACACACACACACACACACACACAATCCACTAATTGGTGATGAAGTAATGAATAAAACACATGAATGTAGAGAATGGTAGAGAGCGTATGCGTGCAGAGGCAGCCTGTATGTTTTGCACTATGCTTTGCATATCAAGACTGCATGCACACACGAATATATGCACACAATGTAAATGTTCTGTACATACCAAGGGCCCAGCTTCCTGCTTTGAAATTGAGTCTACATAGGAAGTACAAGTTCATATGAATGGCCTGTAGGTCCGCTGTTTTATCCATGCTGGTGTCTAAGAATGTTTCTCCATTCATGTTTGTGGGTTTTTGACGAACTTTAGACTGGATTTTCTTACCTTAATAAACATTGTCATGAATACTGCATGCTTCCAGGCGCTAGTTCAATTCTTTCAATGCGTTTTGGTAAATTATGGTCCCATTTATTTTCAAATTGATGATAAAGTAGGGTACGCTGTAGGAGGGGTGATTTGATTGACAAGCTACACAACCAGTAGCATTCATTCTCCGCCCCCGCTCTTGATTGACAAGCTACCCAACCAATAGCATTCTTTCCGGTTGCGCAGGATATGACACAATATGACGCAATATAGAAAGATGGCGGATTTGAAATTCCTGAACAATCGGCTTCATTTACGGTCTGTAGAAACCAATGGCGTCACTTTGTCCATTCATTTTTACAGTCTATGGTACATACACATTAGGGGTGTAACAGATAATTGAACTATTCAATTTAACCGATTATAGGTTAAATAAATAAGGCTCAATAATTTGATAAAATAATGATTAATAATCAATACTTATTTTGGGCTTGTCAAGACTCAGTATAGACGAATCCACAAGAGCGCTGGCACTGCGCTGCCATAGCTGCGGTGTTGCTGTACAGAGCGGTAGCGGCTTGACACCGCAGTTAGCCGTTCTATGGATTCATCTATAGGCAAGACCTCTCAAAAATAGTGAAAATAGATGATCTCCTTCCCCATTGACTGATTTAACTATTTTTGCATGACACTGTTGTTCAAAGAAGTATAAAATAATGCTTATCGATATTTATTTAATATAAAAAATGTGCTTCTCAATTATTAGATTAATCAATAGTAATCAATAAAGTAAGAAAATAATCGATATTTGCAGCCCTACTTACTTCTTTTTCCTTTATTATTATTTCTTTCTTATTGCTTAAATGTGTTGAGGAACCAAAACCAAAGACTGTTATACTCTCATGTCCTCGTACATAAGATCGATGCTATGTTAACAATAACACATTCTGAGTGGTGAAAAGAAGCAGCGGAGAAGGAACTGTAACAACAGACAGACATACTATGAATGTGAAACAGAAAGAAAAAATACCAAGAACAGAGAAAAAGGTTTGTGTGTGTGTGTGTGTGTGTGTGTGTGTGTGTGTGTGTGTGTGTGTGTGTGTGTGTGTGTGTGTGTGTGTGTGTGTGTGGGGCGCCTTATCTTATTGATCTGTTAATATTGATCCATCCAGACCACCCCCCACCTGCACGCACGCACGCACAAACGCACGCACGCACGCACACACGCACACACAGAGCAGTACGGCTGATTCCACCCCACTGAGGTCCCCTCTATATACACACACACACGCACACGCACACACACACACACACACACACACACACACACACACACACACACACACACACACACACACACACACACACACACACACACACACACACACACACACAGACAGAGAGAGAGAGAGCATGTGATGGAATAATCTATTGACTCTCCCTCAGTTTCTGTTCTACCCGCCTTTCAAGTAAAAAGTTGCAGGAACTACAGCGTTTTTGACCTGGTTCCTGTAGTGAGGTCATGTTTGCATTTCAGCCTCACCTCCAGAGTGGTAAGCTCAAACATTTCAGCTCAGGACCATAAAGGTTCATTTGGCGTCTCCTCGGGACCCAAACCTAAAGAAAATCGTTAAGAATTACGTTTAAGCCCTGTCTAAAAATAGTTATTAAAACACACATTAACCACTTCCGCCCTAGTATATTCATTTCAGCCATTTGAAAATAGCAGATCTACAACCTCACAATGCATTGTGAGCTTGTAGATCTGCTATATATACCGTATATATTAGCTATTGTCACTATTTCTTAAATGTTTTTTTTACATTCATGGAATTTCTTTATTGTTTTATAACATTTCTGTAATTCTTTTGAAAAATGTTAGATTTGCGTGAAGCGTGCCCCATGGCAGACCAAGGACCAGATGGGGGATTACATCTCCACACTGGCCTTGGAACGCCTTGGGTTCCCTCAGGAGGAAGTGGCTAATGTTGCTCTGGAAAGGGAAGATGGGGATCTCTGTTGGAGCTGTTGCCCCCGCCACCCGATTCCGGATAAGCGGTTGAAGATAGATGGATGGATGGATTTTACAGTGTACCTTAAGTTGGTAAGATGCTGCAGATGAATAATAATTAACTTTTAAAATCCTTAATGGTGAGGAAGAATTGTGTTAAAATTACATCTTATATTGTTATGTTTGCCATCACCTTCGCTTTTGCCTCATGTTGTTGACATTTTGCCATAGCTTAGGCCTGGTAGCCATTGTTTTGGGTACAGCTTGGTACCTATGACACAAGCAGCTTCTCTCATAGACTTATTATCGTCTATGGTCCCCGTGTTCAAGGCAAAACTACTTACAACGTGTGTGATTAATGTACTTCTCCCCATATGATCATGTATTAAAACACAACCACCACTAGCTTGAAATAAGTGTCACCGACTCCATTTGCCTCATTAAATATGATTGACTTCCTCGGCAATGACGCCAGCAAGTGCTTTTAATCTTTTAATTTATGATTGTCACCTCAGAATTACACCTATGCTCAAAGAAGTTAACAACTCACATTAAACTACAATAAATCTTATGCTGCCATTTGCTATATATCCCCTTGAAAATGCAAACCCAACAAAGACATTTCATTTGTTTTGGTAAAAAAAAAAAAGTCTGATAACAATATGATATGCTTGTACTACATAAGCTATAAAAACTACAAACTATTACAAATCTTATTTTATCTTATTTTCTTTGATATGTTTGTCATTTATGAGTTGTACAGCACATATACCTAGAACCTGTAACCAGCTTGTTTGCCATTGTGTGGTTGTGTGTGGAGGGTAACATCCTTTATGTAGTCCACATGGGCGTATATATTTGATATTTTGCCCTGAGTATCAGATTGTCTCGCACAAAATCTATGTGTGTGCTTAACTAGTAGCCTACTGTGCACTGTGGTGGGGGTCATGCCTGGGATTCAAACCCCATATTTCTACTGATGAGACAGACAGACAGACAGACAGACAGACAGACAGACAGACAGACAGAGGCCCTCAGTAATTTGGTATTTCCTTTTTTGACTGAGGAGGACCAATCCACACACACACACACACACACACACACACACACACACACACACACACACACACACACACACACACACACACACACACACACACACACACACACACACACACACACACACACACACACACACACAGCCTAATGACCCTTATATCCGGCCGTCCAGCAGAAAGAGAGAGAGAGAGTGTGAGTGTGAGTGTGAGTGTGAGTGTATGTGTATGTGTATGTGTATGTGTATGTGAATGTGTATGTGTGTGTGTGTGTGTGTGTGTGTGTGTGTGTGTGTGTGTGTGTGTGTGTGTGTGTGTGTGTGTGTGTGTGTGTGTGTGTGTGCGCACACGTGTGTGTGTGTGTGCGTGCGTGTGCCTGTGTATGCATGTGTGCGTGCGTGCGTTGGAGTGAGGAATGCTGACTTTAGATTTAGATAGAAGTTAATTACCAGACAGACAAACAGATGGACAGAGACAAGTTTGAAGTTGACCAGGTCAAAGGTGAGAGGTCACAACCCTCTCACACACAAACACAAACACACATATATCACATAGTTCAAAGAAGGGTCAGACTTGTAGACTGTACAGCCTGGAGAGAGAGAGAGAGAGAGTAAGTAAATAGTTCATTTTAGTTACAAAGCCCTTTGAAAAACAACTGATGTTGAGTGAAGATACACATAATGGGATATGGAACATCAATGTCAAAACAAAGGACAGTACACAACACAACACACACAATAGTACAACCAGTACAGATCTACAAAATCACAACCAGCGGTGGAAAAAGTACTCACATTTCTTACTTAAGTTAAAGTATCAATACAGCAATATAGAAATACTCTATTACAACTAAAAGTGCGGAATTCAAAATGTGCTTGAGTAAAAGTACAAAAGTATTGGCATCATAATGTACTTAAAGTACTAAAGGTAAAAGTACTCATAAGGCAGAATGTCCCATTTCAAGTTTTCAAATGTATAAAAATCTTTTGAAAATAGCAGACCTACAAGCTCACAATGCGATTTTTGGACACACGCCAAGATGGAGGCTGTTCGGTCGCACGGCGCTCGAATAATGCCCAGGACAGGCAGACAAACAGACACAGGTTTTGTGAATTAAGATGTACTTGTATGTTGTATATATCTTTATTATTTGACCTGTTTCTATCCTGTGTCACTCTCTGTCCTCTCCCTTCTCATGAACAATAAAATAAAAAACAAAATGATGGAGCGTGACAATAAGGTTGATTCGGATTCTTTGTCGCTTATGGCGAACATTGGGCCTCATTCACCAATAACTTTGTACGTTTTCTTCTTAAATTTCTTCCTAAGTGAAGTCGAGTCAGATTCATGAAACGTTCTTAAAAGGAAACTTCGTAACTATGTTCTTATGATGATGAATCCCAATCCTCGTAACTTGAAGGGGTGTGCCAGTTAATCCTAATTATCATAGGTAGACACCTATCGTAATTAGCATCTCAAATACCATAGGGAGCCGCCCCAACAATCCCCATATAATGCATGACTGCATAGCCCTGCCTGCAGTCACACCTGTGTGTGACTTCTGCTCACAGAAATCACAGGAAATCACACACGGAAATGAAGTTGAGAGAATGAAGTCAAGAATGCCTAAACTAAAGTCTAAAGTGGAACACCAGACTTCAAACATGAAAAAAAAAACATCAATAGTTCTGTGGAGGTACTTCTGAAGTGAACAGCAAATTATTTAACTTAATTAATTAATGTATTTTATTATTTCTCTCACATTAATTAACATACTACCACTAGACATAAATGTAGATTTGCTGAAATTAGCACGTTATCCATATTTCATATTCAGGAATATTTACTATGGTCCAATTAGTAGTGGATATAAAACATCTTATTACTGAAAGCTGGTGGGTGGGTATGGAGGGGCTTCAAGGTAGCATCTGCTTGATACAGTATGTAATGGGGTGGAAATAGGGGTGTGGTGGATGATATGGTGGTGCAAGGGGTGGGTATAGGGGGGCTTTCAGGAAGGAAGGGGACGGGAAAATGGGGGTGTGGCGGCTGTCGGGGATATGGGGGGAGGGGTTTAGGGGGGTGTGGTGGGGGTGGGTATGGGATTTGGGCTTCAACTCAACCGGGTCTGTTTGGGTTGGATTGTAATTTTCAAGCCCGTTGAAAACTCTAAAGCAGTGGTTGTCAAACATTTTCATGTCAAGGAGCCCCAAATTTACATGCATTTGGCTGCAGACCCCCATCTGAAACTATTTTCTGCCAGCGAAAATCTTTCAAGATTTGTCAAAATGTTTCAAAAATAGCCGATCTACAAGCTCAAAATGGACAGTAATGGGCTTGTAGATCGGCTATTTTCAAACAAAGAATAAAATAGGGTTAAAGTGGTTAAACTGTTGCTCGTTTTGCTGTGGACCCCCTGGAACTCCCTCAAAGACCCCTGGGGGTCCCCAGACCACACTTTGAAAAATTTTGAAAATACAAAATGTGTTTACATTTGACAGTTACAAATGTTTTTCACGATTTTTGAAAAATAGCAGATCTACTGCAAGCTCGTAGCGGGGCAATCGGTGCCGCGCTATGAGCTTGTATATCTGCTAAAGTTTTCAAATAATTGTAGTGGAGTAAAAGTACAATATTTGCCTCTGAGATGTAGTGGAGTAGAAAAGTATTGGAAATTTAGATGTACTTAGTTACTTTCCACAACTGGGCTATGACTATTAGATATTAGTCTTTATTAGTTCTTCTTTCGCCTCTTCCCTCTTCGTTTCTTCATTTCTCCTATCTTCCTGTATCCAGAACACTACTTCCTCCGTCCGTCCGTCCGTCCGTCCGTCCATCCGTCTGTCTGTCTGTCTGTCCCTCCCTCCTCTTTCTCTGTCCTCCAACCATCTCTTTCCATCTTTCCATCCTCGCTCAGCTCTCTCTCTCTCTCTCTCTCTCCCCTCTCTCTCTTTATAGTCCAACCATAAATCAACCTGTCATTCTCCGTCATGCTCACTGCATCTCACTGAGAGACACACACACACACACACACACACACACACACACACACACACACACACACACACACACACACACACACACACACACACACACACACACACACACACACACACACACACACACACACACACACACACACACACACACACACACACAGAGAGAGAGAGAGCCTCCTACGTCTCCAATACCAACACCACACTCTTTTCTTCCGTCACTCCTCCCCTTCTCTCCTTCCCTCCTTCATGTCCTACTCACCTTTCCTCCCCTGTACTTTTCCTTCTCTGCATTTACTGTGGATCTGCTCTCTTTCTCTCTCTCTCTCACACACACACACACACACACACACACACACACACACACACACACACACACACACACACACACACACACACACACACACACACACACACACAGTCTCCAGAGAGGTGTCTCTCTGACCTCTCTCTCCTGAGAGAGCTGTCTCCCTCTCCCCCCCCTCTCTGTCTCTCTCTCTCTCTCTGTCTCCCCCTCTCTCTCTCTCTCTCTCTCTCTCTCTCTCTCTCTCTCTCTCTCTCTCTCTCTCTCTCTCTCTCTCTCTCTCTCTCTCTCTCTCTCTCTCTCTCTCTCTCTCTCTCTCTCTCTCTCTCTCTCTCTCTCTCTCTCTCTCTCTCTCTCTCCTCCTCCAGGCTGACTTGAATTTGCTACCCAGATCAGGCAGCCTCTCCCTGGGCACGATGCCCAAGGAGTGGGCAAGACACACAGAGAGAGAGGAGAGAGAGAGAGAGAGAGAGAGAGAGAGAGAGAGAGAGAGAGAGAGAGAGAGAGAGAGAGAGAGAGAGAGAGAGAGATTCACACTAGTGGCTCAAATGTCTCCTTTGGGTGCTAGTCTCTTTTTCTTTTTCTCTCTCTCCCTCCCCATACCTCTCTTTCTCTTGTTCTCTCCCTCTTGTCTCAGCCACAGACTGAACTCATGTCATAGCTCTTCCCTTCCTCTCCTTTATCCCTCTGCTGCTGTGTTCAGTATTGTCTGTGTTGAGGCGCCCTCTGGCTGTGGCTGTTGGCACTGCACTGACCTCAACAGCACAAACACAGTTAGTTATACACAGACATACACATACATGGTACTGTAATAGGCTTCATTCATCAAACATGAACTTAATAAGTTGATCATAAATGGCTCTTAAATGCATTACGGTAAGTGAACAATGTGGCAATGTGGTATATCAGTTTGTTCGTAGGATGTTAAGAGATTTCACGGGTGCTCTATTCCTGTGATTCTGTGATTCACCAAGATGTCTTAAAAAGCAAACAGATTATAATAGTCTGAGAGATTCCTACCTTTCTTTTATACGAGACTGTACTACGTATTTTAAAGTTCACTTGTTCAATGTGCCTATCCTCTATTATGGCAATTCATTTTATTTGCAATGGTTGATTTGAAGTACAATATTGTTCTAAGAAAATACATTTACATAGTAGGCTATTATATTCTTCTTTAATAAACAAACGTTCTTATGTTATTGGACTAATATATAGTAATATGAATTCCTACCAATGACGTCTCTCCAATATTTTGGCCAAAGCATTCATACATTGCAGACAACTTGACCAAACTGTGTTATCTTGTATCTGCTGATCTACAAGCTGAGCTCACAAGAGTCAGTCAAGTAAGTCAAGTTTTCAAATAATTGTAATGGAGTAAAAGTACAATATTTGCCTCTGAGATGTAGTGGAGTAGAAGTAAAAGTATAGACAATACTCCAGTAAAGTAAAAGTACCTCAAAGTTGTACTTAAGTACAGTACTTGAGTAAATGTACTTAGTTACTTTACACCACTGGTTCCAACACAAATCATGTGTTCAGTACCATCTTGTACTGGTCAGCTCCCAGTGACCAACAGGAGAAGACTGTGGTTGTACTATATGCAGATTTCTACAAACAAAAAAACATTTTTCTAAATGTTTTTACACAGCAGTTGAATGAAGCATTAAAATGCACCTCAGAGTCCCTTGGAAGACATTTCTTGGGGCAAGAACTATGGCCCATACCCCTAACCCTATGACCTTAATGCCAGATTAAACAAAGTTCCACAATTCCAGGGAAAATTCCTGTGGAAAATCTCTCTCTCGCAATAACAAAAAGTGGCCAGTAGGAGGAAGTGTTTCCTCTCACCTGACAGTCTCTCTCACACACACAAATCAAAGCTTTTGTGCCAAGGTGAGCTCTTGTTGCAACAGGCATGTGCTTCCGCTATGTGCGTGCATGTGCACGTATGCAGTGGCGTGCACAGACATTTTGAGGGGCAGGTGCTCAAGTAAATTATACTTTTTTTTGTTTATTTGGTCTGCTCTTTTTCCCCTCTACACCTAACTCTATATACCTCTACCACAACGCCTCGCAGCGCAAGGCGTTGTGGGCTTGTAGATCTGCTATTTTTGGCTAAAGTTCTCCTCAGAAAAAGGATGCTAGGTTTCGAGTGGTTATGGTAAAAAGAAAAATCATATCACATAAAGATTTGGCGGACCCCCTGTAGTAATTCTGAGGACCCCCTACTCTTGCACCACCTAGAGTCTATCTGTGCACGTCCCTGCACGTATGTATGTATGCACACAAGTGTGTGTGTGTGTGTGTGTGTGTGTGTGTGTGTGTGTGTGTGTGTGTGTGTGTGTGTGTGCGCGCGTGGGGGGACCACCCCAGTGAACAGCCTCTTTCATCCCACTGTGTTTTGATTGGCCGTCAAGTGAGGGGAAATTATTTACGATAGGACAACATAGCAGGTGGGAGGGGGTTGGACCAAGGAGTCCATGCCTAAACCTCACTGGTTGATCCAAGGTCACATGGGAGGCCTCAAACACCCTGTGAGACGTAGTTAGAGTCTCACACTGTAACACTATAACACTCTTCAGTGTTGCAAAGGTTTTTGAAAAACTTCAAATATTTATTCAAAAATTACAACAAATGTATGTTGCTATATACTGTACATAGCAACAAGAATAAATAAAATCGATTGATTCATTGAATTGTGACTCCTACATGTTTTCTGTTGTTTTTTTTATTTTTTTAATATTATTTGGGGATTTTCTGCCTTCATTGATAGTCTAAGTTAGTGGTTCTCAAACTTTTTCATGTCAAGGACCCCCAAATTGACACTTATTAGCCCGCGGACCCCCATTTGAAAGATAAGCCAGGGACCCCCATAAGAGAAGATTTTTACAGCTCTAGCAGTGATTCTCAACCATTTTAATTTCAAGGACCCCCAGTTTGACATGCGTTAGGCTACGGACCCCCATTTAATGGCATCTCTATCTCTGGGACCCCAATTCATATTGTAAAATCAATGTTAATGTTACTCTGAGAGTGTACAAATGGAACCAAATGGACCCTTTAGGGTCCATTTGGTTCCATTTGTACACTCTCAGAGTTACAGACCCATAAGGGTCCATTGGTTCCTGTCCATCATTTAGCTGGGGACCCCCTGGAACCCCCTCAAGTACCCCTGGGGGTCCCCGGACCCCACTTTGAGAACCAATGGTATAAGTGGAGATGGACAGGAAACAGGGAGAGAGAGATGGGGAGAGACTAATCTGAGTTCCCAGAAGTTTTCGCCATGCAGCTCTCGCATACAAACGGGAGGGGCGAGGAACTTCTGGGCCAAAACCCCTGTATTTGTGGCCGGGATGTAACTTACGCTCAGAATCTGAGCGGACACGCCTCTTACCGGTCTGAGAGCTGTGCAACTCGTCTAAACAGTCCGGCGAGAGGCAAACAGCAGTACACAACAATGGCGGCCCGTCGCTCCTATTTACATGCAACACCCACTGCATGTGGATCCCGCCCCCTTTTCTTCATTGGCTATTGATTTGAATCAGAACGCAGTGGCCGCGCCCCTGTTGTCCAGGGTCTGAGCCGAAGTCTCCCAGACTAGAGAGAGACAGAGGAGGATTACCCAACGGGCCGACTGGGCCCAGGCCCAGGGGCCCCTGAGCTAGGGGGGCCCCTGAGCTTGAGCCTTTTTTTTTTTTTTAATAAAAAAAAATGTTAACATATTTTTTTAACAATTTTAACATAAAAAAACCCTAATAATTTCCCTTATTAACCGCAATATAACCGAACAATTTCTTTGTATTTAAGTTATAGGTAAAACATGCATTATATTAGCCTATCTGCCGCCGTGCACAGAGGTTTTTAACCGAAAAAAACCCTATTAATTTCCATTATTAACCGAGATTTAACCGCAAAAATTTCGCGGGGGTGGGTGCGGGCGTGCACGGAAGGGTGCGGGGGGGCCTTTTGCGTGTCTCGGCCCAGGGGCCCGTTTCTTCCTAATCCGCCTATGGAGAGAGACATGCAGCAAAGATCGTCGGGAACAGGACTCGTACCCGTGATGCGCTGCCAGGCTAAATTAGAGCCTATAAGAGCCTACTGTATGTTAACACTTACATATTCCCTCCCAGCTACAGTATATACAACTACAGCTTGTGGCAGTTTGTCCTAGCTAATCTCGCAAACCGTTGGGCCGATCAGCACCAAAATGCTTGTAGGCCTGTCACAATTATTACTACTTTAATCGTCTAATCGCAATTATTTTATATAATCGCAATTATTTTTGCATAATCGCCATAATCAATTCCATGTTAAAAAATGTCATATATAAAATAAAATAAAAACTAAAATAGCATATCTATAATTTTATTATTTTTAAGTATAAAGTAATTCAATATGTGTTATTTGTCATATCTGCCCTGTGCAACTTTTGTTTACGAAAGCTAAAATCCAAACAGAAATGTAATTTTTATTCATAATGTTCCATTAATTTTCAACGACAGAAACACAATTAAATCGTTTTTAGCAATTATTTGAGTGATGATTAATCGTCAACTTAAATTTGTAATCGTGACAGCCCTAAATGCTTGTGCACATTGCCAGTAGGTAAAAAAAAAAAACTAAAGTTTTCAAATAATTGTAGTGGAGTAAAAGTACAATATTTGCTTCTGAGATGTAGTGGAGTAGAAGTACTTCTTCCGCCACTGCATCCCCTCTAAGCAAAGCTTCTGGTCGCGCCTTGTTTTTTACCACAGCCTGCGAGTTAATTTTGCCCTGCCAATTCTGGTGTGACCGCAACAACACTGAAACACTAAAACAGTGAAACACTGTTTCACTGACACACTGAAGAGTGTAAGACTTGTTACACTGACACAGTAACCGTAGTTCATCAATTACTATTTTGTCTTTTCTTGAATAACTAATGTCAGGCGGCATGGGGATGCAGAGAATCTCTCTCACTCTCACACATACAGTAGTTAGCCTAATTATTGCATTTTTATTTGTATTTATGTTAATTATGATATACTGCACAAAGTCAGTTAGTTAGTGTGTGTGTGTGTGTGTGTGTGTGTGTGTGTGTGTGTGTGTGTGTGTGTGTGTGTGTGTGTGTGTGTGTGTGTGTGTGTGTGTGTGTGTGCGTGTGTGCGTGCGTGCGTGCGTGCGTGCGTGCGTGCGTGCGTGCGTGCGTGTGTCCTAGGCCATTACTTGGAAAGACCACAATTTTGAATAGATTCACTCTGCCTTGGTTATTAAAGGAGCATTTCACCCCTGGAAGAAACTGCAATCATTCAATGTTAATAGTATTTGTAGTAGATTACAGTAGAACAATTTAAAATGTGCACCCTATGGCCAGAAAAATAATGAAATCTGTTTGTTTGACAAGGGTTTGACTGGACTGCTGCAATACTTGACCATAATGCTTTGGTGCACTGCCCCTCCTTGTGGGGAGTGGAGACTGCATGTGGGTGTGATCTTCAACAACAAAACACAACATGTGTACCAGTGTTCGACAGTCTACTTATTATAAGCGGCTTTCTAAAATGTAGTTGATATTTGGGCTTGTATCCAAATGTTTTGATTAATGTTTAAACCAGTGGTTCTCAAACATGTTCATGTATTTTTCCACGGACCCCCATCTGAAATTATAAATTGTGCAAGGGAGCCCCTACCAAATATGTGTTTTTAAAACGATTAAAAAACATTCCACATTTTGCACTTTTTCCCCTCAAGATTTTTGGGGAAATAGCAGATCTACAAGCTCACAATGGGTAACATTGCGACGCGTTGTGAGCTTGTAGATCGGCAATTTTCAAATATATAATATCCCATGTCTAGGTTTAAAGTGCTCTTAGCCTAGTTATCTTCTTTTGGGCTTGTTTTCATATACCTGGTTTCTTATTTCTTTCACAATATCTGGCAACACTGGAAGTCAGAAGCGTCCATCTCATCCTTAATGTCCAAGGATTCGTTAGTGATGTCTCATCACTGACAAATCCTTGGTATCTTTATGCCGTTCTACTTCCGTGTATTATAGTAGCGACATAACTGTCGAATCCTTGGTATTGTGATCCTAGCCTTTCAACAGTGTTTGTTTACCGTCGCTCCACACTGTATTTGGATTCTTTCATGCTTGCGCTTATGAAACACTAAACAGGATTATTATTTCATGTCAACATTCAAGTACAACTATCAGAAGATGTAACTCAGGTAAAGTAATGCGTCACTCTGCAAATTTAACTAAAGTTTTCCACCTGCACAAAGTCATTTCTTATACAGACATCAAGGCCAATACAGACATAATGATTTTTTAATCATCCTTCCCTTGTCAATATCTCGCCATTTAGGGCAATGATATAACATTATGTAGTGATTTGATAACATAAATAGCAGCCACCAGCCAGTCATTTACTGCCAGTCATCTGTCTTCTGAGTTTTGGTATTCGAATGATGAGCGGTCTGACTGAGACGCATCGAGGAACCATGTAGTGCGGAAAGGAATGAGACCATGCCGTCGTGACGTAAATAACGTCACAAGATATTCGAAGATTACTAGATATCTAAAAACACAGATTATACACAAAAAAAAAACAGGATCTTGTTTCTTGAGTCCTAAACTTCATTAAAATCTGGTTGCAAAATCGGCGAAATGTCCCTTTAAGATTTCAAGATTTTCTAGTTGTTCATTTATTTATTTTGGTATCTATTGTTACGTCTTATATCATATTCTATTCTATACTATTCTTCAATGTCACCTATCCGCCTAGTAGTGCCCCAAGGGTCCCCTGAGCAGCTTGCAGGTGGTACATGGAAAGATTGGGGATTTATTACAATGCGTTTCCATGAGAAAATATTTTGTCATTGATAAATGGGGCATACAAAAAAATGAACTAGTTGTGTATAGTTCCCCCCGGCAGGTGTCACCTGTTACATTAATGTGAAGAGTCAAGATCATGCTTGTCAAAAAAACAATACATCCAGGCTCTATCAGAGACTCCCTCCAGGACATTCATGGTCAAATCTGCAAACCAACTGTCCACAAGCAAACATGGATGAATGGTTCAAACGTCCAGTTGCTGTCGCTCCAGATTCAGGTTCAGTGGAACCTGATGCCAAAAAAAGAGGAAAAAGAGGACAAGCCAAAATGCCAGGAGTTCTGTGAAAAACATTTTATTTGGCTTTACCTTTGCATCCACAGATCCACCACAACCACAGATAGTTTCCTTGTGGCCTAGTAAAAAAAAAGCCACATTCTATCCTCAAAAATCTCACACTCCCTGCAGCCATAGTTTGGGCTCAAACTACGAGCCGACATGCTCGACAGTTCCATCATCACAAAGCACAGTGTCAGATCCATGTCCATTTATATTGTTGTAAGAGAACACGTTTTAGACAATCATCAGAATGCATGAGTGAGGAGGCACTATCGGCATGACAAAGCAACTCAGAGCGAACATACTGTATAAGACAAAAAGGTTTGGACTCACTGAACTAGAATACAGCAAGCACGCGCACACGCACGCACACGCACACGCACACGCACACACACACACACACACACACACACACACACACACACACACACACACACACACACACACACACACACACACACACACAGAGTGCAGTCAAACTCTCCACTCAGACAAACATTTGTGCAACATTTTTACCCAAAATAGTCCTCTCTCCTCAACCGCAGAGAGAGCTGCCTGCTTTTAGCCTGAAACACACATAAACACACACACACACACACACACACACACACACACACACACACACACACACACACACACACACACACACACACACACGCACACACACACACACACACACACACACACACACACACATACACACACACACACGGTTCAACCACTGTGATAATGGAGCCAGAAGTCATAAAATGACTCCTTTCTGTCCGAAAACTGACAGCAGAAACTCTTTAGGGACTAAATATGTACAAATTAAAACACGCTTATATTCAGAAACAGTCTGACAGACACAGAGTCAAAGCAACATGTAGAACACAACATAGGCTAAGTATTAGTTTACTAAGTACAGAGGCTAAAAACATCCAGTATGTTACCATTATAACCTTAAAACACATGTTAACACTATAACCTTAAAACACAACATATTAGCACTATCACTACTATAACCTTGAAACATACACTACATGTATGTTAACACTATAACCTTCAAACATATGTTAACACTATAACCTTAAAACATAAACATAAAAATTGTAACCTTAAAACATAACATGTTAACACTACAACTTTAAAACATAACTTAACATTATAACCTTTTAACATGTTTGGTGTATTGTGTACTGTGTATTGCGTGTCGTACTAAAGGGAGATTTCCCAAACTACAGTTACAGCTCTGACAGAAACTGTCGATTTCTTGAATCAAGAAGCAACTTCCACGGCCATTTCCGCTTAACTGCTATTCAGTTACTGAATACTGAATGTTGCAGAGTAACTACTATAGATTTGGTCCAAAATCATTATACATATAATCTCTGGAGTCATGTGATGAACATGTATCATTAAGATTTTTCATATGCCACTCCGATTAGCTATGATTAGCTTCCATATTTAGCAGAAGGGGCCTGTTTGACCAAAAATGACAAAAATCATGCATCCCACCGCATTGTCAGTGACAATGACGGTCAAACAGGGTTTTGAAATCCCACAGTTTGCCTGTAATTGACATCAATCATTTGTGGGCGGGGCCAATTTCTTACAAAAATGCCATATATCATGAATGCAACGTCCAATCACCAATCAACCACAAATTGGAATCACATGTTGAGGGACCACTTTAGAGCGCAGTTCCAAAAGCGTTTTCACTTCTGCCCCTATAGGGGGCGCTATAAATGCTATGTCATAGAAAGTTACACAGTCTTGGTTAGGCAACCGAGCCTGGCGGAGATATGTGCTCTTTTCTAGTTTCTAGTCCATGAAGCTGAGGTTCAAATGAGGTGTTAATCATGTTAATTGACAGTTAAGATTAACAAATGTATACAGTTAAATGGAGCATAGGCTACCTATGTTCCCTAAACTAACCCTAACCTCAAGCCTAATCCTAAACCTAAAACGAGGGCTGAGGGAACATAGGCATGACCCCAGTTAAGGATACAACCCTACAACAATAGGAAATGTATAAACAGAGCAGTGTAACATTTCAACTTTGCAGTCAAGCTTAGGTATAAAACTGAAATAATCAAGTAATAGCACCTTTGCTAACGAACTCGGCTCTCAGCTATAACTATTTCTCTCTCTCTCACACACACACTCACTCACTCACTCACTCACTCACTCACTCACTCACACTCTCCCCCTCTCTCTCTCTCTCTCTCTCTCTCTCTCTCTCTCTCTCTCTCTCACCACTCTCTCTCTCTCACCACGCTCTCTCTCTCTCTCTCTCTCTCACACACGCACACGCGCACACACACACACACACACACACACACACACACACACACACACACACACACACACACACACACACAGAGAAACACAAAGGTTCACATCTTTCCAACTAATATTCACTTAGAAAACTAAAAGTAGAGATAGATGGGATAAAACACAAAAGCTTCTTACTTGATTGGAAAGGATCGGGTATATGCTCCGTGCTCCAGAAAGCTTAACGGTTCGACCCAGTCCCAGAGTCCGACAACAGGCACTCCTCCGCCGGCTTGGCGAGCAGCAGACACACCGGTGGAAGTGTCGGCTCTCCCGTAGTGTTAACGTGAACAAACCGGTCTCAGATCAGCCAACAAAGCAGCCTGGAACAAACACACACACACACACAGTCATGGATTCAGTCAAGTGACTTTTTTGACTTCTTTGCGTTGAATGATCAGTTTCCAGCCAAACTGCCTGTCCTGCAGAAACTCCCCTTAAAGACCAGTGGTGGTGGAAAGTAACGAAGTACATTTACTCAAGTACTGTAAGTACAAATTTGAGGTATTTATACTTATTACTGGAGTGTTTCCAATTTTCAGTACTTTTACTTCTACTCCACACTACATCTCAGAGGCAAATATTGTACTTTTTACTATACAATTATGCTATTTTCAAAAGATTATTTACATTTTATACGCTTTTGAAATGGGACCTTCTGCATTTAGAGTACTTTTTACTTTTTGATACCAATACTTTTGTACTTTTACTTGAATACAGGACTTTTACTTGTAACAGAGTATTTCTACATTGCGGTATTTCTACTTTTATTTAAGTAAAACATTTGAGTACTTGAGTAAAATGTTCTGGTCTAAAACGTGTGATGTGCAGTATTCGCATGCAGCCTTAACACTCCCGTGCAACAGGTGTCCATTTAAAGTTGTGATTTGTTGTTGAGAGAGGGGTGGGGGGGGCTGCACACTGTTTTTACATCCTCAGCTTTAATTAACACAGTTTGACTGTGGCGTAGGCCTACTATCTGATATTTGAAAATGTGTGATTTTATTTATTTACTTACTGAATGTTATTTCCCCTCAAAATAGGAATGCCTATTTGTTATTTGTTATGAGGGATTTGTTGTCTTCTGCCACAATGTGTGTGTGTGCGTGTACGCGTGCGTGTTCGTGTGCGTGTGTGTGTGTGTGTGTCCTGTGTATCCTAAACACAGATAGAGAGATAGATATGACAGATACATTGTTGATAAGATGAGTATCAGAGAGGTATTCGTAAACACTGATGTCCTTGATACTGTGTGTCTGAGAGAGAGAGAGACATACACAAAAGAGTGATGTACTTGCCATTGTTCTTTTTGTCACTTTCACACACTCAAACACACAAAGTTGGACCTCTATCATAATGGAGGACAGAAGTCACAAAATGATGCTGTTGCAGCTGTAGCAGAATGCATTCCATTGGTTCAGGAGCAGTATGGTTGGTATGGGTGGCTTTTTCTGACATTCTGACCAATCAAAATTGGAGCCACAAACCAAAACAGCAACAATGCAGACCGCCATATTGGAGAAGTTGACTAGAGCACTGAAGTCCTGACGTCACTGCCGGTAGAGGGCGCTGTTCCGCTGGTTCGTGGCTTTATTTTTTGTGTTGAAATCCTCATTGGGGAATCTTAGATTGCCTGATATAAGAACTGTGTTCGAAAATTAAACAAACCACCCCGGCGATTTTACTCATGTGGATATGAAGCATCGAATGAAGGTGGAAATGTACACATTTACCCAAAGAGTAACACAATAAACGCTAGAAACGAGTCAAACGGCCCAAAGACTACATTTCCCATGAATGCGGCTGCTGTAGGGACTGATTAATAAAAAATAAAAACTAAGCTATGATGACTAAAAGTATGACTAAATATATTGATAATTTCGTCAACAAATAAAAACTACACTAAAATGTTAGGGAGGGACTAGTGGAGAAGAGATTCATTCAGTAGAACTAAAAGACACGTCATTTTATGTTGTGTTGCGCTCTGAAAATAGCAGATCTACAAGCTCACAACGCATCGCAGCGCGACGCGTTGTGAGCTTGTTGATTGGCAATTTTCACAGCATTAAATCAGGCATTACGATGCCATCAAGGCACTGCCAACATACATTAAATCAACTGTAGATTTAGTCGACTAAAATCGTATGATATTTAGTCGACTAAAACTAGACTAAAACTAAAACTTTTCAGATGACTAAAATATGACTAAATAACTAAATGAAATTTTATTCAAAGGACTATGACTAAAAGTAAATCAAAATGTACTGTCAAAATCAACAATGGCCTGTAGGTTGGCAATTTTCGCCGGATATTCACCACAGTAATAGTGACGCTAAGTGGTTAGCTCCAGGAATGTCAGTCCATCCATTAGTCGGTCCATCAGTTCCTCATTTTGATATGTGTCCCAAACGTCATATCTTTCTTGAACAACTATATTGTCTGGGTTTCTGTGCACCGTCATGAGAGCATGACCCCTTCTGATGTTGGTGACAGAAAAACCTTCCATCTATAGGTCAAACGTTCCAATTGCGCACAAGTTAAGATCTAATGGGCTGATTGCCGAGTTTTCATGCTCCCCGGAGAATTAACCAAACTAAGTCTACTACTCGCGCTCTACGAACTTTGAGAATCTCTAATCTTATATCTTATAAATATGTGTACCCCTATGCGCAGGTACAGGTTGTACGTGAGAGAAAGTGCAAAATGTTGTGTTTAATGATAAAACATTGAAAAACTTGTGGGAAGCTGCTGATCTGTAAAGTTAGACCACATTAAATCGAAAACTTCATTAGCACTGTTGCCATCATGCGTTTGTTTGACATAAAAACTGAAATGTCATTGCAACAGTTGTGTCACAGGATGCACTAATCAGATCCCTTTTGTTCTATATCTTGTAATGCTTTTATTCTTCAATAGGTGGGTTATCACTCATTCTCGTTCATAGCATCACATGCAAACATGCAAAGAATGTTCTGGGTTCAGAAATCAGGGAAAGGGGGCAACGAGCCAAAAAAGGTTTGGATCACTCTTGTAAAGTATGTGTAGAATGTCTTGAAAATGATTGTGTGTGTGTGTGTGTGTGTGTGTGTGTGTGTGTGTGTGTGTGTGTGTGTGTGTGTGTGTGTGTGTGTGTGTGTGTGTGTGTGTGTGTGTGTGTGTGTGTGTGTGTGTGTGTGTGTAATGGTTTTCCACACCATTCTTCTGTGTCATTATCCTGCAGTAGATAACCAGCAATCAACTGCCCATGCACGCACGTATGTTTATGTACACATAGATACAGTATTTATTTGTAACTAAGGTCCCTACAAATCCATAAAAGGCCCCTACAAATCTGCCAAATATATACATTTTGAGGTGAAACATTTTTATACAACCATCCATCCATAAAAGAATGACAAAGTCATTAAAAAAACATGGTTATTCTTTGTTCTACCCCAGGTAGGGTTCTCTCAAACAAAAGGCTTTTTTTCTGCTGTGTGTGTGTGTGTGTGTGTGTGTGTGTGTGTGTGTGTGTGTGTGTGTGTGTGTGTGTGTGTGTGTGTGTGTGTGTGTGTGTGTGTGTGTGTGTGTGCGCGCGCACACATGCATGCATGCAGTGGTGTAAAGAAACTAAGTACATTTACTCAAGTAATGTACTTAAGTACAATTTTGAGGTTTTTCTTTTACTTCACTGGAGTATTTCCAATTTTCAGTACTTTCACTTCTACTCCACTACATCTCAGAGGCAAATATTATACTTTTACGCCACTACAATTATTTGAAAGATGTAGTTACTAGTTACTTCTGATTATCATTGCAAGACATACATTAACCATATACATTTTGGTCATTTGTATTGCATTTGATTTTTATATATTTGAAAACTTGTGAAATGGGACATTCTGCACAATGAGTACTTTCTACTAGTAAATTTAGTCAGACAGTGATAATAGCAGGTGGGGTGTGAGAAGGAATCCTGTGCGTGTGTGCGTGCGTGCGTGCGTGCATTTGTGTCTGTGTCATGTTGAAGATAAAGATGATGTGAGCTGCCTCAATGGGTGGAAAATGCATAAGTCAAGAACGACAAGAGAGAGAGATAGAGAGAGATAGAGAGAGAGAGAAAGAGAGAGAGAGAGAGAAAGAGAGAGAGAGAGAGAGAGAGCTGTGGTAAAAAAAAGGGATTTTTTTTATTTCAGCCTGGTCTCACACAATTTCACAGATATATATAGGTGTAGAGGGAAAAAAGAGCAGACCTATATTAAAAATAATGTACCTTATTTTTCATGTACAAATCAAATGTGGACCATGTGGACGCAAACCAGCAATCCTTTGGACACCCAAGGGGTCCATTTGGAGTCCATTTGTATTCCCACATATCCCACCAACCGTCTGACCGATCCACTTCAAACTTTGCAGAAATTCTTCTGTAAATAAATCCACAAATCTTGTTCTGTCTGTCTGTCTGTCTGTCTGTCTGTCTGTCTGTCTTTTCTCTTTTATGTCCATATATGAAGATGTCTGATCATGTCATCAATATGATGTCATATAATAGTACTGAAGAGTGACGTCATCGTCATAGACTGTGATACATGTACTATGACTAGAAGTTCGGGCCGCTACGCGGCCCGAACGTCTAGCGTGACGCGTCGTTCACTTTGCAGTGCCACCTTACAGGCACCTCACAGTGTGAGAGAGTTTTGTGCTCTCCTAAATCCACGGCAGGCTTTGAAAGTACCCACTTCAGAAAGAGGTGACGTGCATCACCTCTCCAATGACCAAAACCCACTTTGTGATTACTCAGACCTGGTATGGCAGACCTGTGGGGAGTGTGCAGTGGTGTACAATGTGAAAAGATAGTTGAAATCGCAGGAGATGAAGTTAGCAGTTTATTTGTGTAAAGGGTGGATAAGAATGAAATGGTGTGAAAGACAGTGGCGACGTCGTCAGGTCCACAGGTTGTCATGGCAGAGCCTGCAGAATGGGAGAAAAGGAGAAGGCAGGAATCACCTAAGTAGTTATGATGAATGGGCCTAGTTTATAAGTATGATTAAGTGGTGGTCATTTTGGCGGCGTGGGTTGTGTTGAGGATGGAAGCCGTCGAACTGGTGCGATCTGACGGCATCCTAGAATTTATAGGTAGGATGTGATGTCATGCTGTCGTGAGATTACGTCACACTGGCGTTGTGTCCATATTCGGGACGACCGTCTCATCGTTATCGTCGTCTTGGTAACAGGTTGGTTTGTTGTGATGATGTGATGATGTAGTGTAAAGTTTCAGACAGACAGTAAGAGTGATACAACGTACATACAACCGACATGGCGCAGGATTCAAATTGTAAGGTAGATAATAGGTAGTAGGCCTACTCTGACAATGGACGCACAAGTACTCTGACAATGTGTACAATGGGTACATTGCCGTTACCG
>NC_139960.1:10540786-10543286 GCF_963454915.1 Gymnoscopelus microlampas
CACCCCAGTGCGTTTGTCTTTGTGTGCACAACACTGGACACAGACAGAGACACACTGAGGGAATACACACGCACGTGCATGTGCACGCGCACGGTAGAGAGACGCAGTACCCCGTGCTCCTAGGAAGCACGTGCATTTGTGTAGTCGCAGCAGACACACACACACACACACACACACACACACACACACACACACACACACACACACACACACACACACACACACACACACACACACACACACACACACACACACACACATTCACACATACACACGTGCGCACGCACATGTACACACACAAGCACACAGCTTATCAGTTCTTTGTAGTGAAGTCAGTTTGATGTCTTTTTTCAGCTCCGCCCTTCCTGTTTTAGTATTGCTTGTCAATCAAATTTCACATCACTGACCTTGGTTTCCTGAGGCGCATCAAGCTCTCTCCCTCTATCTCTCTCTCTCTCTCTTTCTCTCTCACACACGCACGCACGCACGCACGCACGCACGCACGCACGCACGCACGCACGCACGCACGCACGCACGCACGCACGCACACACACACACACACACACACACACAGCATCAAGGCTCTCTGCTGAGAAAACACAGATGAACCACACAGACAGACAGATAAACAGACGACAGACAGACAGAAAGGTTCATGGGTTATTGGGTTATGATAGGGCCTCTATTGTTCTCATTATATATCTCAGATATTCATAAAATGTACCCAAATATTTTCAGTAAAATGATTTACTTGTTATATTTTCTAAATATATGACATATTTGTCTGTTCTGTATGACAAAATAAATGTTTCCCACATGCAGAGGTGGACAGTAACGGAGTAAATTTACTTGAGTACTGTACTTAAGTACATATTCTGAGGATCTGTACTTTACTTGAGTATTAGATTTCTTTGATACTTATTACTCTTTACGCAAGTACATTTTCAAGACAAATATTTTACTTTTACTCGAGTACATTTCAAGGAAGTACAAGTTACTTTTAGGTTCGCTGGTTGTTGTTTTTTCCTCCTAAAATGCAATTGGCCTCTATGGTCCCTGACCATGTTGCAATATGTTTCTTTCTTCTTGTTCCATGGAACAGTGCATATTATCGACCTGGTGACCTATGATGACATGTCAATGTTGTCAGTTTCTGGGAAGTCGGAGGTCAAGAAATTCCACAGAAAAGGGAATTAGAATCTCAAGAAGGGGAAGTGTACCGGATTGCCTGATGGAGTCATCATTATTAGGATATGTGGCCATATAATTGCATGTGTCTGTGTAGTCCATGGACCACTGGTTGAGAAACAGTGGGATGTATCATGGAATGCATGCATACAGTAGCAAGTGTTAGCAAAGCACTAATCTTAGCTTTAATCTCACCAAACACA
This sequence comes from Gymnoscopelus microlampas, assembly GCF_963454915.1. NCBI lineage: Eukaryota > Metazoa > Chordata > Actinopteri > Myctophiformes > Myctophidae > Gymnoscopelus > Gymnoscopelus microlampas. Next base: position 10,542,178 of record NC_139960.1, read on the forward strand.
ACAGTGGTCCCCAGGTTGATTCTTAATCAGGGTGGTGGTCCCTGGTTCACAATCAGTTGAAAACCCCTGCTTTAGAGAGTTTAAAACTATAAATCTCACTGGAGTTTAGGCTAGCACTAGTATTTAACACATAGCAGTCAACTACTTTACATTGAAAACCTAACATCACTGCTACTACTTAGATGAGGAGTTATTGTGTTGCATTGGCATTGCTGAGGTTTTAGACATATTATAGAATATTTTGTGGTTATTTGGTTATTTTGTGCTGCACCACTAGGCTATAAAGATATTAATTTAGATTACTCGTTTTGAACCAATGCTGCACTAATTTGACTGTGATTTTTTTTTAAATACAGCAATTCATTTATCTGAAAAATAAGAAATGTACTTTACATAATGTAATGTATTTTACTTGTACTTTAATTAATGTAATTAATTAATTTAATTTAATTTAATTTAATTTAATTTAATGTAACTACCTCTCAGAGGCAAATATTGTACTTTTACTCCACTACAATTATTTGAAAACTTTAGTTACTAGTTACTTTTCAGATATAAACTATGATATAATGAAACATACATTAACCACTTCAGCCCTATTTTATACATAGGCTATTTGAAAATAGCAGATCTACAAGCTCACAACGCGTCGCAACGCGTTGTGAGCTTGTAGATCGGCTATTTTCAAATATTTAGTACTTTTACTTTTAGTACTTTAAGTACATTTTGATGCCAATACTTTTGTACTTTTACTCAAGTACATTTTTAATTTTTGATTTTTACTTGTAACACAGTATTTTTTATATTGCAGTATTGGTACTTTTAAGTATAGAAGTTGAGTACTTTTTCCACCACTGACATGACCTTTGACACGATCTAAATGTCCCAATAAAAGAGCATGGAGACAAAATACAACCACCCCAAAAGTCATATTGTATAGGACAGCTTCACCCATTTTCAACCTATCTTCATATAATAGGCCCTCACTAATGCTCATGATAAAATGGTACCATTTTTTTCAACTTGGTCTGTGTCTCATAGGAGGGCTGTGGACTGTCCAGAAACCCGTCTACCAGTGACATCATCATTAGGCAGGATTTTTTTTTTCA
>NC_139960.1:10548286-10558286 GCF_963454915.1 Gymnoscopelus microlampas
TTTCATGGCTGTAGGTGAAACAGGGCATGAGTTGTACCTGTTCAAAGTTGTCATTTTCAACTGAGTGCTATAGCGCCACCTTTTGACGAAAGATTGTGAGATTTATATTTTGATCGTTTTTCATGACCATCTATCATATGGCCGAGTTTCATAAAAAGCGACTGCACGGTTCAGCCAGAACTGGCAAAAACGGCAGAAGAAGAAGAAGAAGAAGAAGAAATGGAATAATGCGAATAACAATATGGGTCCATGCTGGAAGCCTGGCCCCATAATTACAACTTTATCAAATCAAAGTTTTTCAAATTGGTTCTAATATTTACATCACTTAAGCTTCTAAAGTTCTACTTAAATTATTGTATCCAGAGGCACTAGAGCGGAAAGGCCAAAAGGTCAACAAAATCAGAAATCACAGCTCATCCTGAAATCACGTGCCCATGGACCATTACTTGTGTTGACGAAGTTGACATTTTGGCCTGAGGGTGGCGCTAAAGGAAAGGCCATGGGATCACCAAAGTCATTGGGTGGAGAGTGTGAATGTGCTCAGCCAGTCTCAGCCGTCAGTCTGACGATGCAGAATGCTTTGATTTAATCTGACCCATTTTGCCACTAATATAATTAGTGCATCTCATGAGACCAAGCCTGAGAACTTGTTGTAAGCCTCTCTCTCTCTCTCTCTCTCTCTCTCTCTCTCTCTCTCTCTCTCTCTCTCTCTCTCTCTCTCTCTCTCTCTCTCTCTCTCAGTAGTTAAAACAGGCTATAAAACACTATTTATTCCTGGTAAATAAATAAATCAAATAAAGTAACCCTATGTAGGCTATTACTTTGTTGGGGGTACCCAGCCCAGGGGATCTGTGGGGGTCTGTGCTTGGCCCCAGCTAGCTGTCCTTTCCCTCTACACCAATTCTCTTCTTCACCAAAAGATAGCCAATCTACAAGCTCAGTCACAACCCATTCCTTGCTGTGCCTTGCGAGCTTCTAAATAACACAATTTGAATCGATGTATGTCATGATTAGGTACATAAGTTCATAACACTAAAAAGAGGCTCTGCCTCAAACCCATGTCCTGGTTTGAGGCAAGCTGAAGCATCTGGTCACCCTATTTTAAAACACTACAGGGACACACAGTGGAAATACACTTACCCTACATGAACCTTTATGATGTGGTCCATGTGGTCTCAACTTTCTGCTACAGTACAGTTACAGTACAGTTTAGCCTACTGTACACTTATTTTTAACTCTATGACTGTACCCACACCACTCCCACCTCCTGACTGCAGGAGATTTTCCAGTAATTCAACAGATAGTCCTACTGCTGGCCACAGGAGAAGTGGGCACTAAGGAAGAGTGGGCACCTCGATGTAAAATTTACTATTTGGTCCAAAATGTAAAAAAAAAAAAAAAATGGGGGGAAAACTGTCAAGTAATGTAAAATAAAGTAACTTATTTGAACATTTGACATTTAAGGTCTAATATTTCTACAATTGCTACAATCTACAATTGCTACAAAATGTGTAAATCCAATGACTTGGACATAAACAAGAAGTTGAAGGGTAAATTTAAGTCTGATAATGATGTACTGTGCAGGTTCAAATCATGTATACTTTTTATTGCTTAACATTTTGCACAAAATAGCAACTTTTACATCGAAGTGCTCACTTCTCCTTAGTGCCCACTCTTCTTGTATCCATTATTTTAATTGTTAAAATAATTTGTTTTGTTTTGTTTGTTTGTTTGTTTGTGTCACGGTCCGCTCCTCGGGCCGTGGACTTTGATGTTATTATTTAGACCGCCATTGCCCTTATATGGTCGTGGACACTTTAAGCCTGTTCGGTAGGCCTGTCACGGTCCGCTCCTCAGGCCGCGGACTCTGACTTTATTATTTAGACCTTCCTGCCTTTATAAGGTCTTGGACTTATTAGGCCGTTGTTCTGTTCGGTCTCTAGTCTTGTTATTATGATACTCTGTTGTTTTTGCCATGCTGTTCTGTACCTTATTTTGTAGTCTTGTTTCCTGTTGTGCTTAGTTACTGTTACCTGTCTTGTCTCACCTCCCTGTTCATTAGTCATGTTCTCCTCCTGTGTCCTAGTCCCTCAGCCTATCCCAGTGTTGATTGTCTGTTGAGTTCACCTGTGTCTAATTATTTCCCTGTCTATTTAAGCCCTGTGTTTGCACCTTGTCCTTAACTGTTCATTGTATTGTGTTACGTGTGGTTACATTGTGAGTTCAGTCCCTTGCTTGTATAAATATCTTTTGAGTTAATTAACCCGTTAAACCGACCATTTCTGCCTCTGTCTCTCCTGCACTTGGGTCCTACAATCTGCCCTGACTCAGACCGTGACAGTTTGTTTATGTGTTTGTGTCAGCTATATATAACATTAGAACAGATGGGCAGACATTCATGAAATCTGGTGGAAAATACCATCGATTGACCTCCCTGAAGTGGTGATTACGTTTAGCTTTGAAAAGGTCAAGGTCACAATCCAGGTCAAGATCAAAATATGGTGGAATATCATGTAACTTAGTGGGAATGATTCTGGTAGGCTGCCTGGAAACGGACAGTATAAAGAAAAGAAAAGGTCAGCATATCGAGATATGTTGCTGAGTACAGGGTTTTCACCCCAAGTGCATTTGTTTAATTGTAGCTTTATGACCAGCAATTAATTCAGACCAGGGACAACGGATGAATGCAAGTAACTAGATGGTACAATAGAAATCTAGCAGTAACTAGATGGTACAATAGAAATCTAGCAGTAACTAGATGGTACAATAGAAATCTGTCAGTAACTAGATGGTACAATAGAAATCTGGCAGTAACTAGATGGTACAATAGAAATCTAGCAGTAAGATGGTACAATAGAAATATGGCAGTAAATAGATGGTACAATATAAATCTGGCAGTAACTAGATGGTACAATAGAAATCTGGCAGTAACTAGATGGTACAATAGAAATCTGGCAGTAACTAGATGGTACAATAGAAATATGGCAGTAATCTGGAACAGAGTTTAAAACCAATAGAATTCAGAACATTAAACTATTTCAACCACTTCCTGGTGTCCCTATTTTGGGTTATAGGTGAAAATGAAATAAAACACTTTTCAAAGATAGGAGATTAGGAGATTCACAGCACTTCACGATGCAAAGTTTTGTGAGTTTGTAGATCTACTACTTTAAAATGTTTTGAATAGGGCTTAAGTGGTTAACTATCTGGTAAAATAGAGTTTAAAACATATCAAAGCTGCACACTCATAGCTCCAATGCAAACATTTATTAGGACATTAAGGAAAAAAATCAGTCTCAAAAGTATCTATAACATCATACAAATAGAGTCAAGTCTAATAGAAAACTACACATTGGAGAACATCAAGTTGGCAAGTGCAATAATTAATAAAATAATCATCAATAGCATAAATATAGCTTGGAAATGCCATTGGAGATCAGCTAATTGTGCAAAAGGAACCCCATCATGGTAGGCATAGGCATGTATTATGAGATGTAATGTAAGAAATAGAACTGTATGGGGACCGCCTCTAAATAAAACAGAATCATATAAGCATATTAATGATGAAACTACAGAAACTTTCTATGGTCAAAGGGCTTTAAGGTTATTGATCCATGATGCCTCTCGTCTCAATAATAAGGCTTTGATAATATGTCTCCCCCACTTCTTGGGACAGAAACCATCAATCAACAAAATATGCTTTAGAACCAGTTAATTAGCTCATAGCATAGAGTTTAGAGCATTTAAAATGTAACTAGAACATTACTGGTTTTATTTTTTCACTGTGGACATTTCAATCCAGAGAAACACATATGTACACACTAAATCACAAAACTAATGCACAATATTAATATAATTTTATTTAGTGCTCAAAGATGCATAACAAGTAAAACCAGAAAAGTGAGAGTAGGTCTCCGCCAGGCCGGGTTGTCTTACCAGGGCCCGCACATTTTGGAAGTTAGATATGGACTATCTGACGATTTATCTTGATTACATGACTTCAGAGCAGTGTTTATTTTTACAGTACATTTTTATTTAATTTTAATCATAGTCTTTTGAATAAAATTCCATTTTGTTTTAGTCATATTTTAGTCATCTGAATTGTTTTAGTTTTTGTCTAGTTTTAGTCGACTAAATATCATAAGATTTTAGTTGACTAAATCTACAGTTGATTTAGTCGATTTAAATGTATTTTGGCGATGCCTTGATGGCGTCGTAATGGCTGATTTTACACTTGGTTGCATGCTGAAAATAACCAATCCACAACCTCCCAACGCGTCGCTGCGTCCGTCTCTAACATTGTAGTCGATTAGTCGAAATACATTTTAGTGTATTGATGAAATTGTCAATACATTTAGTCTTAGTTTTAGTCATCATTTTATTTCGTTTTTATTTAGTTTTCGTCAGTTAAAAAAGGTAGTTGACGAACATTTTTCATCATAGTTTTAGTCGACAAAATCAACACAGCTTCAGAGATAATGTACTCAGAGTTTTGGACAACATTTGTAGGAGTTGTACGGCAAAAAGAGTGTTTTGAAGGAAACGCCACCAAATAATGGAAAATCTCGTTGACACAAATGGTCGGAGCCTACAGTATATGGGAAGTTGCGTCATGATGCAAGGAATCCAGGAAAACTGGATTTTGATTGTGCGACATAATGTAGGGAGGCATGCGTTAATCCGACAGACCTTTTCTCCGACTATGTGGCATACTGCACCCCATAATGTAGGCCGGACGGCTTGGCGGAGACAATAAACAATAAAGCACTAATAAGTAACACCAGTATTGAGACACCAGTGAAACCAGATTAAAACAAGTGTGTGTGTGTGTGTGTGTGTGTGTGTGTGTGTGTGCGTGCGTGCGTGCGTGCGTGCGTGCGTGCGTGCGTGCGTGCGTGCGTGCGTGCGTGCGTGCGTGCGTGTTAGTGAAAGCGCCACATCAGCCAGGGGTAATGTCCGGTCCTCTGCATGCCGAAGCTGCTGATGAAGACGTTGAGGACGGAGGTGATGAAGACGAAGATGGTCTTAATGTTGTTCAGCTTATTCATGCGTGTCTGGAGTTCAGGGTTATTCACGTCCCTACGCCCTGCAACACACACGTAAACAAACACACGCACGCGCGCGCACACACACACACACACCGCATACATATACACACACCACACACAACCTGTAACAACAGGGTTTCCCACAATGCTTCACAGTCAAGGCAGGCCGCCTTTAAAGGCATAGTACTTAACTTGTGTTGACATTTTTACCCATCATTTCCTATTTCAAACCATGCACCTTATGTAAATAAATATGTGTTACTATCTGCTGCTTTAACTGAACCCTATGCCTTATTCTGGGGGCAATCACTGGCAAAAATAATACAAGCGAGCTTGTAGATCAGCTATTTTCAGTGAAAAGATTTGGTGTAGAGGGGAAAAAAAGACTATAAACTCCTGGGGGACCATCCATCCATCCATCCATTCTTCCATCCACCCACCCATCCATCCATCCATCCATTCAGTCTGCAACAAAGTGACAGCTTTAAGGAAATACCATTTATTTCACTTAATTTAAACCGTTCTTTTTTACATATCCTCCCTCTTACACATTATATTAGTATACATATTTATATACTGTATGTACAGAGTGTGTTCAACAACAAAGTTCAACTAAAACACACATAAGACATAAAAAGATTTAGACAGACATAAAAATATGTAGATACGTTTAATAGGACCACACTCACTTAAAGCAGCACTATGTAACTTTCCTCTTCTACCCTGGATTTGAACCCGCTTTCTGACATCTTTTACCATTGAGCTAATAGAGCCTGCCTTCTTGCTCAGGGGATAAATTGAATCTTGACCATCAGGTCAAAATTCTTGTCAGATCCTGTGTCTAGGTGAGACATGACCTTTGACACGATCTAAATGTCTCAATAGAAGAGCAGGGAGACAAAATACAACCACCCCGATTGTATAAGTTACAGTATATTGTATTAACATACTCTACCATACAGATCGGACAATTCTATTCATTAAGTTATATAGTGCCACTTTCACCTGTTATAGACCTCATTTATACCTTACAACAAACGATCTACACCTGGTATCAGATCATTTAAACCTGGTATTAAACAGTTCACAGCTGGTATAGAAGCATGTACACCTGGTATTAAGAAATGTACACCTGATATCAACATCTGGTGTTAAATCATTCAGATCCAGTGTTAGATAGTTTTTCACATGGCACTAAAGGAGCGTGTCACCCATTTTCAACCTATGCAGGTTTCTGAACTGTCCACAGCCCTCCTCTGAGACACACAGAGGGAGTAGACAAAAATGGTCATATCTTATATTGAGCATTAGTGAGGACCAATTATATGAAAATATGTTGAAAATGGGTGACTTTTACACCTGGTATCAAACTGTTAACACCTGTTAAACAGTGTACAATCTGTGATGCTAGCTTTTTTTTTGTTTTACTAATAATTATAAAAGGACAATTGTCGCAACAAATGAAAGCTGGCATAAAAATTCTAGCCTCGCAAAGCCAGTCCCACTCTCACAAGTTCCGTTTTTGCAACAAGATATTTTGCACCCGGCACAAAATGGCACAAAAGCACGGTTGCCATTGCTAGTTTCCAACCAACGCAGTTGTCATTTTCATGCCCAGCGGCCATGCTGTACACAGTAATTACCAACTGTACTTGATCCCAACTCTGAACCCATGGGCGTGTTGGTCTTAAAATGAGGTGCGGTTTGGCACATTGCTATCTTAGGTAGAGTGAGCGATTGCACCTCAGACCAAGGGTTCCCAAACCTTTCAGGCCGTGACCCCCAAAATAATCATATTTGAACCCCCACCCTGACAAGCACTTGGAGTTGTAGGAGTTGAGGCATTACATTTTGTTTGACTCGGTTCCACAGATAAAGATTGTGAAAAGAGCCGAACTACAAGCTCATAACGCCTCGCACTGCGAGGCGTTGTGAGCTTGTAGATCGGCCACTGCCTTAGACTACTACGTCTGACTGTTCAAGCACAGTCCTCTAGTGCAGAATTTCCAAGCTATCTAAAGAGCGCATTAGTACTGTAAAGGCGCACACTGATTGCAATACAAATCCATCTGAGTTCAACACAACACATGTTCAACATGGTAGATGACATTGCAGAGAGACTCAATTTACATTTTAAAAATGTATCAATTACCTGTCTACATCCATACTATGTCACATCAGCACCAGCTATTTGCCGTGTTGGGGGTATCAAAAAGGTCAAATTATTAATTAGATGATGACAACAATGAGCATATTTTGGACAATGGCTGCACTACGAAAGATTAGCATCGATGTTGTATTGGCGTTCCTTGCATTAACTGCTTGTTAAGCTTTTCAATAGACCAATTATTTGTTTACTAACATTGAGACTGGACGCACAGGTGATTGTTTCACGCAATCAATTCTCAACCTGTTGTTTTGGGGTGCGCCCCAACCCCCTCTTGTGTGTTGGCTAGTGAGGCACGTCCTAGCGAGACCTGATAGAATGGCGCGCATACTGTTTGCACACATACTGGTTCTTATCAGTGTGACGTCGTCTGTTAAGGGGTCTATTAGTGCTAACTGCTAATGTGTTTACTTGCAGCGTGTGTGGAAGTGTGGCACTCTGTTTCTATGGCATGGCAGTTTGTGGCTCACACTGGTTAAATGCTGATCCAATCACGTGCAGAATCGTGTTGGCCTACGCCCATTGACGACACCCACAACCCAATTTTACTCGGCCCACTATGAGCTAAAGCTGTGGGCTGGCATTGCGAGGCTATTGAAATACATACAATCCTGTACAATCAATTCAAAAAGAATGAATGCAAAATCACACGAGACAGTAGATCGTCTTATGGCAACAAATAAGCAGAGAAACGTTAGTTAACATTATGATAGATTAGTCAGATTAACACCAGGAACCAACATTTACGCATGTATGTTTAACAAGCAAGAGCAAACCAGGTTAAATCAGTATTGATTTAAATCGGTAGTGTGTGTGTGTGTGTGTGTGTGTGTGTGTGTGTGTGTGTGTGTGTGTGTGTGTGTGTGTGTGTGTGTGTGTGTGTGTGCGTGTGTGTGTTAGAAGTGTAGTCTAGCCAGTAACCAGCGGAAGAAGCCCGTCCTCTTGGAACCGAAGAAGCTGACAAAAAAGTTGACCACCGTGGTAGCGAAGATCACAGCCGTGGCTACATTGTTCAGGTAGTCAAGTCGTTTCTGATTGGATGTCACGTTAAGATCCCTACGGGCTGGAACACACACACAAACACGCACGCACACACACACACGTATCAACACACAAAAGCAGACGCACACATACAGTACATTTCAACACACAGAAGCAGACACACACACACACACACACACACACACACACACACACACACACACACACACACACACACACACACACACACACACACACACACACACACGTATCAACACACAAAAGCAGACGCACGCATACAGTACATTTCAACACACAGAAGCAGACACACACACACACACACACACACACACACACACACACACACACACACACACACACACACACACACACACACACACTCACACACACACACACACACACACACACACACACACACACACACACACACACACACACACACACACACACACACACTTCAACAAGCAGAGGCAGACATTGTCATGGCCCTACTCTGTTACCAGCCGATTAATGTTTGTTACTTGCCATCATGTGTATTATTTCTAGGTCAATTTGAATGATGGCAGCACCTGTGAGAAGGCCTATAAACCAGCGGACGACCCGAGGGAGTGCAGTGCCCGGCGTCGAGTCGGTCGGATAGGCAGTTGTCCAGAACCGCCAGAAAAGGCTCTGGCCGTGGCCCAAATGAGCCAATTGATTGCCATGGCAACCCCAGCCTAAGCTTGATTTGGCAAATTGCCCACACTTGTCGAATTCCCCACACCTGCCATTTGATTACTTGTCTTAATCAGTCTACTTTCCACAGTCAGTTTTCGCTCCTCAGACGTTCTCCACACACGTTAGCCTGGAAACCAGACGGGGGAAAAGCCCTCTGCGGATTATTCTGGCCCGCTCTGTTGTGACTGAATTTCGTTGCCCCCGAAGTTGTGGGAAACCAATCAGGGCCCAGTATGCAAATATAGGTCAGGTTTATCACCAGAGGCATTTTTTTTATCCAGCCCTTGGAAATGCAGGTTCCATACAGAGATTCCCATGCCAGGCTAGTTTACCACTGCACATGGACTTTCCATAACCAACAGGCATTGTACCCAACAGGCATTGTACCCAACAGGCATCGTACCCAACAGGCATTGTACCCAATAGGCATCGTTGCCAACAGGCATCATACAATTTACAATTTAGGCATTTAGCAGACACTCTTAATCCAGAGCGATTTACAGTAAGCAAGGACAACACAAGATAATAAATCAAATGCATATAGGAATAGTAATCTAATAATCAAGAAATACATAAGTAAACCAATAATCTAATAATAACTAATACATACATAAACTAAGAACCTATCATGAGCCTGTACATTGAAACTATACACACTATAGGATGCCAGGCCAACAATGACCTGGCATCTGTCTACATAACATGCTATATATATATCCAAGTTACATTTTAGCCTTTGCATAAGCCTGCATGGTCGTCAAGGCTAGGGCAAGTGCTACGGGCTGAGGTGGAGTCTGAAGAGGTGAGTCTTCAGATTACGGCAGAAGATTGGGAGTGAGTCTGCAGTTCTAATTGCAATGGGAGTTCATTTCATAGTTTGGGAGCCAGAAGGGAGAAGAGCCTGGGACGTGTGGAGCGTTGTCCCGGGTGTTTTAGCGAAGGTTCTGTGAGCTTCCCTGTGTTAGCTGATCCGAGAGAGCGGGAGCGGGAGGGGTTGTAGGGTTGGATCAGGCTTCGAAGATTTGGGGGAGCCATACCTTTGGTTGCTTTGTAGGCCAACGTCAGT
>NC_139960.1:10563286-10583286 GCF_963454915.1 Gymnoscopelus microlampas
ATTCAGCCTGAAGCTAAGCCTGAAGTAGCAAAATCTCCTCTAGCCAAGCGGGGATTCCATCTAGGATGAGCGGTTGACGTAGATGTTTGAGGGTTCGAATCTCGGGTAGGACATAAAATGTATGGCTTGCAGCTTTAATGTGTGGTCAGGCCACAATTGGCAGGGTGAAATGTACTTGTGCGTTGTGACAAAAAAATATGACCAGAATCTGTGCTTGGATTGGAAGACCTGCTCTGTCACAGAGCAGCCCCCTTGTAGCCTAATGTTCCCCATATGTTTATGTTCAGCATTACACATTCATATTGAAATGTATGTTATGCTTGTCCCTTGTAGATTCCCAGTCACACAGACGGGGCAGTTTGCACATTCTGTTGTGACAGGAATCTCTTTATTATCTTTTCGTTTGCACAGGAAGATTCTGTTATGGGGGAGTGGCCTGTTGAAGCCTAGCTGTGTAGTCCTGTTACCTGATTAGAACATGGGGAACATCTTGGGTGAATTGATTGATATTGTGTGTGCGTGCGGGCATGCATGTGTGTGTGTGTGTGTGTGTGTGTGTGTGTGTGTGTGTGTGTGTGTGTGTGTGTGTGTGTGTGTGTGTGTGTGTGTGTGTGTGTGTGTGTGTGTGTGTGTGTGTGTGTGTGTGTGTGTGTGTGTGAGAGAGAGAGAGAGAGAGAGCGAGTACGCTACGTGCTGTGTTAGCCCTAGAATGTCTGTGATCTTACAAATTCCAAATACACAGCCATAGATCGGTCCTATCCCTGCCTGGTTAACAGACTGATCTCCATGGCATAAAAGTTCTTCACGCTGCGTGTGTACTCACCCAATAATTCATTCCTAAGACTTGGAGTCAGATATTGTCATTCCTAAGACTTGGAGTCAGAAAGTTCTGGCAGAAAACGTGTTTAGTAAAATATCTAAATTTTTCCACGAGCTGCACACGGATAACATTCTGTACGGGCGAGGGGCCCGGAATGAGTGCAGGACTGAACATATCAAAACTTCTTTGGGAAGCACAGATGTATGGGGCACACAATGGGCAGGTGGTGTGATTAATTACCCCAAACCAATCGCAACGCACCTGTCAATAGGCTCTATGCACAGCAGCCATATTGGAAAGAAATTGGGCCTCTTCCTTACTTCCTTCACAGGTGTTACCAATGATACTAATGAAGGCTCTGTTCCATTCTGGTCAAACAGAGTCAGGGTGCTGATATTATGCATGTTAGCTCACTGGAAACACTAGTGTGTCTCAAAGTGTGGTCCAGGGACCCTCATAGTTCCTTGAGGGGGTGTAACTCTGAGAGTTATGGGGGTCCTTGAAATAAAAAAGTCTGAGAACCACTGTGCTACATGAAATGGAACAGAACCTTCATTAGTATCATTGGTAACACCTGTGAAGGAAGCAAGGAAGAGGCCCAATTTCTTTCCAATATGGCTGCTGTGCATAGAGCCAATTGTGTTCCCTGTACGTTTGTGCTTCCCAAAAGGATGTTTTCATATGTTCAGTCCAGCAGTCATTTCAGGTCTGGCCTCATCGCTGGCAGAGAATGTCGCCCGTGTGAATCTCATGGCAAGATATTTTACTAAACACACGTTTTCTGCCAGAACATTCAAAAGGATATGAAACTAGTGGACAATATCTGACTCCAAGTCTTAGGAATTAATTATTGGTTGAGTACACACTCAGCGTGAATAACTTTAATGCCACGGAGATCAGTCTGCTAACCCGGGCAGGGATAGGACCGATCTATGGCTGCGTATTTGAAATACATGAAATGTATCTAAGATCACAGACATTCTGGGGCTAGTGCTGTGTGTTCATGTGTGTGTGTGTGTGTGTGTGTGTGTGTGTGTGTGTGTGTGTGTGTGTGTGTGTGTGCGCGCGCGTGCGTGCGTGTGCGTGTGTGCGTGCCCTCACCTAAAGCCAGCTCCCTGTTCTATGACTGTCTTCATGTGTGTGACGTTGGCCAGGAACAGAGCGACGTCCAACATCCCCTCTGCTGCAGACTTCTTAGTGGCATAAGCATTAATGTTCAGGTTACCTGAACCTCCCTGCGAGGGAGAGAGACAGAGAGAGAGAGAGAGAGAAATAAGCATTAAATAAGCATTAATAAAGAGAGACAGAGAAATCAACTGCAATGTTACATGACACAGTACCACAATAGGTCCAGCAGAGGGAAGCAATGACTGAAGCAACTGAAAAGAAAACTATTGTCACTTGAACCACTAAGCAATGCAAAATGACTATTGTAATACTAAGGTGGATGCATGTGTGTGTGTGTGTGTGTGTGTGTGTGTGTGTGTGTGTGTGTGTGTGTGTGTGTGTGTGTGTGTGTGTGCGCGTGCGTGTGTAATGTAAGTAATTATGTTTGTTTTTGAATATTCTCTACATTTGTCGTGTATGTATCTGCTATATTTCTATAAACGTTTGTATTCCTCTCTATGTATTTAATCATTCCAGACATTAAAACTAGATTTTTTTCTCTGTGGATGTCCTATTCAGTTTACAATAAGTACTATCAACTTCCTGCACTTGTCACGATTCTTCAGTCCATTCCATTAAGTGGTCAGATGAGTGGATGTGTGCATTTTCAGATCATGTTATTTATGATCAATCAATCTATTGGGTTCCGGCTGGAACCAACATAGTAGACTTTAAATTTGTATTTATTCGCATTATTCTTTAAGGTAGCACATACTATTGAAACATACTGTAGGATAATAACATAGAACAGTGCAGGCCTGTATACCAGCAGAGTACCGTGTACCCAGTACAGTGCTCTCAGCTCCAGGAACACGCAAGGACATTCTCAGAACTGGAGCAGTGTGTGTGTGTGTGTGTGTGTGTGTGTGTGTGTGTGTGTGTGTGTGTGTGTGTGTGTGTGTGTGTGTGTGTGTGTGTGTGTGTGTGTGTGTGTGTGTGTGTGTGTGTGTGTGTGTGTGTGTGTGTGTGTGTGTGTAGCTCTGTCAAAACATTAGCTGTGCATGGAGCTAAAATCTGTGGGTGTGTCTGGAGAGAGAGAGAGAGAGAGAGAGAGAGAGAAATAATGTATAGTCTCTCTACCTTCCTCTCTGGAAGGTAGAGAGAGTCCTGGGAACTGTGCCAAAACACACATGCACACATGCACACGCACACGCACATGCACACACAAACACACACACACACACACACACACACACACACACACACACACACACACACACACACACACACACACACACACACACACCCATCACAACCAAAACATTGGCCAGGCCATGTGTTCGTTCCTTAAGATGTTAGTGAAGTCAGTGCACTGCTGACACGCGCGCGCACACACACACACACACACACACACGCAGGAAGCAACCTTCTCCTCTCATCCTCTTGCCTTGTGTTGTTTTGAAGCTTCTAAACAGCTATCTACTCCATGCTGCTCTGCTTAAGAAGAGCCATGTGACCTCTGCCATTAGAATCATATGTTGCTCATTTGTACTTATTGTTATCCAATTAACCGCTTGAACCCCATGCGTCCATATTCTGGGGGGGAACATTAGCCAAAAATAGCAGATCTACAAGCTCACAATGCGGCGCATTGTGATCTTGTAGATCTTCTTTTTTGGACGAAGAGATTTGGTGTGGTCAAAGTGCCGTTGTAACTCGAGTCCAGTTCTCTGAGACTACCAGGGTTAAAGTGGTGAAAGCGAGCAATGGAGTCCATGTAAATGTAGGGCTCCATGCTAGTGGACAACTGTTTACAACAGTGGTTTCCACCCTTCTCTGGATCAGGGCCCACTTGAAAATCTTCTCAGCACACTCAACTGACCTGCCGAATAAAAAAAATACTTGAGTAAAAGTACAAATGTACTGGTATCAAAATGTACTTAAAGTACCAAAAGTAGAAAGTACTCATTATGCAGAATGTCCCATCTTTTGAAAATAGCAGAAATGAGCTAACAAAACAAAAAGCAGAATCTCACAATGCGACGCATTGTGAGCTTGTAGATCGGCTATTTTCAAAAAGGCCAAAATGTATATATTACATTACATTACATTACATTACATTACATTACATTACAGTCATTTAGCAGACACTTTTATCCAAAGCGACTTACAATAAGTGCATTCAACATAGGTAGGGAACAAAACTACTAATCACCAGAAGCATTAAGTGCATTCTCTTCTAAAACAAGCAACCAAGAGTATACCTATAGCGCTAAAGTAAAAGTGCAATATATCAGCTACCTACTTTCATAAACAGATGAGACAAAATAGGAAAATCAAATGAGCAAGAGCTAAAACAAATAAGTGTATTGAATAAACAAGATCCAATATATAGGGCTTACTGTAAGTAACTACTAGTAATAGTAACTAAAGTTTTCAAATAATTGTAATGGAGTAAAAGTACAATATGCCTCTGAGATGTAGTGGAGTAGAAGTGAAAGTATTGGAAATTGGAAATACTCAAGTAAAGTACAAATGCCTCAAAATTGCATTCCCCACTTCATTCTAATTCCCCTTTTACCTTTTGATTTTAAACGTTCGTCCTGTTTCGCTTAGTCTTTTTAAGAACTTATTTTGCCTTAATACATTTTTTTTTGTTTTGTTTTGTATAGCCTTGAAGAGCCTTGAAGAGTGCTATATAAGAGTTCTTTTTAAATTGCATGTATTATAAGCAGTTAACCACTGTGTAAACGCACAGGTTCGGTGCCACAGTAGAGAACTGTTTACCAGGTAAACAGTTAACCAGTTTGTTTGTTTCTGTCCTGAGTTTATAAAAAACAATCTTTAAATATGCAGCTGTTTAACATGAATTCGGCTCAACTCACACACGGAGATCTATTTAAATTCACACAAAACACATGTAAGCCTGACTCATGAAATATGACTTCTTTCTCAAAGAACTCTGTCTCTCTTTCTCCTTTTCTAGACATCTGTCTGTCTGTCTGTCTGTCTGTCTGTCTGTCTGTCTGTCTGTCTGTCTGTCTGTCTGTCTGTCTGTCTGTCTGTCTGTCTGAATGAACAGAGACTTGCCGGCAGTCACAGAGCAGAACCCCAGTGACCTTTTATCCCTGACCTCTGTTCTCCAGAAGCCCAAGATGACAAGACACACTGTTGTCAACATGAACACACAAACACGCACACACGCACGTGCACGCACACAGAGGATGTTATGCAACATGCCTCTCTTGTATTGGCCAACATCTGTTCCAAACTGCATCACTCTAGGGGTGTGTGTCTGCATGCCAGAGAACTTTCCAAGAAATGCGCGCATGTCACTGTATACATCTACACACGGTGTGTGTGTATGTATGTATGTATGTACTGTATGTATTCGTGTGTGTGTGTGTGTGTGTGTGTGTGTGTGTGTGTGTGTGTGTGTGTGTGTGTGTGTGTGTGTGTGTGTGTGTGTGTGTGTGTGTGTGTGTGTGTGTGTATCTGTGCGTGCAATTGTATGCATGTGTGCGTGCATTAGGCCTATGAGTGTGTGAGAGAAAACGGGAACTTTCCAAGAACTTTCCAAGAAGTGTGCTTGTGAGTGCGCGTGTGTGTGTGTGTGTGTGTGTGTGTGTGTGTGTGTGTGTGTGTGTGTGTGTGTGTGTGTGTGTGTGTGTGTGTGTGTGTGTGTGTGTGTGTGTGTGTGTGTGTGTGTGTGTGTTTACATTCCTTCATAAATTGCCCTTATTATAAACCTGTTCTTAAACACTCATATCCCCATGGCAACCATACATAAATACCGTACATAGACATACACATATAAACACACAAACGTTTGTAGGCTTGTTGCAGTGGGCTGTTATACCAGTACAACACCAGTAAAACACCAGTTCTATACTAGTCCTATACTACAGTGGTTCTCAACATGATGTTTTTTTTTTGGGGGGGGGGGGGCAGATGGCAGTAAAGTGACAATTTAAAGGGATAGTTCACCCCCAAAATGACCTTTTTTCTATCGATTAGTCACCCCATGGAGACTTGAATTCATGGATATTATTTGTTTTTGTCGCATTCAGTCAATAATTTGATTACCGGCAGCGGTTCCGGTAGTAAATCAAATCAAATCCAATCAAACTGTATTGATAAAGCACATTTAAAACAACAGAAGCTAACCAAAGTGCTGTAGAAGGTTGAGACAAACAAAGCATCAACGCCCATTGGCGCACAGACAAATACAGTGCATTGTTAAGACACAATATCAGATCAAGGGCAATTAAAAGCCAAAGAGAATAGGTGGGTTTTAAGGAGGGATCTGAAAACCCCAATGGACTGGGCAGAACGGAAAATGTCAAAAAAGAAATGAAATGAAAAAAGACCATTACTGCATCAAAAGTAATCAACACACTATACTATAGACAGGTTTCCTGTTAGTAAACATGAGAGGATATGACCGGGCAGAGGAGGGGGAAGCCTATAGAGGGCGCCATTACCCGCAGCAGCTCTGGTCAAATGCCCATTCATAAAAGAAATGACCTTCACCGGGTTTAATGAAAGTAGATTAAATTATGCAGTTTGTAATACCTTGTTTACTCAATAAAAATGATTTGTCGGAAGTTGGATCTGTTTGTATATAATAGCAGCATTATGCCTATTATGCCTATAATAGCAGAATTATGGCTATCTAACTCCCGAACATAACAACAGAGTGAACGGCGCAACAATTCGTTTCCCCCGAGCATGCGCAGATTGCGCATTCTGCTCTGTGATGACGTCGCGTGGAAATCCGTCTATAAAAACTGGTCAAACATAGTATTTGACAAATTGTCAAATCATTTTTGAAAATATTTTTGAAAATAGCTGATCTGCTGTATTAGTCCTATACCAGTCCTGTATGAATGCAGCAACCTTCATGAAAATCTCCCCATTAGGAGATTTTCATATACGTTGTGTGCAAGCAGTGGATCAATGGTCTAATGCTGATAGGAAAGGCCATGCAGTGACCAAACCCAATCTCTTGGTAGCACAGAAGATCATGGCAAACTAGTCAGTAGATTTCAAGAAATGTTGTTTTGGGCCAAAGTGTTGCACAGACCGACCAACAAGGCCATTCTTAGAGCCATGCCCTATAGGAGGCTAAATATCAAGACACGTTAGAGCTCTAGTAGAGCAGCTACAAGACCTTAATCCAAAGGTGACTGTATTTTCCACACCTAATTTGGTCAGTCTGTCTTCAGTAAATGGGGCAACACAGTGGAATCCTTTGCCCACTGATCTAAAACTGGAGACTGATGGCAATGTTTTTAACAGAGGACTCAAATTATGGTTAAAATCAAAACAGTGCTCACATGAAAAGATGTTGACTGGTATATTGCTATGATCATGTTGCCTCTGCTATATCGTTTCTGCTTATTCAATTCTGATGATGGTGTTTTTAAGCCCTGTATTCTTGTCCTGTATTTATTTTTAGATTATAGATAGTTTTTATGTATTCTGTTTAGAAAAGCCTGACAATTTGCACTTGCTTGCACGTTCTAAAAACACTTAAGCAGTGCATCTGGTCTGTCCATTATGATTGTGATATACATGTCAAATAAAGTGAAAAATAATAACATAATAACAATAATAAATCAGAATAGGTTATTTGTGCCTGCTGCATCATATGCATACAGTGCATACACTGAATGAATAGACTGGCATCCTAGTGTGTATAGTTTCAATGTAGAGATCATAGATCTTTTTATATTATACTGTTTAGACTGATGATATGTTCTTGATTTACCTATGATCCTAGATCCTATTATTTCTATGCATTTGATGTGTTACCCCGTGTTTTTCCTTGCTTACTGTAAATCGCTCTGGATTAAGAGCGTCTGCTAAATGCCTAAATTGTAAATTGTAAACAGTTTAAACATTTTTTTAATAATAATGTCTATGTTTGATTTAATGATTCTACAAAATAGGGGAAGTTCTCTATAAGCCTATAGGCTTATAAACTTCTCCTGCACAATATGTTTTTTTTTTCTTCTTCTGTCGTAACTCTTTATGTGCTAATAAATAAAACTGAAAAAGGAAGAATTCTCAATAAATGGCCCCACCATCACAAGCCTTATGTATATTCCGTGTTGCCACGCACGGACGCACAGGCACAGGAAATGACTTGACTCCCTTTCTCAGTATTTGTTCCATTGTATTGTGTAACTAAATATTGTGAATTTGACTGCTCTCTCTGTGTGTGTGTGTGTGTGTGTGTGTGTGTGTGTGTGTGTGTGCGTGCGTGCGTGCGTGCGTGCGTGCGTGCGTGCGTGTGCGCGCGCACGTCCTCGTTCCAAGAAAACATCAAGGCCTGTCCAATCAGAAAGTATTTGAAAAAAAAAAAGTTTCTTTGTGATTGTGAAAGGACATGCACACACATAGGAGCCAACCTGTGCCTCAGTGCCTCAGTGCCTGCCTAAATGCCTTTAGAGGGGAGAGTGCCCTTTTCTATGCCAACATAAATTCTCATTAATTTCTCTCTTTCCGAATAACAGCAGCAGTCACTCTCTGCCCCGGAGCCAACCTGTGCCCAAGCACCTGCCTTCATAGGACAGAGTGCCTGTAGGGTGGGTGATGGCTCATGTAAGCAGTTACACCTGGCCTGAGTCAAACTGATGAGACTTTGAGGCGGATGTGAAGACACACCTGTTGTGCATCAAACTAATCACTGCACACAGGATAAATCATCCATCCCCAGGCCCAAACACGCACTCACGCACAACAGAGAGAGGGAGAGCTTCTGCCATGACAGTTAGTTTTACCTGAATATGTTTCAAAGTCCTTGTTTCCACGGGGTGATACACACTGTGAGTTTATACCTGATGCATGCCAAGCAGCTCCCCATAAATACAGAGTTTTAATGCCATCTGTCATGTATCTTTGGAGCTAGTTACAGTGCCCTTTTCTATGCCCAAATAAGTTTTCTCATTATTATTTATTTAAAAAAATACTTGCGTATTCAAAAGTACAAATTACTGAGTACATTTTGTTTTTAATTTCAATGCATTGCTGTATCGAAATTTTGAAAGCCCCTCCCCCAAATCTCTTGTAGATTGGCTATTTAAAAAAGAAAAGTTGTAAGTTTGGGTCCGTGGGGGGGCTTTTTGGAGTCAAAAGTACAATATTTGTCTTGGAAAGGGAACATTATATGTACTTCGTTACCGTCCACCACTGGTCCAGGGAACATGGAAAAAGGGTCCTATGTTTCCACCAGGGTTTTACGTTCCTCCGTTCTACTGTACATAACCACCACGCCATCGCTGTGACTTTTACATCACTTGACAACAAGGCAGGAGAGCTGCCAACAGTGAGGCCTTGAGGCGCATGAGGTGCGCCCGAGTGAGCGTGGCGAGTGCCCGTGCCATGCAGCTGAGTTGGCAAGCCATGGTGGACTGAATAAGTTATAACCGGTTTTGAAAGTGAACATAGAAGTTGACAAAGACATGCACCGGTGCATGTTAGACTTAGCATTAGCGGGCCGAGCTATCTAGCTACATATAGTGTAAACAGACTGGCTGCAACACAATAGGAGGGATAATGACAGTGGTGGAAAGTAACTAAGTACTGTACTTAAGTACAATTTTGAGGTATTTGTACTTTACTTGAGTATTTCCAATTTCCAATACTTTTACTTCCACTCCACTACATCTCGGATCCAAATATTGTACGTTTACTCCACTACATTTATTTGAAAACTTTAGATACTAGTTACTTTATGGAGTTGGTACAACTGAGGTTCAGGAGGTTGACCAAGGAGAAGACAACCAATCACTTCTCTGCCCATGCCAACCAGTGCCAGCCACTCACCTATCTCCAACCAAGCAGACAACCACTCCCCTGCCAACTACCGGGGTATTTAAACCCAGCTTTCAAAAATGGCGGCGTGCTAGTTTCTTGTAAACAAGCACACTCTACGTTACGTGAGAGCTAGTTGCTACTTTCTCTCATATACTAGTTGAATACTCCAGCTACTTGCTACAATGGCACACATTATCAGTGTAAACGCCTCCGACGATGAGGATTTATTCATCGGGGTCGGCCAGGCGGCCGCCCTAGTACCGGTAACAACTCACCAGATCCATCTACCCCAAGACGCGGATCCCGCCTTCCCGGACTCGGCCCAGTATGTTCCAGAAACGCCACCAAACAGACGCCAGGTCAGATCCACCATCGCCATCCCTCCTCCCGGCTCCGCATCTTCGCTCACCAGAACACCACGGGAGTTCCGCATCACCCCACCTCACAACCGGACCAGCCGCAGGCTCACCCCACATCAGCGGGAACCGTCACAACCATCCCGTAATTCCACCCACCGATCCGGGAAACCCGTCGCCACCCTCCAACTCCTGCTTTCTGACTGGAATAAAACCGGAATCCAGAGGGCTTTGCTAGCCAAAGGGGTCAGGTTCTCCCGCTCTGCCTCTAAACAGGCGCTGTTTAACCTGCTTCAAACCACCACTACACAGCCGGACCGGAGCAGCAGCACCACAGCACAAAACAGCAACAGTAACAACAACAACAACGCCGGTCCGTCGCGTGGCCGTGACGTCGCGCAGCCAGCTGCTTCGTCGCGTGGCGATGACGTGGCACAGCTGGTTGCTCCATCGCGCGGCGTCAACGCGGCGCGGCGGGCCGTTCCACCGACAACAAGCGGTAGAGCCACCGAGCGGGAGGTCGCTCCGTCGCGTGGCGGTGACATCGCGCGGCGGGTGGTCTTGTCGCGAGGCGGTAACGCTGCGCGACGGGCCACTTCGTCGCGCGGTGGTGACGTCACGCGGCCAGCGGCTCCGTCGCGGGCCGATGACACCACCTTCCAACGCCAGGCTTTCCTACCAAGCCATCCAGCCACACCGATGGTGGTAACAAGCGTCTTACCAACCAAAACAGGGACGGGTAGTATTAATCCATTTATTAATTATTCTACTCACGTTCCATATGTGTCTGCTCCCCTCCCTAATGTGTCGTTTGTCCCTGTTTTCCCACCACCCGCAGCAAGCTGCACCTCCCTCCCACCCCCCCCACCCATCTCACGTGCCCCACATGCCTGCTCCTCTCTCTTCTGCTTCGGTTATCCTTCCATCTCATTACCTACAGCAGGCGGCACCTCCTCCCCACTTCCCCCCGCTTTATTCAGCGTACCAACCCCACCAAACCGGTGTTTTCCAGAATTTTCCACTTTTCGGGGGCCACCCCCACGATGCACTTGGTGCCCCTGTACCTAACCCCACTGTGACGTCTTGTCCTCCCAACCCAGTGTTTTCCAACCCCCCTCCCCCCTCCCCCCGCCCCCCTTTTTGTCTTGCTACAGCCACGCCAGCACCCATGCCTCCATCAGCCGTCGCCCTCAACGCCCCCATGGTCTCCTCTACACTCAGAAACCAGATCCTGTTAGGCATGGATGTCGACCTATCTTCACTCATCCGCCCATCCGCCAGCAGTTTCCACCCACGGTCCGTAGAAGTAGGAGGAGTGACAATAACCCTCCGCGACCTCACCCCATCCACTTCATCCATCCTCACCCCAACCGAATTCATTCTGGCATTCTCCATTTTTCGTGATACCCTCTGCTCCACCTACCCATCTCGGCGCCAGGAATTAGATGACTACCTTTATCTATGCATGGACCTCTCCGCCCGGTTCGGAGGAACCCTTTTCTACGAGTACCACAGGCAATTCTCCGCCAGAGCAGCATCACGATTACAACTACTCAACGCATCTACATACTGGGGCAGCATGGATTTAGAGCTATATTGCCGTATATTTGCAGGGAAAACCGCCACAGCTTGCAGCCTGTGCAATTGCCCCGCCCATCCAACCACCCTCTGCACTTACATCGCACCCGCTCCAAGCAGTCCCACTCCACGCCCTTCCACTTCACACCAAACCAGCCCCGCCATTCCGTCACTGTTCAGCATTCCCAGTCACCCTCCAAAATCCAACAGCAACAACTACCCCGCGGCTACAAAGGCCAAGGACAGACGTGGCCGTCCTCTGGTCTTCCTGGGAAACAGGATGTTGTGCAACAACTTTAATGAGGGCGGCTGCGAACTGTCATCTTGCAAGTTACTCCACGTGTGCACTTTCTGCGGCGGCGCCCACTCCCGCCCCACCTGCCCCCAGAAACCTGCTTAGCCATCCCGGAGTTGACCGTCCAACCACCTCAATACACCCGTCATAATTCCCGCTTTAGCCAAGGAACTCTCCAATCATCCCAATCCCCCATTCATCCGTTTTTTCATTGACGGTCTCAACTTCGGTTTTTCTCCCGGACTCATCACCTCACCCTCATCCAACCACACCTGCAAGAACCTCCTTTCAGCCACCACCGACCCAGAGACAGTCACAACCCTCCTCCAAAAAAGAGGTTAAAAACGGCTTCATGATCGGTCCATTCTCTTCTCCTCCCTTCCCCACCTGCCGCATCAGCCCCATCGGCGTAGCCACCCGCAAATACTTTCAGTCAGCGACCAAGCAACCCACCCTCGATGGGTATCTGCCAGTTGGCGTCAGGAGTTACTCCAATTTAAACGTTAAGCTACATGTATCACTATAGCGGATTTTCCCATATCATCAGTGAATTCTGGCCGTCCCTTTACAATAGGAATACTTCAGTGTTGTAAATAACTTTACCTCTCCTCCACATGGATTGGTGGTCTCCTGTCCCTGCCATTGCCTCGTTATTCATCCTGATTCTGTTATCAGCTTAAACACTTTAACATGCCTTAAGAACAGTTTCGTCAGCTTAAACACTTTAACATGCCTGAAGAACAGTTTCAGCTGCATATAGCTGGTGGTGGCGGTTTCTCACGTCATTAAGATGCCTTGAAGGCCTCTAGCCTTTCATTGCCGTCTTAAAATCTGTTGTCACTCTCTGCTTAAACACTTAATCACGGCTCAAGAACATAGGCAGTTCTTCTCATACCGTAGCTGGTCATCCTGATCCGTCCTCGATCCTAGTAGCGGTGCGGCACTGCTCAGCAGTGGACATTCGCTCAGGACTCCCGAAGTTCAGGAATCAACAGGTTACTGTTTCATTTCAGGTCTCACCTGCCACGGTAAGACCTCCACACAACGGCCATCAGGACATCAACCATCAGAGTCTACTTGTGTGGTATCAACTTCTTCGTCAAACTATTAACCGGCACTTCACATCCATTCATCCAACACCCCCAGATCACCCTGCTTCTCAAAGGGCTCCAGAGGAACGAACCAAAGATTACCCCACAACGCCAACCTCTCACCGTGGAAATCCTAACGTTGCATCCACATCCTACGCTCCGGATACTCAGATCCACATACAGACACGACGCTCGAAGCCATGTTCCTCCTGTCCTTTTTTGGCTTTTTAAGATGTTCGGAGTTCACTGCCTCCAACTCCAGGTTAGACCCGGCTCTCCATCCTCGACTGGCCGACCTGACGATACACACATCATCCTCCCTCATATTCACCATCAAATACAGTAAAACTGACCAGTTTCGGTAACACCACCCCTATCTACATCTACAAACTCAACTCCTACCTCAGCCCCTACGAGCCCCTCCTCAACTACACTCTCTCCCGACGCGCCCAGCACGCGGCTACATCGGACCCCCTCTTCACCACTAACACCGGTTCCGTAGCCACCCGCACCTGGTTCCATTCCCACCTCCGACTGGTCCTCACCAAAGCCGGCCATTCTTTCCGAATCGGAGCAGCATCCACGGCATCTAGCAAGGGAGTACCGGACCACACCATCCAAATACTTGGCCGTTGGTCCTCTCAAGCCTACCACAGCTACATCCGTACAAACTCCGTGGACCTCCATAACGCCCACTTCTCCATGATCTCGTAACACAATTCCGATACTTTTGGGGTCCCTAATCTACCTCTGCACGGCTAACGCCTCGGACCCCTAAGCCAAAGTATCTGGGTCCACGACCCCCCGGAACCTCCTCCCAATCACGCCTGCCTTCCCATGACCAATGCTCTTGACCATCTAAGCCGCACACTACACGCTTGCGTGTAGTGATGACCTTAGATGATCACGCCAGCACCCTAATGCCATTCTCGGGCCCTTGACCATCTAAGCCGCACACTCCACGCTTGCGTGTTGTGATGACCTTAGATGACCACGTGCTCCAGAATGTCATATCCCCGCCCGTGGCCATCTAAGCCGCACACTCCACGCTTGCGTGTAGTGATGACCTTAGATGACCACGCTGGCTCCCCATGCTGTTCGTGCTCTTGGCCACCTAAGCCGCACACTCCACGCTTGCGTGGAGTGATGACCTTAGATGACCATTTCGCACTCAGCTTATTGGCCGTTTATGCCGCACATCCCATACTGCCCGTGCGACGCTCACATAAACAACAATACCACAACAGCGTAAGATGTTGTTCGTGCCCGTGGCCATCTAAGCCGCACACTCCACGCTTGCGTGTAGTGATGACCTTAGATGACCATTCCGCACTCTGCATCCATGACCGTTTATGCCGCACGTCCCATGCAACGCATGCGACGCGCCCATAAACGATCATACTCCTGGGTTTTCAATAAACAACCTAAACCTATTTTTGTCTTATGTTTGGTCTTTCCTAGTGAAGTAGATTTTGATTATTATTACAAAACATACATTATACCCACTTCAGCCCTATATACATTTTGGCCATTTGAAAATAGCCGATCTACAAGCTCACAATGCGTCGCGATGCGTGCGTGCATGCGTGCGTGCGTATGCATGCATGCACGCACGTGTGACTGATATGGACTGGGAGGTGAAAGGAGATGATGTTGGCTGATGCCTGGCTGTTGTTTCACCTGCCATGATTAAATGATACTCCATGATATGATGTAATGGCTGCAACTATGATACATGATTAGGTCATTATTTTGTGAAGTTACAGCCTGTAACTTTACATGCACCTAGCGTTGCCGTTGACTTAAGCATATTCACCAATTGTTTAAGAAGCACAATGCACTTAGTGCAGTTTTCACATAAGGGCAACACACAAAAAGATGTTTGGAACAGCCAAACTAACTTGTAGAGATATACTGTAAGCCTATACAGTATGCAACAGCAGCGGTAAACAATCATTTTGATGTTGTAATTTGACATATTTCACAAAGCTATTGATGAGCCAAGGCCTGTTTATTTTATTGATGAACTAGTTGATGTTGCATTGATGATTTGGCAAATGAACCTGGACCTGTCAATGCATTTATCATCACCTTGGCTTTTGTTTCAGAAACTGTTTATATAAAAACATCAGAATAGGCCTACGCCTGAAAAGAGGATGGAATTATAGGATTTATTTATGACTATATTGTGGTTAGTGACTAAGGAGAGGGGCCTAATCATCATAGCGCCCTGCGGGGGAGCACACAGGTTGTTAACAATCAAGACAAGATGCAAGACTACGGTTAACAGGGAGTGGAGTGTGTGTGTGTGTGTGTGTGTGTGTGTGTGTGTGTGTGTGTGTGTGTGTGTGTGTGTGTGTGTGTGTGTGTGTGTGTGTGTGTGTGTGTGTGTGTGTGTGTGTGTGTGTGTGTGTGTGTGTGTGTGTGGTTGTGCCCCAGGGAAAGGTGCAGTCACAATGGAATGGAAATCTCCTGAAAAGAACTGTTATTCTCTCTCTGCTCGGTCTCTCCCTTTTCAACATATACACAAACACACACACACACACATATCTAAGCGTTGTATACACAACGCTGAGGTTTGATAATTATCGGAAAAATGTTGATAAAATCTTTATTATGATTGTTCCAAGAACTTTTTACCATCAATACCACGCTGTGTGTGTGTGTGTGTGTGTGTGTGTGTGTGTGTGTGTGTGTGTGGTGGGTGGTTGGTTATGTGTGGCCTATGTTGTGGTGCTCGAGTGGGTGTGTGTGTGTGTGTGTGTGTGTGTGTGTGTGTGTGTGTGTGTGTGTGTGTGTGTGTGTGTGTGTGTGTGTGTGTGTGTGTGTGTGTGTGTGTGTGTGTGTGTGTGTGTGTTGTGTGTGTGTGTGCATGCCAGTTTGTGTGTGTGTGCCTGTGTGTGTTATTTTATTTACTTAGTGCATAATATTTTTTTTTATGTATACAAAACTTTTTACCAAGGACGACATGCCACAAATAGTAAGTTTTAGGTCCTAACTTTGATGTCTTATGGTTGGTCCCCCGCATGAGAGACCAATTTTGTACCAGTCAGGCAAGAGGCCTGACTGTCTTTTTGTTTTTTAAGAGGAATTCCATCTTACACAGTATACCCCGCCCCCCCCCCCGCCCCCCTGACCAGGGGGTCACTTCTGGACTTGGTGAGTGATGACATGTTATCTGTGTTATAATTTGTCAAAGGGTATTTATATTCCTGTTATCATACAGTTCAAGATGAGCTACTCAATTACTATTACTGAAGTATAGAGCTAATTTTAGACTGGGTGCTAGCTAGTCATGTCAGACTGACAGCTACACACACACACACACACACACACACACACACACACACACACACACACACACACACGTCTCTTACTTCACACATACACTCAGAATGTGGAGTGTCCTTTGTAGGGGTCAAGGAGAGGTCAAACAAACACACGCACCACACACACGCACATGTACACGCGTGTCCGTGCACACACACACACACACACACACACACACACACACACACACACACACACACACACACACACACACACACACACACACACACACACACACACACACACACACACACACACACACACACACACACACACTTTCACCTCCCAGAATACTCTGAGCTTGCAAAGTATTCTGGGAGGTGAGAGAAGTGGGAAGGAGTTGAGACGGACGGTACCAAGGAGGGATAGGATACATCCTATCACCTTGGTACCTAGTTAGGAAAGATCCAATCACCTTGTTACCTAGTTAGGAAAGATCCAATCACCTTGTTACCTAGTTAGGAAAGATCCTATCACCTTGTTACCTAGTTAGGAAGGATCCAATCACCTTGTTACCTAGTTAGGAAAGATCCAATCACCTTGTTACCTAGTTAGGAAAGATCCTATCACCTTGGTACCTAGTTAGGAAGGATACATCCTATCACCTTCTTATCTAGTTAGGAAAGATCCTATCACCTTGTTACCTAGTTAGGAAGTATACATCCTATCACCTTGTTACCTAGTTAGGAAGTATACATCTTATCACCTCGGTACTAGTTAGGAATGATCCTATCACCTTGGTACCTAGTTAGGAAAGATCCTATCACCTTGGTACCTAGTTAGGAAGGATACATCCTATCACCTTGTTACGTAGTTAGGAAGGATACATCCTATCACCTTGTTACGTAGTTAGGAAGGATACATCCTATCACCTTGGTACCTAGTTAGGAAAGATCCTATCACCTTGTTACCTAGTTAGGAAAAATCCTATCACCTTGGTACCTAGTTAGGAAGGATCCTATCACCTTGGTACCTAGTTAGGAAGGATACATCCTATCACCTTGTTACCTAGTTAGGAAAGATCCTATCACCTTGTTACCTAGTTAGGGAAGATCCTATCACCTTGTTACCTAGTTAGGGAAGATCCTATCACCTTGGTACCTTGTTGGTGGTTGTTGGTGGTTCTTAACGGTCCCAAAACTCAGTGGACGAAATGTTCCAACAAAGAGCAACTTTAATAGAGCAATATTGTTTATTTATTATCTAATACCATACAGTTGAGCAAGTGCTTGACCAGGCTATTAGTTGTTTTTGGATATATTTGGTAGTCTTGAATAGAAGTGTGTTTTTGCAAATACATTGGTAAACTAAACTGTACTGTGTGTTTGTTTGCCACAGTGATGTTTGCTGAAGATGTGTATTTGTATCAACTTTATTACAACACTGCCTGCCTTAATGGTTCTAATGGAGACGTTTTGGTCAACATAACTCTATATGTGGACCAGTGGTGGAAAAAGAACTGAAATGTTTTACTTAAGTAAAAGTATTAATACTGCAATGTAGAAGTACTCTGTTACAAGTAAAAGTCCGGAATTCAAAATGTACTTGAGTAAAAGTACAAAAGTATTGGTATCAAAATGTACTTAAGTACCAAAAATAAAAGTACTAAAATTTTTGAAAATAGCAGATTGTCTATTTTCAAATTGCCTAGGTATAGGGCTAAAGTGGTTAATGAATGTTTTATAGTGTAATATATTTATATCTGCAAAGTAACTAGTAACTAAAGTTTTCAAATAATTGTAGTGGAGTAAAAGTACAAAAGTGTACAGTGCAAAGTAAAATCCTCAGTGTTCATTCATCCCCTAAGTGTTAACCAAATGGACCCGTAAATGAGCACTCAGGGTTTTACTGTGTGTGCATCGGTCCTTCTGTGTGACTTCTATTAACTGTGTGTCTGTGCTCCACGCCTCTATGTTAACTTCTAAACCTGGAGGCTTACAGGGGAGTGACAGGCCTTCACACCACAGAAATACACTCACTAGATCCAACACACAAGCTGCACATTGTAAATATAACAGCAGACTTCATCTCTAGGCAAATTCAAAGTAGGGCTGGCCAGTATGAAAGAGGTATTTTTTTCCAAATACCTCGATATTGAAGTTGTGAATTTTTGTACTCTGACGATACTATCAATGTTCTTTTTCTTTTTTCAAAAACAACAGACACATGTTCACAACGCTTGTAAGTCTGCTATTCTTGAAGATTTTTGACAATGATTTGAAGGCTTAAGTGATTAAAATCAGGAACGACAACACTTATGCCAGTGGTTCTGAAGGGTCAGTGTTTCTTGAGGGGGTTACACATGTACTCTTGCAGGTCTCTGAGAATGTACAAATGGAATCAAATGGTCCCTACGGGTAGATTTGGACCCGAGTTGTGGGGGTCCTTAAAATTAAAATAAGAAAAAGTTTGAGAACCACTGACTGCCATATCAGGATATTACTATATCCAAAACCCCTGACAATATCTAGTCTCATATCACTATAGAGCACCGAGGTCTGACGTAATTTACACATCCTTTGTTTGTCTACCTGGTTCGCGGTTTTCCACCCCCATTCTGAATCCCATAGACGTATTCAATATCGCGTCAAATAAGAACTGTGTTCCAAAATTAAACAAATGACCCCGGCGGTTTGACTCTTATGGATATGAAGCATCAACTGACTGTGAGAAAACGATAATGTTACTTCCGCCAAATTAATTACATTTTCGCCAGAAACGGACCGAAGTGACTGACTATCATAAACGATACAGAACCTCCTCCCTGACAATATCGCCGAGACAGTTTGTTTATTTTTGGACCACAATTCTTATGAGACGATTCTAAGATGACCCAATGTTATTCTCCATAGCGAAATTACTTTACGAACCTGGGGATGAACGAGTGACGTCAGGACTTCGGTGGTCTATATCAATTGCCCAGCCCAACCCTAAAGTAGCTTTCGCGTATTTATAATCGACAGCACTAACTGGCATATCTATGGTCAGTCATATCAGCTAGGCCGAAAAAATCAGTGTGTGTCCTACTAAACAATGTACTGCTCATGTGTTAAGATAAACTGAAGTCAATTGAGAAGGCTCTGTTCCAACCCTTTCCATCATCCTGTACATCTCTCTATTGTCTCTCTCTCTCTCTCTCTCTCTTTTAACCTGTCTCTCTCCCCGCTGTCCTGTCAAAGTAAAAGCATGTGTCTTTAAGTCTGACTTCTGAAAATCCAAACAGCTCTATAAATACACTTTCCCCAAAGCTTCAAAGAACGTCACGTTTTCCACTGACAGGTAGCTGAGAGGGAGACAGTGTAGGAGAGACAGACAGTAGGAGAGCTGGGAGGGAGGCAGACAGACAGACATACTGCTGAGAGTGAGGGAGACAGTGTAGGAGAGACAGACAGTAGGAGAGCTGGGAGGGAGGCAGACAGACAGACAGACAGACAGACAGACAGACATACTGCTGAGAGTGAGGGAGACAGTGTAGGAGATACAGCCAGTAGGAAAGCTGAGAGACAGACAGTAGGAGATCGAGACAGACGGTAGGACAGCTGAGAGTGAGGGAGACAGTGTAGGAGAGACAGATAGTAGGACAACTGAGAGGGAGACAG
>NC_139960.1:10588286-10598286 GCF_963454915.1 Gymnoscopelus microlampas
AGTAAAAGTACAATATTTGCCTCTGAGATGTAGTGGAGTAGAAGTAAAAGTATAGACAATTGGAAATACTCCAGTAAAGTAAAAGTACCTCACAATTGTACTTAAGTACAGTACTTGAGTAAACATACTTGGTTACTTTACACCACTGATTATCATTGGCACAGCATCTCCAGTTAGTTGGGTTACAGATTACAAAGGGCACAGAGCACGTTTTTCAGAGTATTTCTGAAACTAAACTCAAAACACTTTGAAGCTGCTGGATAGCTTACATTGGAGGACAGAGCAACCACGTCCATGGTGTCATTACGTCAGAGAGGAGAGTGACTCCCTCAGTCTTAGCACCAGAGTCAGCCACATCAATGTGGATATTTTCAGATTCAGGACGTTCAACCACATGAAAACACCTTGTCTTAATACCGCTATTGTGTACTACCACTGAATACCAATGCCAACAACAACCAGTTTCAACTTCAAACTGAAAAGAGAATGTACAGTAGTAGAGGTTCTAATTCTTTAGTTTATTTTTAATTCTTTAGTTTTGAAGGTTTTTACCAGTAGCCAAAGAGGATTGCAGTGGAAAAAAGTCATTGAGCATTTTTATCCTTTGTTAATTAATCATATATTGTATACTGAATGTTTTGAAGGGGCTTCTGTTTAATTTGTCTGTTGAAGACTAGATCTATACTGTACGTGTAAGATTCTTCTTTTCATTTTAACTTTCAAACAATGCTCACTAAGCAACTATCTCTGTCTGTCCCCCTTTCTGTCCATTGTTTCTTCCCGTTCTTCTGAATTCTGTCCTGCCATTTTATCCTCCCCCTCTCTCTCTCTCTCTCTCTCTCTCTCTCTCTCTCTCTCTCTCTCTCTCTCTCTCTTACTCTCTCACACACACACACACACACACACACACACACACACACACACACACACACACACACACACACACACACACACACACACACACACACACACACACACACACACACACACACACACACACACACACACACACACACACACACACACACACACACACACTTTCACATCTGTGTTGAAGATGTATTCACCTGTTTTCTCCTCTCTCTCTCTCTCTCTCTCTCTCTCTCTCTCTCTCTCTCTCTCTCTCAGCATATGTCTCAGTCTTGTACTAACCTGCACAAAACGTTTCATCTCTCTCGCTCTGGCTGTACTACTACTAGTAGTAGTAGTAGTAGTAGTAGTGGTAGTAGTGGTAGTAGTAGTAGTAGTAGTAGTAGTAGTAGTAGTGGTAGTGGTGGTGGTGGTAATGGTACTACAGGTAATTTTACTAACCTGTATTGGTCCACTGGCAGGCATGGTAGATCTTAGTGAAGTCATGTCAATGTCTCTGTCCAACTCTCCTCTATGTGACTTCCCCTGTATTCCCTGCATAATGAACCTTGTATTACCAGTATAATGACAGTACACACACGGTCACAAAAACTGACTGCCCCCCACAGCCTGGAAATGCTAATGTTGGGACAGACCGCTGTTTACCCAGCATGCCTTGCACCAGGAGGGCCCGTGCGAGGGCCCGGGCGCGAGTGCGCGGCAGGGGGGGCAAACAAACGAGGCATTGACATTTTTTTTCTTTTTTCCAACATCTCCCCCACTCTCTCTTTCTCCCTCTCTCTCTCTCTAACTCTCTCTCTGTCTCTCTTTCTCTCTCTTTTTTTATGAAAAATTATCTTACTTTCTGTCTTTTATTTTCTGTTTGTATTACAGAAGCATTGTCAAAGTACATGGTCAGTCTCAATGTGTGTGTGTGTGTGTGTGTGTGTGTGTGTGTGTGTGTGTGTGTGTGTGTGTGTGTGTGTGTGTGTGTGTGTGTGTGCGTGTGCGTGTGCGTGTGCGTGCGTGCGTGCGTGCGTGTGTGTGTGTGTGTTGAGTAGTATTCTGAGCACTGAAGGCCGACTGTTGGGTTTAGAGCTCTCTAAACCGCACACGCACGCACGCACGCACGCACGCACGCACGCGCACACACACACAGGCACATGCACACATGCATGCACACACAACTTTAGCTCATGTTATGTGACCAGGGTTATGTATCAGTACATGTATGATCTATAACATATCAACACATGTATGATTTGACCCCGGACATACAGTACGGTATGGTCTTCTGCCGTGAGTGGGTTCTTCTGGGAATGACGCGCCGGCTGCATTCTGCGTGCTGCTACCTTGTCACAAACCATGGGGACGGGCTGTTCACATGTTTCTGTCAGGAGATGCCAATAAGTGTCACCATTGGAGTGTAGCAGCTGTTGAGGAACTTCTCAAGGGAGCGTACCTATGTTCCCTCAGCCCTACTTACGTAGCCTGATTATCAGACTGAAGCTGCGTGGAGCTTCAGTCTGACATTGGCTGTAGGCGATTACAAGGGGGAGGGGATTCGAATTTCCCTAAACCAATCACAAGAGATCCACGGATCCGCCTACATCTGACGTCATCACACAGCTTGTTTTAGCAGATATTCGCTGATTGGCTTGTCGTTAGACCCACCCCCATCTCCGACTCTCATTGGACGGTACTTTTTGTACAGAATAAATCCTAGGTCAATCTTGATTGTTGTAAATGTGCTATATAAATAAAGTTTGATTTGATTTGATTTGATTTAGGTTCACATTACAACACATGCCTGCGATTAACTCGAGACATACCATAAGCCGGTGGGACTGGTTGCAATGGACGTAATGAAGATCCCATAAGCTGGCCAGACAGATTTTGCCTAATTGTCAAGTTATGGTCCATAATATGTTTAGTTTTGGCCAGCAGTAACACTTATTTCCTGTGTCATGTACAAATTGTCATGAGAGGAAAGGCATGTCGTTTGTTTTGGTTGAAAAAAAGTATAAAGCCTTTAAAGGCTTTATAGTTGTGTCCAACCATTACTAGTTGTGTCCTGCCAATTCCGTTGGCAGTATAAAAAAAACACAAAGGTCTCCACCTTTGTTGTCGTTTTCCTCTCCCACTATCAGTTCTCCTTTACAAACATCTGGTTCCTGAAATCCTCTTCCATTCCACCAAAGCTATCTATGTTTCTGCATTCATTCCTGATGGAGATCAACTGGGTGTAGAAGTTTGTATTCTTAGAGATCTTCTCCTTTGCAGCCATGGTACTGGAATCCTGGCCTTCTGTATGATGCTGCTTAGTCCTGGTGGGTATCACCGAGACATTCCTGTGCTCTGCTTTCTCGCCCATACGGATGAAGGGAACCTTTTTAATGGCCAGAATCTCCTTGTTTTTCCCTTTCTTCTGTTCCGCTACCCGGAACTAGAGATTTGCACTCCATTGAGCGACCCTTTCTAGCGTTTCTTTCTAGTTTCATGGCTGCCAGTTCCCACCTGATGTCGTGTGGGAGTTCCGATTGCACCAGACCGTACTGAGTAACTGCTAGCTTGCACAACGTCTTCAGACGAGGACTCAAGTCTAAGATATACAGGTCAGACACCTCAGCGTAATCCTCCTGTTTATGTTCTAGGTCTTCAACATCCACAACAGGTGTTTTTCTGTATCCTCCGAAGAGGATGATACCATCTCCCACCATGCAACAGCACATCTTAGTCATCCAACATGGGCCTCTCCCAATGGGCTCGACCTTCTTCCAGGAGAAGGTCTCTGGATTGAATTTCCACAGGTCACTGAAGATCTGGTTCAAGCGGCGGCCGCCAAATATGTACAGCTCTCCCTTGTAGGCAAAGGCTGAATGATCCTCGCATCCTTGAAGCTTTGCAGAAGGCGTGCTCAGCCAGCAGCTGGTCTCTATGTCAAACACATTGATGTTGTTGTAGTAGTCCTCCAACAGGGCCTCTACGCCCCCAAATACAAACATCTTTGTCCCGATGATTGTGGCAGAGTGACATCTTGAATCAGGTGCCGGAGTACCTCTGGGGTTAATTACAGACCAGACCATTGTGGTGGTGTCCAACTTGTGGATGTCATTAGAGCATCCAGTTAGCTGGATGTATCCTCCAAAGACATACATGACCTTCCCCAAGACACAGGCTGAGTGGCCCCACCTCGCTCCCGGAACAGTCCCAGAAATCTTGGGCTTGAACCATCTGTGGGTGTCAACATTAAATGCATAAAGCATGTTGCAGTACTCCCATGTGTACATAGTACACCCTCCCCAGATGTAGATGATATCCTCTATAAGCGCAGCTGTGTGGCCCTCGCACATGGAGGGAACCTCAAGAGGACATTCTACATTTCCATTTGTCACTAGGGGCAACTTTGTCCAGCTCAAAGAGACTGTGTTGAAGATGTGCACATCAATCAGCATGTGGTTCATGGTAGTCTCCCGGTAGCAGTAGCCTCCAAACGAGTACACCTTCTGTCTCACTGCCACAGCAGCATGGTAGTATCTCTTTGGTCCTGTTTCCAAATGCAGCGTCCAGTGAAACATTTCACAAACCAGAAACACCACGTATTAAAGTGGTCTGGTTGAATGCTGCTATGTAAAGACCACTTATATACTTATATGTACAGTGGCAGAAAAACGTCACACAAAGCTTGGCCAATCCGCTGATGGGTTCGGATGGTTAATCACGTAAGCCGTTTCCTATTGAGCTCCCTAATATGGAAAATTGATCGCCATACAACCCCAGCCAATGTAAAGACTTAACATCATGTCTATATTATGCCAATTGTGACAGAACAGAGCAATATGCAAGTGATATTTTTCTAGGGAACAGAGCAACATCCAGAACCCAGTTGGAACATTGACCAATATTGACAAATATTTGCAAAAGTGATGACAAAACACATTAAAGCCTGGTTTATCCAACTTTGATAAATTACGCTGACATCAGCAAGCTAACAATGCGTCGCCATCGTCACAGATTGAATCTATTATTTTCTGTGAGCGAATGTCATTGTGCAACAGAGTTGTGCAACGACAGCGGACATCCTCATTAGACAGACTACTTTGGAAGACAGGCAGGCATGAAGGAACTTGACAACTACCACAAGTGTGGATTTCTTTGGTGACCATGAGTAGGAGAAGACTAGCATTGAGTGAGAGAGAAGGTGTGTGTGTGTGTGTGTGTGTGTGTGTGTGTGTGTGTGTGTGTGTGTGTGTGTGTGTGTGTGTGTGTGTGTGTGTGTGTGTGTGTGTGTGTGTGTGTGTGTGTGTGTGTGTGTGTGTGTGTGTGTGTGTGTGTGTGTCTGTGAGAGAGAGAGAGAGGTTTAAAATGTTTACGGTTGATCTGCGGTTGTTGCAATGACCTGCACTACAATACTTCAGCATATGTTGCACTATGACGAAATAAACCCAGAAGATGTAACGTTCCGTGATGCAATTCCAATGGGCAAAGCTGTGTTGTTTCACCAGGTGAAGGAATGGCGGATTCGGCCAAGCCCCGAAATACCTGTTTGTGTGTCTCAAAGAATAATCTGCCTTACTGCATAAATAACCACTATGTTCTGCAAAATCAAAACATTTTAAAGGGCAAGACCACTTTGGTAGAGGTTTGGGTTGTATAGTTACATTGCCATGATGTAACTCCAAAGGTGGACTAGATATAAAAAATAATTGCTCCATTGATTAGAAATTGATCATTCAAAATATGCTCCTCATTGACTTACATTGTACGGTGAAACAGCTCTCAAAGTCACTCTTTTAGCACATAAACAAACACAAACAAAGCTGATTCTGACAATATAGAACATCACCAAACCCAGTACTGTTTGTTTTTTTAATAACAATGTCAACTTCCTGTTGATTTTACTATTTGAAGATCTGGATCCGGATCCGTGGATCCAGTCCGGGTTTTCTTCTTAATAAAAATAGCAAAATCAACAGGAAGTTAACATTTTTATTTAAAAAAAAAAACAGTAATGGGTTTGGTAATGCTCTGTATTGTCTGAATCAACTTTGTTTGTGTTCGTTTACATGCTAAAAGAGTGACTTTGAGAGCTGTTTGAACGTATAATGTAAGTCAATGAGGAGCATATTTTGAATTATCAATTTCTAAACAATGGAACAATTATTTTTGATTTCTTGTCCACCATTAGAGTTACATCATGGCAAGGTAACTACACAACCCAAACCTCTACCAAAGTGGTCTTGCCCTTTAATGAAGTGAGAACCGCTGAGGTAAAGTAATAAAAGTACAGTGCGTCCCACCAGCACCGCTGATATCAGCGGCAGCAAACACAACAAGTGACGTCCTCAAGGCCCTTGTTGCCGTAGAGATGGTTCTTGTGACGCTGTCGGGGGGAAACCTCATGTGTTCATAACCGTTACCTTTCAGGGAACGAAAAAAAAGAATAGGTCACGAAAAGAGCTGATCTACAAGCTCACAATGTGTTGCATCGCGACGAATTGTGAGCTTGTAGATTGGTCATTTTCGCTACTCCTGTGTGAAACACTTGTGGTGCATTGATTTACCACTAATTTACATACATTAATTTAAAGCTGAAATATGGAGATACAAGGTTTCTGCCCGACAGCGACGATATCAGGCTGGGACAAAATGAATCTTCTGCTGGTCCCCCATTGGCTGTAACCTTCACCAGTCCTATTGTGACTAGAAAATAGCTTAAACAAAATGTACTTGACTCAAGCTATTATAACTTATGAAATCTGATATCCATTCGGTAGTGGTGGAACGTAACTAAGTACATTTACTTAAGTACTGTACTTAGGTACAATTTTGAGGTAATTGTACTTTACTTGAGTATTTCCAATTTCCAATACTTTTACTTCTACTACATCTCGGATCCAAATATTATACTTTTGGTTAATTTCAGTTAACTATAGTAACCCTTCTCCAAATTAGAGTCAAAAGTACACCATACTTCTCTCCACTGTACACATTACTGTAACAACATGTGGTGTGTTTGCTGATCATATTCAGGCTCGTGGCGGTTGAACACATGGTGGGCGTAACACAAGAACGTTTTGGATGACATCATGTCCTTCACTGAAAGGTCAACTATTCTACCATGCCTTGCTATGTAAAGGCTCTCGTAAACATAGCAGCCATTCAGAAGTATGTTTGAGAGAGAGAGAGAGAGAGAGAGACACACACACACACACACACACACACACACACACACACACACACACACACACACACACACACACACACACACACACACACACACACACACACACACACACACACACACACACACACACACACACAGAGAGAGAGAGAGAGAGAGAGAGAACAGTTACTGTATTGTCCGTGTTTATAAGACACACAATGAACCACAATGCTAACATTTACAGAAAATCACACCCTGTGTGAAGGAAGCGGTGCCTTTGGGGCGGGGCTTAACTCATTTCAGTTCGTCCCTATTGGTGGTCTGAGTCCACTTACCAAATTTTTACTTGGTAGCATGCTGCAAACTGGAATGATGGCTGTTTAAAGCCCAGCCAATGGGCAGACAGAGGGGGCGGGGCTTAAGTAATTACAGTTCGTCCCTATTGGTGGTTTTAGTCCATGTACAAAATTTGTACTCCGTAGCATGCTGTGAACTTGAGTTATGCCTGTTTAAAGGCCAGCCAATGGGAAGACAGAGGGGGCGGGGCTTCAGCAATTCATGCTCATCCCTATTGGTGGTCTAAGTCCACATACCAAATTTGGACTTGGTGGCATGCTGCAAACTGGAGTTATAGCTGTTTAAAATCCCGTGCTCATCCCGTGCTTGGGGGTCCCTGGACCCCTCTTTGATAACTTCAGCAATTAATGCTCGTCCCTATTGGTGGTCTAAGTCCACATACCATATGTGGACTTGGTGGCATGCTGCAAACTGGAGTTATAGCTGTTTGAAATCCCGTGCTCATCCCGTGCTTCCACGGACGGACGGACATAACATACGCTGGGGGTCCCTGGACTCCTCTTTGATAACTTCAGCAATTCATGCTCGTCCCGATTGGTGGTCTAAGTCCATATGCCATATTTGGACTTGGTGGCATGCTGCAAACTTGAGTTATAGCTGTTTGAAATCCCGTGCTCATCCCGTGCTTCCAC
The DNA here is from genome assembly GCF_963454915.1 of Gymnoscopelus microlampas. Classification (NCBI taxonomy): domain Eukaryota; kingdom Metazoa; phylum Chordata; class Actinopteri; order Myctophiformes; family Myctophidae; genus Gymnoscopelus; species Gymnoscopelus microlampas. Next base: position 10,596,291 of record NC_139960.1, read on the forward strand.
GGACGGACAAACATAACATACGCTGGGGGTCCCTGGACCCCTCTTTGCTAACTTCAGCAATTCATGCTCGTCCCTATTGGTGGTCTAAGTCCACATACCATATTTGGACTTGGTGGCATGCTGCAAACTGGAGTTATAGCTGTTTAAAATCCCGTGCTCATCCCGTGCTTGGGGGTCCCTGGACCCCTCTTTGATAACTTCAGCAATTCATGCTCGTCCCTATTGGTGGTCTAAGTCCACATACCATATTTGGACTTGGTGGCATGCTGCAAACTTGAGTTATAGCTGTTTGAATTCCCGTGCTCATCCCGTGCTTCCACGGACGGACAAACATAACATACGCTGGGGGTCCCTGGACCCCTCTTTGCTAACTTCAGCAATTCATGCTCGTCCCTATTGGTGGTCTAAGTCCACATACCATATTTTTACTTGGTGGCATGCTGCAAACTGGAGTTATAGCTGTTTAAAATCCCGTGCTCATCCCGTGCTTGGGGGTCCCTGGACCCCTCTTTGATAACTTCAGCAATTCATGCTCGTCCCTATTGGTGGTCTAAGTCCACATACCATATTTGGACTTGGTGGCATGCTGCAAACTTGAGTTATAGCTGTTTGAATTCCCGTGCTCATCCCGTGCTTCCACGGACGGACAAACATAACATACGCTGGGGGTCCCTGGACCCCTCTTTGCTAACTTCAGCAATTCATGCTCGTCCCTATTGGTGGTCTAAGTCCACATACCATATTTTTACTTGGTGGCATGCTGCAAACTGGAGTTATAGCTGTGTAAAATCCCGTGCTCATCATCCCGTGCTGATACGGACATACGGACAAAGTCAAGCTTAGAGCGGTTGGCACCGCTAAAAACACACAGACAGACAGACCGACATTAGTCAGATATACAGAAATACAGACAGACAGACAGACAGACAGACAGACAGACAGACAGACAGACAGACAGAAAACGTATTTTATTGTTGTGAGAATATTATAGATATTATACTTGTGAGAATGATCAGTGTCCAGGCTGGGCAATGTAGTGAGGTGGAAACTTTGATAGGTAGTGGCAGAAATGTATTTCCATGAAGAGACACACACGCACACACGCACGCACGCACACACACACACACACACACACACACACACACACACACACACACACACACACACACACACACACACACACACACACACACACACACACACACACACACACACACCTCAACTGCTGTTTGAAGCAGGTATTCATTCTTTTGATGCTGTAGTTTGAGTTGACTTACTGAGTGTTATTGAGTCAACTTACAGTTTTTCCTGCAAATGTGCCCGTCTAAAGTGGCATACCCATACAAACACAGATGTGCGCCCATGCACGCATACTCACAGGCCTGTGCGCACGGTCGCACGCACACGCGCGCGCACACACACACACACACACACACACACACACACACACACACACACACACACACACACACACACACACACACACACACACACACAACACACACACACACACACACACACACACACACACACACACACACACACACACACACACACACACACACACATATAGATATAGATACACACATGAACGAACTCTCGACTTAGTTGGCAATTTATTTTGGGAGCAGTGAAAGCAGAGAGCAGAGCCTCTTGATTAATAAACAATTGAACTAATCCTATCTGTTTGACTGACAGCTTTATTGATCACTGACTTGGAATGAAGTTGGTTCACTGTTGAAAAAGACAAATTGCTTCGAGGTAGTGAATTACTTTTGCCAAGTTGCTGAAGTTGAGCTTGTTACATTTCTCTTTGGGGGTAACGTCAGTGAAGCTTCATTTAATACAGTAACTGGCAGCTTAGCTCTCTACACTTTCCAAGTAGCTTGCCAATGCTGGTAGAGACTACAACTGGTAATCACATGCCATTTTCCCTGACAGTCCGAGCTGTCAGGGAAAATGGAGGTTTATGACATAAATTATGTCCTAAAACCTT
>NC_139960.1:10600786-10608286 GCF_963454915.1 Gymnoscopelus microlampas
ACGTAATAATTTATATCTGCAAAGTAACTTGTAACTAAAGTTTTCAAATAATTGTAGTACAATATATGTGCCTCTGAGATGTAGTGGAGTAGAAGTAAATGGAAATACTCCAGTAAAGTAAAAACACCTCAAAATTGTACGTAAGTACAGTACTTGAGTACATGTACTTAGTTACTTTACACCACTGCTAGTTTTTATAGTTCTATTTTCATGTCTTCTCTTGTTCCCCCAGATGTATCTCATTTGTAATCAACCCTCATTGTGTATGTTAGTCTGGTTCCCCAGCCAGTGCAAGGTCATTAAAAAGAAGGTACGGTCATCTGCGTCATCCAGCAATTCCAGCCTGCAGATTGGTCACCCTGGGAGGCAAACTGCAGCGATGGGATGCATTGCAGTCAATGAGGGCCATCTTATGAACAAACACTATTTCTGAACGATTGAGACCTTCAATTTTGCATGCTTCTCATGGTATCACAACACCACTAAGGCCTTAAAAACAAGGCTCCAGACATCCCAAAACAAACTGGTAAAGCTACTTCTTGGCCTCAATCATACAACCCATCTAACCCCTGCTCATTTTGCTAGGGTTAGGGTGGCTCAGGGTTGAGGACAGAGTACAGCAACTTGCTATGGGCCTGGTCTACAAGATTCGACACAACATTGGGATCCCCCTGTATTTGTCAAAATACTTCCAAAACGATCCATCCACGATCATAACACCAGAGGCAGCTCCACTGATCATGTTCAACCCAGATTTGGCACAAACAAGGGAATGAACTCTTTCTCATGCTGTACAACAAAAATATGGAATGCCCTACCCAAAGGAGTAAAGGAGTGTAAAACCCTACTCACTTTCAAAACTGCCACAAAGAATCACCTTCAGGATTCTGCAATTCCAAACTGGCCCCTGTCAAAGTCTTAACCCCCCCCCTCCCCTCCTCCTAAAACTGTCTAACATATTTCTTGTTTATCATACCAGTAACCTGTAAGCTGATTGTATGACGTTCTGCATAGTAGTATATTTGTATGTCTTCTTAAATGTCATCATGATTTGAGTGCACAGGGATCTCATTTTAAATAAGCCACTGTGCTTTTATGAGCGTCGATCCAGTTTAGAGGACCATGTATTGTGAATTGTACTTCCATGTACTGTTTCCATGTCTTTCTAAATAAAGTATTCAATCAATCAATCAATTATAAAATACTCGGTCCAGGAAAAATAAAGGATGACATGATATCACACATTGATTTATGGTGTGTTGCTTTTCCATATGCACACTGTATAATCTTATCGAGGAATATAAAGAGCACGAAGTACGTGTCTGAACGTGTCAAAGTATCGCGAGACTGTGCATCATTGAGAGCCTGCCGAGCCAGAAACGATACATGCCGCTGTCTAGATGCCTCAATAGAATTATACAGTGTGCACATCGAAAAGCAAGTGATTAGAAAATCAACCTGTGATATGTCTTCCTTTATATTCCTGAACCAATTAATTGACAAAGGACCAGTGGTGGAAAAAGTACTCACATTTCTTATTTAAGTAAAAATATCAATACTGCAATGTAGAAATACTCTGTTACAAGTGAAAGTCCGGAATTCAAAATTTACTTGAGTAAAAGTACAAAAGTATTACGCTCTCAAGAGTTAAATTATTGTTAAACATCTGCATGACTTAATTTACAAAAAGTCACACAATTAGAGAATGTAGAAGAATTGTCCTTTTTGATCAACGTTTGCTTGTTTATCTGTCTTATTGGTATACCAATCATCAATACAGCATGTAATTGTGGACAAAATCGTATCCAACGACAACAAAATATTCTACGTTTTGGTCTGAGAGTCTAAATGTCATCAAACACCACTGGTGTAGAGGGAAAAAAGGAGGGGGCTAGTCTAGAGCCCTGTGTGACTCCAGTCAATGAAGTATAGGGCATTACATTTATCCATTCATTTGATGGATTAGAGTTGATTTCAGTGAATGGAGTTGATTTGCTTCAATTGACTATAAAAAGTCTAAGTCTAATGCAAACAGATATATCAAATATAAAGAGAAAATACTTCTGCAGCATACATATGTGCGCACGCACGCACACACGCACACGCGCACACACACACACACACACACACACACACACACACACACACACACACACACACACACACACACACACACACACACACAGTGTTAACTCTCTCTACATGTTCTTCTTGGTTCTATTTGAACCCTGAACTTCCTCTTTGTGTCTTCTGTTCTATTGTATTCTGTGTGTGTATGTCACGCGTGCATGTGTGTGCACTAGGAAGTTATGCCAGAAGTTAGTAAGCTAGCCTATCTACCTGTCTTTATTCATTCAGAGTGTTTTGTCATTAGCGTCAGCTGAAGCCTACTTATTTTGTCATGTTATGTAACAATCTCAACAAAGGTTCTCATAGTTATTTATGACTGTGTTTGTGTGCGTGCGTGTGCGTGCGTGCTGTTACATCACAGCTGTGGTCGAAGGGTTAACACAAAACAATGATGATGTACTGGGTATGGCACGCACGCACGCACGTACGCACGCACGCAAAGTGGTGCAAATTCATTTAAGTCTAGAAAATGTATTCAATATGCACTGTTCAGAGTCCAAGAGAGGTCAGTGAGGTTGAAGATCAATCCCTGGTTTGGCTCTTCTGTTAATCAGAGATGATTTCAATCTGAATGCAAATTGATTTTGACTATATGGTTAAAACATTTAACCCGCTTATAGTGATATGTATTAGTTTAGTGAAATCTTCTACTCTTGTGTAGAAGATTCCTTTTCCTTCTCAGAGTTTATTTCATATTATTGATTGATTGTTAACGACATTTTTGTATGGCCTTTGTGTGTGTGTGTGTGTGTGTGTGTGTGTGTGTGTGTGTGTGTGTGTGTGTGTGTGTGTGTGTGTGTGTGTGTGTGTGTGTGTGTGTGTGTGTGTGTGTGTCTTTATTTACTTTTGTAAATAAATCACCCTAGTTATTAGAAGGCTAGGGCAGTGGTTTTCAACCTTTTTCATGCCAAGGACCCCTAAATTGACATACATTTGGCTGCGGACCGCAATCTGAAAATGTTTTGTGCCGATGACCCCCAGAAGCAAAGACTTGAATAAAATAGAAATGTATATATATTCAAACATTTGCACACATTTTCTAAAATAGCAGATCTACAAGCTCATAGCACACTCTGTGCCGCACTATGAGCTTGTTTATCTGCTTAATAGCCAAAGCAAAATGGTTAAAATGATTGTGACGCTATGTTAACTAATTTTGTTGAGGACCCCCTTGTATCACCCCCCCCCCCCCCCCCCCCCACCACTGGCCGACGGTAATATGAAGACAGTCATACACTGTTCCAAAGCCACAGGGCAGCAAAAAAGCTCAGCATTATATTGTCACAGGTCTCTTTTCTATGACAAAGTCAATCTAGTGACCGCTGCAATTCCTTGCAACTGGTTGCAAGTTGCAATTAGTGTGGACTGGGCTTTAGTTTAGGAGCAACCACAGCTAGATTCTAAAATGTTTAGAAATAAACATTACGTAGTTCTGTCAGGTTCTCCTCTAGACTGTGGAACCATTGGCGCACTTGTCTGTATGTTCAAAACTGAACATGGTGGAAGTCTTTTTATTGTATTTCTTTTTCTGTTATTGTTATGTTTGGTATGGGTTTTGTATTGTGATATCGATCCCCCTTGGGTCTGAAATAAAGATCGAATTGAAACACATATTTTTACAATTGAAAAGATACAGTCAAGCCATGGTTCTTACATTGGAACATATACAGTGAAGCTATTATAATGGAACAAATACATTGTTCTTACAGTATATAGACAGATAAAGCCTTTATCCTAATGTATTGAAACAAAAGGAATTACAACCCAATCTTAAAACAAAAAGCAATTGCTATTTGAAGGATGTCATTCCAACATGGAATTAAAATGCACCTTAGGGTTACAACCCCTGCTTAAGCCAACAGCTCATGTTCTAGGTCTCCCCTTTCCTGAGATATGGGTGCTTATGTAATCAGAATTATTTTTATTGGAGGCACATGCGGGGGACTGACTGCATGGGCTATGGGTAGCTCAAGAAAAACTGTGCCTGAATTGCGTTATAATAAATATCCAGAAGACTAATACATGTAGAGGCGAGAGGATTGTAGACAATTGCAAAATATTTGAGAAATTTGACCCATTTGTTAGTTATATAAGAAGCGTAGACAAACAATTTAACCAAGCCTCCAAAAACAAGGCGAGCAAAGGACAACACAGAAGCAAAGGACACGAAGTGCATATTAACATATCTGGATATTATTATATATATATATATATATATTTTTTTTTTAAAGATATTTTTGGGGGCTTTTTCTGCCTTTATTGATAGGAAAGTAAGCTGACAGGACCTTGATATGAAAAGGGTTGAAAACCACTGGTGTAGAGGGAAAAAAGGAGGGGGCTAGTCTAGAGCCCTGTGTGACTCCAGTCAATGAAGTATAGGGCATTACATTTATCCATTTATTTGATGGATTAGAGTTGATTTCAGTGAATTGCGTTATAATAAATATCCAGAAGACTAATACATGTAGAGGCGAGAGGATTGTAGACAATTGCAAAATATTTGAGAAATTTGACCCATTTGTTAGTTATATAAGAAGCGCAGACAAACAATTTAACCAAGCCTCCAAAAACAAGGCGAGCAAAGAACAACACAGAAGCAAAGGACACGAAGTGCATATTAACGTATCTGGATATTATTATATATATATATATATATATATATATATTATTTTTTTTTAAAGATATTTTTGGGGGCTTTTTCTGCCTTTATTGATAGGAAAGTAAGCTGACAGGAAATGACGAGAGAGATGAGGGGGGGGGGGGGTTGTCTGGCTACGCAAATAGTCTTGCGTAGCCAGACAACTATTCCGTTCACAAAAATATATTTTAAAATATCTTTATATTTTATTTTTTATTTCCATTAGCATCCTTAGCATCAAGCTATATATGCTTAGTTGATTTATATTAGGATAAATTTGCGAGACTGTAAAGGCGAAACGGAAGTGGGGAGGGGGCTACACATCCGCTTTATATGTTAATCATGATCAGAGCTTCCAAGTCCCAGACGGTATGACCGGAAACATTTGAAAATTGTGGGAGGCAACAGTCTGGCATCACGGGACTACACAGCAAAGGTCTTCGGGATCGGGAGTTGAACCCGCGATACGCTGTCATGCTGGATTACAAGCAAATGTGGTATGTGCCGGGACCGCTAGGCCAGCGGGCTCCTCTAATAAGATTTATTTAAATCACACAATGAATTACCTAATGCCACTTTAAATTATATTCAGCTAAACATAGAGAAAACAGTTGAACATAAAGTGAAATCTGTCAACACTAAAGTTGAATAACTTTGAATCTGTTGTCTCTGACACAATCAAGGCGGGCAAAATAATGATACAAGACAAGGGAATCAATTATTTGGAAAGAATTGGAACGATCCTGAAGTTATGCAACTATACCAGACCAAAGTCAAAATGCTAAAGGCATAAAATGATCCACTTTGTTGCAGACCTGTCTGCAAAATAGAGGAGATCCAAGGACTGTCTTCCAATTAGCCAATAATTGGATAATAGTTAGATTAAATCTCAGCTGTGGGTATGGAAGGGGAGACAGAAGTTCCACTTTACAAATTGAGAAAAGCTCTAAAGCTATGCTGATAGGTTTCTTAACCCTTTTAGACCGGGAAAGAATCGGTGTCATTTTTAAATTTCTTTGGCTATAATAAAATAGCTGATACACGAGCTCATAGAGCAGCACCGAGTGCCGCACAACAAGCTTGTAGATCTGCAATTTTTTTAAATCGTGTAAATGTGTGCAAATCTATGAATATATATGTCTTCTAAATCCTAACCGTTTTATGAAAAAGCTTATGTTGCTAGTAGTATATCAGTCGTCTCCAAACTTTTTCATGTCAAGGACCCCCAAATTGATATGTATTTCGCCGCGGACCCCCATCTCAAAATATTTTGTTCCAGGACCCCCCAGAAGCAAAGATTTGAGTAAAGAATGTTCGCTTTAAAATATATATTCAAAGATTTGCACACATTTTCACAAATTTTCAGCAGATCTACAAGTTCATAATGCAGAACTCGGTGCCGTGCTATGTAACTTGTATATCTGCTATATTTTAATAACCAAAGACATCTTAAAATAACACCGATCGGGTGGCGCAGTGGTAAAGTCACTGCCCACCACCACAGAGGTTGTGGAATCCACCGTAGTGCAACCGGCTTTGTCGAGCGTCTACACGAACACAATTGGCCCGTGTTCGGGGTAGGGAAGCCGGATGGGGAGGGTGATATCGGTCATTGCACTTACTCTATACGGCCTGGGGTGGCACCTGTCAGCGGGGAGTGTTGGGTGGGAAGAGTAGCACGAAGGCCCTATGTCCTCTTGGTGGGGGCTCCTCACTGGCAGGTGAGTCAATAGGTTTACGACAACAGTGACAACACAGAAATGTGTGTGGGGAGGAATTAATTGGCATGACGACTAAATTGGGGAGAAAAAGGGGTAAAGAAATGAATTGTCTACTCTAAAAGAAAAAAAGAAAATGGCAGATGCATTCCCGGTCTTAATGGCTTAAAAGAGTAGTTCACCCAAAAATGTACATATTTTCTATCAATTACACACACAATGAATTGAATTCATGATTTTTTTTGGTTTTTTGTTGCATTCCTAAGCCAATAATTTGATGCCCGGGTGTATTTCCGGTAGGAGACACAAAGAGTCTACTTTGTGACTCCTACCGGATACATTAGCATCTTTCCGCCGGTAATCAAATGATTGGCTTAGGAATGCGCCAAAAACGAAAAATCTCCATGAATTCAATGCTTCATGGGGTGTGTAATTGATAGAAAATAAGTCATTTTTTGGGTGAACTGCTCCTTTAAGCGAGGACTCCAGCAGTGCTTGTGCATAATGAGCAGTGACATGGAGATAGGACTGACAGAAGTGAAGTGAAGCTGAACCGGTAGGCATAGTGCAGTGGGCACAACTACTGCACAGACATCAGACATCGAGATGCCATTTCTATGGATTCAATTCATCTATCCTTGTGGCTTTCTTCTCCTTTTTTCATCCCAAACAAGACATACAGTACTATTACTATGGCCTGGTAAACCATCCCGGTCGTGTGATGATAATGTGAATTGCCACGACCAGTTTACCATACTACTATTATTATGGATATGTGGGAAACATATCAAATACCAAATCATCATACCAAATATCATTGGACAATTATAACAAAAGTGAAAAACTAAAGACATATGCATAAGTCCTGTAGATAGATAGATAGATAGATAGATAGATAGACAGACAGACAGACAGACAGACAGACAGACAGACAGACAGACAGACAGACAGACAGACAGACAGACAGACAGACAGACAGACAGACAGACAGACAGACAGATAGATAGATAGATG
>NC_139960.1:10610786-10618286 GCF_963454915.1 Gymnoscopelus microlampas
ATGTGCAGCAGCGAGAGAGAAAAACAAACAACCCGAACGGGACGCTATCTGGGGGGCTGGAAGAGCTTTAAGTGTGTGATCGTGCCTGTTTGGTTCAGAAAGAAACAGGGGAATAATGTGGATTTAACATATATTTAGATTTCAACAAGGGTGCGAGTTTTTCAACCTTCCGGGGGACTTGACTCGGGGGTTGTGGTGTGAAAGGAGGCAGTAGATAGAAGCGGATGATAGAAGAGGAACTGAGAGCAAATAAGAGGAAATAGAACCGATCAGCACTAGTACCTACCACCAGCCAGCCATCAGAGGGGGGAAGCTGGCTCCTTTGGCCGAGGGGAGGTCGCTGTTGCTCGGCTTGGGGCTGCCTGCACGTACCGCTGGCCTGGAGGGTGTTTGAAAACGTTGTGATGTTGGACTTACTTGACTTCTTTTGACGGCTTTTTTTTTGTTGAGGGGGGCGGTGTTGTTTTCTGCTGATTTGAATGTGACGATCAGTGATGTTTCTGCAACATGTTTACATGCACACTTAGAGTTTCTGCAGAGGAGTTTGCGCTCCATTTAGATCAAGTTTGCACACGTTGAAAAGAAGAAAGAATGGCTTCTGCTGCACCGCTGTGAAACAAGGTAACGATCTGGATCATTTGTAACGATTTAACGGCTTATTTTCAGTTCCAGTCTGTTGGTTATGTTTTGGTTACACAGTCGCTACAATCCTCGTTAAATTGAACCCGAAAGTGTGCAAAATAACACCATACTCTGCGAGTTACAAATGGATACGTACTGGTATCAAAATGTACTTGAAGTACAAAAGTAAAAGTACTCATTATGCAGAATGTCCCATTTCACAAGTTTTCAAACGTATACATTGTATAAAATCTTTTGAAAATAGCAGATGGTTCGGCTATTTTCAAATGGGCTTTAGTGGTTAATGTATGTTTTGTAATAATAATCAAAATATACAAAGTAAAGTTTTCAAATAATTAAAAAGTAATAATTCAAAAAAGGAAAAAGTACAATATTTGCCTCTGAGATGTAGTGGAGTAGAAGTAAAAGTACTGAAAAAATACTGTAAAAATGCCTCAAAATTGTGCAAAAAGTACAGTACTTGAGTAGATGTACTTAGTTACTTTACACCACTGATTAACACTATAAACTTTTAATCAAAGCAAAGTTTAGTTGATCTCTGCTAGCCTTATTCCTGCAGTACCTGGTGTTTTCATAGTAGGCCTACAGTATTTACATTAAATCTGCTGATCTCCCTTCATGATCTAATTTCTACCACTCAACCAAGGGGCAAAAAAAATCCCTTCTTGGCCAGGGGATCGATGCTGGGCTAATGAGCTCCAGGCAGTACTACTTATCAACCGGTGTCCTACCCGACTCGAGGCTAGTCTAAACGTCTCAATGGAACAGTAGGAGACCGCCTCAATCAATCCACTGTCTGCAGCTGTACACGTTATCAGCGGTGGGAAAAGTACTCAAATGTTTTACTTCAGTAAAAGTATCAATACTGCAATGTAGAAGTACTGTTTCAAGTAAAAGTCCAGAAATGTACTTGAGTAAAAGTACAATATTTGCCTATTACAAGTTTTGAAAATACTCCAGTAAAGTAAATTGTACTTAAGTACAGTACTTGAGTAAATGTACGTATTTACTTTCCTAACTAACCCTACTACTGACTGCAGCTGTATTGTATTAACATACTCTACAACATTATGATCAAATAACGTTTTATTCATTTAATGAGTCCTGGGTTGCAGCTTTAAGTGTCAAGGCGGTTAATTAATGATAAGGTTATTAATTACAGATGAAAGTGTGCCGCCCTGTCACTCAGCACCGTGCGCGAGCGAGGCGAGCCCACGTTTATTTTGGTTACGCAGAAACTGATAACCTGTTGAATTGTGTGACCCCAGAGGTCGGCGTTTACTGTTTTCACCCTATGGTTTTCACACATTCACTCACTGTTTTTAGATATTATTACTAACCCATTTTTATTAGTAGTGCATTTTTATTATGATTATTTTGATTACTTTTAGCTAGTTATTATTATTATTAGGCTATTATTATCATCATTTAAAATAAAAGACAGTTGATTTGATTTTAACCTATATGACTGTATTCTGTCTGTACAGTGTCATCCTTGAAAGGCGCTTGATTCAAATAAAATGTATTATGATTATTATAATTACAGTTGTCCATTCCCATAACGCGCAGTAATTAAGCCTGAATCTGCTGAAATTGCTCAACTCGATAGGTCACCAATGTGGGTATAACGCCAGGCTAGGCTAACTGAAGTGCAGCTAACGTCAGATTTCAGGTACTTTCTTGGACAAAAGTCAAAAAGGTAAAGGATGGTTACAGCTTTTTATGGTGAACTTTAAAGAAACGTGTTTGTCAGTTGAATGAAGACAGCATCCAGCTAACTGCATTTAGACTAACTTCACACACACCAGTGGTGGAAAGTAACAGAGTACATTTACTCAAGTACTGTACTTAAGTACACTTTGGGGTACTTAACTAGAGTATTTCCAATTTTCAATACTTAATACTTCTACTCCATTACATCTCAGAGGCAAATATTGTAATTTTACTCAACTACAATTATTTGAAAACATAAGTTACTAGTTACTTTGCAGATATAAAGTATTATATTATAAAACATACATTAACCATTTACAAATTAAATTTGAAAATAGACGATCTGCTCACGAGTCACGACCTTGTGAGCTTGTAGATCTGCTATTTTCAAACATTTTCGTACTTTTACTTTTGGTACTTGGGGTATATTTTGATGCCAATACTTTTGTACTTTTACTCAAGTAACATTTTGAACACAGGCCTTTTACTTCTAACAGAGATTTTTATATTGTGGTATTGCTACTTTTACTACTTTTAAATATCTGAGTACTTCTTCTACCACTGGTTCAAACACTCATATGTTTTGACCATGTGTTTGTATGAAGGTATACAGTATTATCTGTATGTGAGTATGGCTTAAACTGATGACAAGACAAAGCTGCAACTCATTACACTAATTTAAGAGAGAGAGAGGGAGAGAGACAGCCTGCTGTTTCCAGCAGTATTGTGCAACACCTGGGGGCATGAGGCACCACTTGCTTCACATGGGGTGTGACATTTAAAAACAATAATCGATTACATCGATTAGGTTTGATGGCTGCACTCCCATTAACATGTTTAGCTCACTGATCATGACTCGCATTATGCCATTTTCCAATGCATTTTTGTGGGAGCCATTGGATTCCATTACTTTCTGTATGGTATTCAATATTGTATTCATTACAGTGGTTCTCAAACTTTTTCATGTCAAGGACACCCAAAATGCTATGTATTTGGCCGCGGACCCCCATCTCAAAATATTTTGTTCCTGGGCCCCCCAGAAGCAAAGATTTGAGTTACAAATGTTGGCTTTAAAAAATATTCAAAGGTTTGCACAAATTTTCACAATGTTTTAATAATAGCAGATCTACAAGCTCATGTAGCTTGTTAAAGTGGTTAAAATGATTGTGATGCTAAATTAACACATTTAGCTGGGGACGCCCTGGGGGAACCCCCCCCAAGGACCCCTGGGGGTCCCCGGACCCCACTTTGGGAACCAATGCATTACATCATAATTGTACTCAAAAAAGCACGGAGGTGGCGACGAAGATTCTTGCTCCTTGATATTGTAGCAACAATAACAATAATTGAAGAAAACAACAAATAAGGTAGTAAGATAAAAACAAAAGCTATAGGCCTATGCACAGTAATCATAGCACATCATATGTAAATCCATTGGTTATAACTGACCAGTATAGTATGAAAAAATCATCTTGTAGTGATGATTGATCTTGTCAAAGTTGCTATTTTTTAATGCAATAGAAGGCCTAGACTGATTTAGCAAAAAGCAACTAATCTAATGGGTCTAATGGGTTTATCACCTGACAGTTTGGGGTAGAAATGGGGGTAATTAAAATCTACACTGGTATGCTTTATAAAATTGTCATCAACGATGCAAAGTCAATATCATGCTAAACATGCAAAAACAGGTATGGACCATGAAACATTTTATATGAAGATGTGATGTAAAATAGATCTGCAGTTTATTTTCTGATAGAACCTGTTCAACTCCCTCCGAGCCAGGGTCTATCTCCTTCCTCCGCCTCTCGCCCTTTTCTTCTACCACTAACCCTCATGTTCTCCTCTCTCTCTTCCTCTCTCTCCCTCTACTTCCTCTCTCTTCCATTCTTTTTATTGCTCTTTGCAACCCCTCCCACTCTCTCACTTTTTTGTCTGCCCCCCCCCCCCCCCACGCTCTGACATTGCCTTGGTCTCTATCCTCTCTGCTCTCTAGGGGCTCTATTTTCGCCGGTGCCTTACCCGCTGGCATTACCCGCTACCCGTGAATTACGCACGAGGGAGCTGGCACTGTCCTTAAACGGTATCTTGCGACCGCTATACCCGCTATTCATTATGCCAACTCCGTTATTTGCGCCTGGAGGTGTGCCCGTGGGCGTGTTGTTGCACCGTCCCTAAAATTGCTATCTTGCCCACACACGTTTGGGAAAGCGCATAGCGGATTCTATAATCACCCGCTGTGCCAAATTTGTTTGGTAGAGCATGCGCCTGCAATGGACATGTCGGGAGTCGGCCGGGCGCACAATGGCACAACATTCAGAGGTCTCCTTCTCTCATAATTCTCCACGTATCTCTGTGATTCTAATTTTCCTTTAATCAGCAGAAGTGAGTGTCAACTCCTTGTGTCAATTGTGTTTATATAAGATGCTAGTCTATTCAAAGCAGACAATGATTTGTGTCGCGTGTGATACCATTCCTTCCGTTCAGTTTCATTAATCCATTGCCCTGGAAATAATGAACGGATTACAATAATATAACATTCTCTATAATCTGCAACATGTGGGTGATAATAATTATGTCAATCAAATATGGTTTTATTCAAAGGCAATCTAAGGCTACAGCATATGAAGCAAACGTCGGGTCCAATGTTATCGGCGCCCCAGTGCGGCAGCAGAGTTTGTTTGATTAATCCAGAACACAAGCACATTGCTGTAATGTTAGTCTGGGAGACTTTGCCTCAGAGCCTGGACAGCAGGGGCGCGGCCACTGCGTTCTGATTCAAATCAACAGCCAATGAAGAAAAGTGGGCGGGACAATGTAGAAGTACTGTTACAAGTAAAAGGCCTGTGTTCCAAATGTTACTTGAGTAAAAGTACAAAAGTATTGGTATCAAAATATACTTACTAGTACCAGTAAAAGTACTAAAATGTTTGAAAATAGCAGATCTACGAGCTCACAACGCGTCGCATAGCTGTAGATAGTTGTAGATCTGCTATTTTCAAATAGCCGTGGTATAAAATAGGGCTAAAGTGGTTAATGTGTGTTTTATAATATAATAATTTACATCTGCAAAGTAACTATTAACTAAAGTTTTCAAATAATTGTAGTGGAGTAAAAATACAATATTTGCCTCTGAGATGTAGTGGAGTAGAAGCAAAAGTATTGAAAATGGGAAATACTCAAGTAAAGTAAAAAGTCCTCAAAAGTTTCTCTTCTCTCTCTCCCTTCCTCAATGTCTCTCTATCTTTCTCTTAGGCTGCCTTCAGGAGTTTTGTCCTTGTTACGACATCAGCCTCTTCACCCCCAACCCGTCTATGTATTGGTATTTGGTCTCAGGATGGATGACGGGAGTGTCGACTCGTTGCAGCGTTCATCCCTCCACACTTCCTTCCTCGTCTCCTCCGCTGCTCCCTCCTCTCTCCTAAAGAGAAAGAGCTCTCAGCTTGGCCGGGAGCCGTCTGCCCCCTCCCCCCACTGCAGAGAAGAAGGGCATTGTGGGAAGTGTAGTTTTGGGCGTGTTTGGTGTTGAAACGAACGAAGGCGAGTGACCAGGAAAGGAGAGGTCCCTAAATCCTCCACGACTATTTTATTTTACCCCGCCCCTTTTGGTTAGTTTCCTGAAGTTTGATTGGATGTCAGAATACCTTTAAAAAAAAAAGAGAGTTTAATCAACAACAAAAAAATCCATTATCTCATCCAGTTAACTTTTATTGATCCTTTATCACATTCAGTTTATTTTTATTGATCCTTTTATCACATTCAGAATGTCTGACAGTGAAAGCAGTAGCAAAGTGAAGTTCCTGGCCCCGGCCCCTCCTCTTCCTCTCATCATCCCTCCCTCCTCCCCTCCCGACCCCCCCGCCGCCCCGCAAACCCCCAAGAATGTGAACGGCTCGGGAGCCACCAGCTCCGACTCCCTGGTGGACACGCTCGGCGGTACGCCGGAGGTCAGGCGGCGGCGGCACACCATGGACCGCGACTCCAGGACGGCCGAGCATCGCTTCTTCAGGAGGAGCGTCATCTGTGACTCCAACGCCACGGCGCTGGACCTGCCCAGCAAGGCCACCGTCATCCTCACCTCCCCGCCGGACTGCCAGCCAGGGGGGGGGACGCCCGGCTTCCACCTCCACCCAGAGGGACGGGCCGGCGAGGACGTGGGCGGGACCCCCGCAGGCACCGCCGCCGGCCCCCACAAAGCCGGTGGCGTCACCGAGGAGATGCACATACTAGCGTGTGCGGCTGCTGCTGCGGGTGGAGGTCACGCGTGCGCTGGCGGAGCGCCACAGCAGCCCGGCGGCCGGGCGGAATTAGACGCCACGGAACGAACTGTAGACCGACTGCCCGACGTCACCACCGCCGCGCTGCCCGCAGGCCCGGAGGACAAACTGCGGGCGGGAAAAGACGTGAAAGCCGCGGCAGCAGAACCTGCGGATGCGAGCGGCGTCGGCGGCTCCTCCCCCGTGGAGGAGAAAGAGAGGGGTTTGTCGGAGGAGGCGAAGGAGCTGGCCAAGGCGCGGGCGGAGCAGAGAGCGGAGGCCGAGAAGCGAGTGCAGGAGGAGGAGGAGGTGGAGACGAAGGCGGTGGGGACGTCGCCGGACGAGCGCTTCCTGAAGTTCGACATCGAGATCGGCCGCGGCTCCTTCAAGACGGTCTACAAGGGTCTGGACACCGAGACCACGGTGGAGGTGGCCTGGTGTGAGCTGCAGGTAAGGCCCGGCACGGCGAAACAAACGCACCCATTCCATCGCTCACAATGTCTTATTTCAGCTCTCTGTGCTGGTTTTGAAATACTAACCCATTAAGACCGGAAAGCATCGGTCATTTTAGATTTGAACCACTTTAAGCATCTTATACTTTGTAGAGCTTGTAGATCTGCTATTTCTTTGAAAAATCATGCAAATGTGTGCAAATCTTTGAATATATATATTTTTAAAGCAAATCTTTCCTTCTGGGGATTCTACAAATGTCTTCTAAAACCTAACATTAAAAAACATATATTTGACCCCCATCTCAAAATATGTTGTTCCAGGGACCCCCCAGAAGCAAAGATTTGAGTTAAAAAATGTTGCTTAAAAAATAAATAGATATATATTCAAAGATTTGCACAAAATTTCACGATTTTTCAAATATAGCAGATCTACAGGCTCA
>NC_139960.1:10623286-10625786 GCF_963454915.1 Gymnoscopelus microlampas
CATATTTTAACATCCATGAAGTACAAGATCCACATTAGAGCCACATCATTACTATGTGGAACGCAAGGCCGCTGTAATATAATAGCGGGTTGCGATGACTGCATTCTGTAGTTAGTTCTCTCCCTGTCAACAACATCTGTGCTAATAAGCAAATGGGCAGTGCACCTTTGAAACCAAAGTATTGAGTGCAGTGGCCAATCAGAGGCATTTATATGGTCTGACTCAGGGGTGGGCAACTTTGATGATGGAGAGGGCCACTATATTTCCACACTCACTCCAGGGGGCCACATTGCATATACTGTCGGGCAGACACCTCTTATCTCCGTATTTTAACTTTTTTCGTAAATTAATACCGTACTTCGCCATTCTATGTCACACAAAAGTAACAAAAATAGCCGATCTGCAAGCCCAAAACACGTCGCAGTGCGACGCTATTTTTTTATTGGAATCCTGAAAAGTAACATTTTTATTTAATTTCACATGCATTTAGTTATACTTATGTTAAAGGAGGAGTTCACCCAAAAAAAAATCTTATTTTCTATCAATTACACACCCCATGAAGCCTTGATTTCATGGATTTATTTTTGTTTTTGTGGCATTCATTTTGTGGCCTAAGACAATAATTTGATGACCGTGTGTATTTCCGGTAGGAGACACAAATAATCTACTTTGTGTCTCCTACCGGATACATTAGCCGATAGGAGACGGGAATCAAATTATTAGCTTAGGACTGCCACAAAAACAAAAAAGAATCCATGGATTCAAGGCTTCATAGGGTGTGCAATTGATAGAAAATAAAACATTTTTTTAGGTGAACTCCTCCTTTAACTTTTACTAGTCATTGAAGCTACTAATATAGACTGAAGTAATTAAAGCGGGTCATGTTTGGAATTGTAACAGCTGAAATCGATAATGTATCAGTAATCCGATATTAACCTGCGGGCCGCATTAAGTGAAGGTGGGGGGCCGCATGTGGCCCCCGGGCCGCCAGTTGCCCATTTATGGTCTGACTGATGAATCACAGGCGTCGCCGCTGAACACGCTTTGAGCACAGCAGACTGATCCCATTTCTCTTGTGTTTGTGGTTGTTTTGTCATCCATCAACATCTGAAAAGTAAAATGAGTAACATTTCCTTGGCTCTGCTGATGATGAAAACCTTTCCCAAGACGAAAAAAGAAAAAAAGAAAAGAGCATCATCTGTCACTTGTAATTATTTTGGCTACCAACGCAACGATGCAGAGCAAACAAACACTGAGTAAACTGCAAATGGATTTCTGGCAGCATAACAATAAAACACAACCAATTTATTCAGCCACCTGAAATCTAACCACAAGGTGCAATATGCAAGCTCACAACATGATGCGTTGCGACCCTTAGATATGCTATTTTTGAACATTTTGAAAATGTTTGTAAATTTGGGGATTGGGAGGGATTTTTTCCCCGCCTGTAATGACATGCCCAAAATAGCTATGCCAGGTTGAAGTGGTTAAAGTTCTCTGTCTATGGCCCAGATTCGTGTCTCCGTGACGCAAGTCCAGGGGTGCCGCAGAATACAGAACTCATTACAGAATACAGAATACTATAATATTTGGAATTCATCAATATCATTTCAGTTTAACCACTTAAACCCTCTATACTTAGTAAGACGGACCACCAAACCTCCTTGCCAAAAATAGCAGATCTACAACGTGTCACGTTGTGACACGTTGTGACACGTTGTGAGCTTGTAGATCTGCTATTTTTGGTGAATGTTCCCCCCAATATAGGGATGCTGTGGTTAAATGTCAAGTATGAAGGTCTAGTGGTAATGGAAACTACTATTCTCTAAGTTTTCCTCGTGACACATACTGAAAGATTTACATATTTACGTACTATAATTTGACAAATATAAAATTCTATAAAGTAACAATGTAATTCAGGGGTGCCTTGGATGAAAAAGTTATTTACAGGGGTGACCTGAGACAAAAAAGTAGTTTGAGAACCACTGCTGAGATGACTAACATCATATTTGACTTGTCAAACGACAGAGCTCAGATTAA
This sequence comes from Gymnoscopelus microlampas, assembly GCF_963454915.1. Classification (NCBI taxonomy): domain Eukaryota; kingdom Metazoa; phylum Chordata; class Actinopteri; order Myctophiformes; family Myctophidae; genus Gymnoscopelus; species Gymnoscopelus microlampas. The sequence goes on from NC_139960.1 coordinate 10,625,327, forward strand.
CCCTGCACGCAACTAAGGTTTCAAAACATGAAACGGTCAACACCCTGGACAAGAGATTTGTCACCCCCCCCCCCCCCCCCCTCCCAATTTCTTGTTGCGTTGCTGTCACTTAACCGTCACTTTATTTGAAATGACAGAGGGACATTGAGATGGCTCTGGGGGGGTTGCACAATTTCACAATGCTATAATTGTGAAACTTTGCAATTCATGCTAACATCTTATTTGGTCAGGTGTTGCACCATGGCCTCATCTGTTCACCATTACACAAGGGTTATTACATGTTGTACAAACTATCCATCCATCAGGGTGACAGAGATATTAAGGGGAAAAAATCATCATGATCAATAATCGTGATTAATAATCATGTTATTGTTTTCAGTATTACACAAACAAATAATTGGGATGGTCATTTCAGGCCTAATCTTACTTTATTATCACTTATAAAAGTTATTTGTGAATA
>NC_139960.1:10635786-10658286 GCF_963454915.1 Gymnoscopelus microlampas
AATATAAATTGGGGTCCCAGAGATATAAATGCCATTAAATGGGGGTCCATAGCCTAATGCATGTCAAACTGGGAGTCCTTGGAATTAAAATGGTTGAGAATCACTGCTAGAGCCATAAAAATCTTCTCTTATGGGGGTCCCTGGCTTATCTTTTCAAATGGGGGTCCGCGGGCTAATAAGTGTCAATTTGGGGGTCCTTGACATGAAAAAGTTTGAGAACCACTGCTTTAGAGTGTGTGGGCGTCACTTTGTCCATCCTTTTGACTGTCTATGATGTAAACACAAGCGCCATAGATTAAGCGGTACATTAGTTACAGCATTAGAAGCAGCATGGTATTTATTATATTGATCCCTGTGGGTAAATTCAGGTGGATATGAGGCTGATCTATGTACAGTGTCTGTCAGCCAGCCTACACAGTGGGTATGTGAATAATATACTGTATGTACAGTCAATCAACAGTGAACATAATGCGCAAATATGCCTTCTATCAACGGTGAAACATTTACAGCATTTATCCTGAGCAGTCGTCTGTTATGGCTCTTTAGCATACATCACAGTAGGCAGAGTAAAGGAGCAGTCAGTAATCCAAGAACAGAACGGAACTTTGGGGGGCTTAGTTATGCAGTTTACCCCCATTCAATCTGGGAACGCATCTCTGTCATTTTAGATTTCTTTGGCTATTTTTGAAGAATCATGAAAATGTTGCAAATCTTTACAAATGTCTTCTAAATCGTAACAGTTTTTTGAAAAAAAAACGTATGTTATATCAGTGGTTCTCAAACCTTCTCATGTCAAGTACCCACAAAATCATGTTTTTGGCCGCCGATACCCATCAAAATATGTTGTTCCAGGGACCCCCAGAAGCAAACATGTGAGTTACAAATGTTGTTTAAAAAGTATATAGATATTCAAAGCACAAATGTTCAAGATTTTCCAAAAATAGCAGATCTACAAGCTCGTAGTGCGGCACTCGGTGCCGCACTACGAGCTTGTAGATCTGCTGTTTATTGAATATCCCAAGTGTAAAATAATGGTTATAGCTCAAATCTAAAATGACATAGATGCGTTCCCGGATTGAATATTGAAACTGGGGACCCCCCAAAATAATCATAATCATATCTAAACTGGCGACCCTCCAAATGAATCATAATCATATTTAAACTGGCGACCCCTCAAAATAATCATAATCATACTTGAACTGGGGACACCTCAAAATAATCATATTTAAACTGGCAACCCCCCAAAATAATCACAAACTGGCGACCCCCCAAAATAATCATACTTAAACTGGCAACCCCCCCAAAAAATCCTATTTGAGCTGGCGACCCTCCAAAATAATCCTAATCATATTTGAGCTGGGGACAACCTGACAAGCACTTGGAATTGTAGGAGTTGAGGCATTACATTTAGTTTGACTTGGTTCCACAGATAAATATTGTGAAAATAGCCGATCTACAATTTTGCCGTTATATTATATTGACAATTAGGCCAAAGTTTGACCAGTTCTTATATAGTTTGTTGATTTCTTCTTTTCCCCCCCCTTTTTCTTGTTGATGTATTTAAAAGGTCTTAAAATTCCTTAAATTGTCACTTTACTGTCATCTGAGGACAACCCCACAAGTTGAGAACTACTGCGGTAGACCAGCACCAGCTCCTTGGTTCTTACTACTGTATAGCTGGAGGTGATTTGTTGCCTTATGCAGCTCTCTCAGGGCTCTGTACTCCCCCTCGTTGTCATCTGTGATGCAGTGAACAATGGAGGACTCATCTGAGAACTTCTCTAGGTGGTAGTTATAGTCATATAGAAGCAGTATTAGTAGATGTAGTAATTAGAGGAAGAAGCAGAACAATATAATGCGTGTTGTGACACTGTAAAAGAACAGTCTAGTTATGTAACAGTTTTACAAAGACAAATACACACGCACATCATGCGAACACCTATACACACCAAGACAAGTCAAAAAGTGGTGATAAACATGTACAGTACAGTACAGTACATTTGTGAATGCGCACAAGCACACACACACACACACACACACACACACACACACACACACACACACACACACACACACACACACACACACACACACACACACACACACACACACACACACACACACACACACACACACACACACAATAATACAAAATATATACAAAAAATATATACAAATATATACAAAAAAAAAAAGCAGATCTACGAGTCACAAGCAACGCATTGCAGTGGTGTAAAGTAACTAAGAATATTTACTCAAGTACTGTACTTAAGTACAATTTTGAGGTATTCTTACTTTACTGCAGTATTTCCAATTTCCAGTACTTTTACTTCTACTCCATTACATCTCAGAGGCAAATATTGTACTTTTACTCCACTACAATTATTTGAAAACTTGAGTTACTAGTTACTTTGTAGTTTTTGATTATTATTACAAAATATACATTAACCACTTCGGCCCTATATATAGGACTATTTTCAAAAGATTTTCATTCTGCATAATGAGCACGTTTACTTTTGGTACTTTAAGTACATTTTGATGCCAATACTTTTACTCAAGTACATTTTTAATTCCGGACTTTTTACTTGTAGCAGAGTATTTCTATATTGCAGTATTGATACTTTTACAAAACATTTTGAGACTTTTTCCGCCACTCAACCATTTTTGAAAAGATATATTGCCCAGCCCTAAGTGGTACACACAGTCAAATCTTGATTTACCGTGTAGAAAGATGACCCCGCCCTGACGCAGGAATCATAAACTTTCCCAGCCAATCCTGCCCTGGACAGTGATATAGGAGCTTGTGAGGATAATGGAGAGGGTACCCCACAGAGAGACACCGAAACAAATGTCTGAAAGACTACCGGGGTTATGGAACAAGTAACCTTAAGTTTTATGATGTGTGGAAGGACTGGCAGAGATTACACACTATATTAAGACTTACACTGTACACACGCACACGCACACAAACTCTCACTCACTTACAAAAAAATACACGTGTATACACAGGCTCACTCACTCACTCACTCACTCACTCAAATACACACACACACACACACATACACACACACACTCACACACACATGCATGCACGTACGTACGTACGCACGCACGCACGCACGCACGCACGCACGCACGCACGCACGCACGCACGCACGCACGCACGCACGCACACACACACACACACACACACACACGCACACACAGCAGAGTGATGTCGTGTCCTCGCATAAAAGGTCATACACTAAAACTTCAAAGTCCCGTTCTTCCTCCTGAGGTCAAAGGGGAACATTTGGCTCTACGGCGGCCATTTTGTCTCGCTCTCAAATTTCATTGCCATTTCTGCTTCAGGTCAAAGGTCACTGTACTCATTTATCAGCTCACGGAAGTAATGTTTTTTAGCTTGAGTTCAATTTGTTGAAGTACAGGGTTGCAGAATAAAGCTCTAAACCAGAAATAGACTGGAGTCTTTACTTCTAATTACACTATATGTTAATCTAACCCATGTACAAATGGAACCAAATGACTACAGAGAAGGAGGAAAAGAGATGATTTAGACATGGTTTTGCATTTTGTCCTGTACAGAGAATATCAAATCTACAAGCCCACAATGTGTTGTGCCGCGACGCTTTGTGGGCTGGCGCTTTGTCGGCTCTGTCTGCTATTTTCAGTACTGTACTGTACTCTACTGTCTTCATACTGGCTTTTATATTATTTTGTTACACTTTTTGCTACTGGTGTTCTACGACTACTTCTCTCTCTGTACTTGTTTCCCTAGCCATACCTGTATCTTTCTTTCATCTTTATTGCGGTGCTGCTATGACAACTGAATTTCCCGTGGGATGAATAAAGGTCTGTCTTAGTCCAAGAAGAGAGGAGCTAGGAAAGGGAGAGGAGATATTGGATATGTGTGAGACAAGAGGAGGTAGAAGCATTGAACGCTGCCTGGAAAGAAGACAGAAGAGAAAGAAGGGGAGGGAGGGAGGGAGAGAGAGAGAGAGAGAGAGAGAGAGAGAGAGAGAGAGAGAGAGAGAGAGAGAGAGAGAGAGAGAGAGAGAGAGAGAGAGAGAGAGAGAGAGAGAGAGAGAGAGAGAGAGAGAGAGAGAGAGAGAGAGAGAGAGAGAGAGAGAGAGAGAGAGAGAGAGAGAGAGAGGGGTCGTGTGTATTCTTAAGTAAAATTGCTATTTTATTTGATATTTTATTGTACTTACATTTCTTGTTTTTGTTTTTATTTCACACTTGCTTTGACAAGGAGAGAGGGTAGAAAGAGGGGGGGGGGGTAGAGGGAGGGAGAGAGAGGAGAAAAAAGAGGAGGAGAACGATGACATTATCACATGCTGTCATTCTGGTGTGTGCGTGTGCGTGAGGGAGTGAGACACGGTGACATTCAGAGATGGAGTCCATTGTTCATTATTGATCTGAATGGATCATTGTTGTGACAATCCTGAGCTGTCAGTACTTCATAAACAGGGGGTTACATTTGTAACAGAGGTCACAGGTCATCATGTATAGGGTTTACAGTTCAATAACAAGGGTTAGGTCCGCTGTAGTGTAATCAGTACAACAGTAAACATGTACTTTTACTTTATAATAGGAATCTATTGTGAGTTCAGTTACATTACTTGAATCTAATACATAATTGTATAAATAATATAACGATAAGATGATTTAAAATGTATGTAAATAAAATGATAAATAAAGGAAGCTGAGATCAGACTGTGGAATTTCTCTTTAAGAGTTCAGCATGAAGACATCACACACACAGCAACTGTAACTGTGAGTGTGTCGATCTATATACATTTGTAGAGTTAAATTAACACTGAGGCGCGTTTTTCACACACACACACACACACACACACACACACACACACACACACACACACACACACACACACACACACACACACACACACACACACACACAGCATGAGTCCCACATGGAGCTGGTTACTGCTGTATGTGTTGGAAACATAAAACCATGGAAAACGGAGAAAGAGAGATTTATCCCACACACACTCGCACAACATTCTATCCCTCCCTCTCTCCCTCTCTTTCTCGCTTGCTCTCTTTGTCTCTCTTTCTCGCTTACTCTCTCTCTTTCTCCCTTGCCCTCTCTCTCTCTCTTTCTTGCTTGCCCTCGCTCTATCTCTCTCCCTCCCCATCTCTCCCTCTCTTTCCCTCGCAAGCTGTGATCTTGTGTGTGTGTGTGTGTGTGTGTGTGTGTGTGTGTGTGTGTGTGTGTGTGGTTCTCAGCAGGAGAGGTTCAGGGTCTGAAAGACAGTTTGAGGTTGAGCTGTTCTACATCTGCGGGGCTGTGATTTGGTCAGAGATAATCACACCATGCTGATATACCGGCAACACTTCTATACAGTAGTTTTACTCCAAACTAATTATTATATCTTTAACCTGTTTACAGTAATTAAAGTGAAACACATTGGAACAGAGTCAAAATGAAAAACACGAAAATGAAACATACCCATAGTGATGATTTACCAACCCACGAAAACAAGCATTCAAAATAAATAAAAGTAGCCACTCACGCATAGCTCTTATGTCGGGCAGAAACCTTTTATCTATATTATTATTCAATGTTTGAACTTTTTACGTTATTTGTTTGTAAACGAATGCCTTACTTCATCATACTACAGTGTCACACAAAAGTAGCTAAAATAGCCAATGCCAATGGGGTGTTTTGAGCTTTTAGATCAGCTATTTTATCTGTTTCTTTATTTGAATCCTGAAAAGTGAACAGTTTTGGACATATGAGGTTTCCACCGGACAGCAATGATATGCGATAATGAAAGAAAACCAGACTTCATCGGATCCCAAAAGAGGGACTTCTGTACTGTCTGTGACACATTGGCGCATGGTGTGCTGTGGTTGTGGGCACTAGGCTGAAGGCTGGGGTTGGGTACTTGTCGTTATATACCATCCAACAATCCATCCAAAATGACCAGCGCATACAGTATTCTCAGACAATTTACAACCGCAGCACTCATAGCCTGGGAAGAGCTCGGTCCATACCGTATATAGATGGTGCTGTCAGGATGCTCTGGGTTGTCGAGTAGAAAGATTTGAGGACCTTCTCTGATACCCTCAATTTCCTCAGCTGCCCAAGGTGTATTATTGTGATTATACGACAGTTTCATTATTAATATTTTATCAAAATAATGATGACACAACGCTTATTATTTCATGAACAAAGATACTTTCTTAATTATTTTTCCTTTCTAGTGCATTCAGGTCCTCCTTTAAGTTGGATAAACAGTTGATTCAAACCCTTTGAGGTTCATTGTCATCAATATTTTAATTTAAGATAATTTGTAAAAAAACTTGACAAAGTTGTCAGAATTGATATTAAGTATCGAATCGATGAAGGCTATGTAGTTTCTGACAGTTGGCCTGTTGCTAGGTTACAGGTGCCTTGAGGTAAACATGGCAGAGTGATACTTTTACAGAGATGTGGTCTGAGTGTTGTTATCAGGACTGTAATGCCTCTCAGCCAATCACAATGCAAAGGTCAGAACTGAGTGTGGTATAATAAGCTACACATACACACACACACACACACACACACCACAGACACACCATGCGTGCGCACCACGTACACACGCTTGCTGACCACAGGTCCCTAGCTAGTACCATGTAGGTATTGACTAGAACAAGACTGCTCATTCAGTGAAACACACACACACACACACACACACACACACACACACACACACACACACACACACACACACACACACACACACACACACACACACACACACACACACACACACACCTCTAGACATCACTTCTGGCACACAGAACAGAAGTGGGACACAAACCAAACTCTTATGGACAATTTTCATATTTAAAGCAGCAGCCTGTAACTTCTGCGGTGTCCAGCAGAGTATTATTTTACTGATGCGATCAGATGATGTGATCACAGCTACATTATGGTTGTCAGTAGTGGAAAAAGTACACAAATTAACTAGTAACTAAAGTTGTCAAATAAATATAGTGGAGTAAAATATAGTATTTGCCTCTGAGATGTGGTGGAGTAGAAGTAAAAGTACTGAAAATTGGAAATACTCAAGTACAGTCTTGAGGTATTTTTGTTTATTGAAGTACTGTACTTGAGTAAATGCGCTTAGTTTCTTGGTCGGCTCACAGTAACCGCCATGTGCACTGCTAGGAAATGTGATCTCTACAGGAGAACGCATCTCCACACAGTCAACATTTCTAAATAGCAGAGTATGGAAAGCTTAAACATACCATAAACATACCATACATTAACCACTTACACCCTCTAGACTCAGTAAACTGGACCTGCATTGACTTGGACCGCTTGTTTCTGTCTACACCCATTGCGGGGCGTTGTGAGCTTGTAGATCGGCAATTTGTGGCTAATATTCTCTCCCAGAATATGGATGCTGGGGTTCAAGGGGTTAACCCATTAAGACCTGGAACGCATCTGTGTCACTTTAGATTTCTTTGGGTATTCAAAAATAGCAGATATACAAGTTCATAGCGCGGCACCGAGTGCCACGCTATGAACTTGTAGATCTGCTATTTTTGAAAAATAGCAGATCTACAAAAACATTTGGGGATTTTTTTCAAAAAACTGAACTCAATTAATTGTAGCCCAGTTCTCCTACTGTATATAGAGCAGTACGATATAGACCAGTTTTCCTATATATGGCAGTTTCATATAGACCAGTTCTTCTATATAGAGTGGTTCTCTACAGACCAGTTTTGCATCTATAGAGTATCTCTCCAATTTAGTGACAGCAGTGAATCTGTATAGAGGAGATGTTATAGAATATGACCAGCAGCAAAAGACCTAGACTCAACTAAATGGTCACAGAACTGAGACTGAGATGCATTTTGTTCCTTCTAGAATTGTGTGTGTATTAGGGCTGGGACTTTTAACTGATTAATTTCGATGAATTAATTACAGAAAATGTACGCGATTAAAAAAGAATTGCGCATTTTAATCACACTTTTTTTTCCGCACAGTTTTTGCATCACGGAACCTTCTCACTGGACGAGTTTCAGGTGTACCGATCATACCGGTGCACCAAGACCGGTAGTCTGTTCACTATTTGGGACCAGGATATTGAGGGAGAGTTGGACTGAAGGGGTCTGTCTTATTTTTATTTTTAAATCAATATGGACTAACTAAATTGTTGGTAATGTTATCGCCTTTGAAGCAACAGAGAGTTGTGTTTGTGTTAGTCTGGTTTGTTCATACAGGATATTGGACAATAAGTTCAATCAAGACATTATTAATCCTAATGGTCAGGGTTTCCACTGTTCTGGAATGCATTTGAAAGTATTGTGTACTTTAAATTATTGTGTTTTACTTGTGCTTGAGTTTACAGAAGGCCCTTGAATTTATATAGGCTACCTGAATCTCTGAATATTTTCCTAAAATTGCTGGTAAAACCTGCACTGATCTGTTGGTCTGTTTAGTACTACCTTGATAAAAAAAAAAAACTACTATATTTTGTTGCTTAAACTTGTATTTACTCATTGATTCACTCATATACCAAAATCAGTTTTAATTGAAAAGAAATGGTTTCTCAGGTGAAATATTGATATGCGATTAAACATGCAATTAATTTCTATTAATTAATTACAAAGCCTCTAATTAATTAGATGAATTATTTTAATTGAGTCCCAGCCCTTGTGTGTCTGTCTGTCTGTCTGTCTGTTTGTTTGTTTGTTTGTTTGTTTTGGCCAGAAGTGGGAACAATTACTTGGATGGAGAGGTGGCCTCAGTCTGGTCATCAGGAGTCAGGAGGGGATTGTGTGTGTGTCCAGAAATGGGACAGAACAGTTAGTTGGATGGAGAGGTGGCTTCAGTCAGGTCCTCAGGAGGGGATGGTGTGTGTGTGTGTGTGTGAGAGAGAGAGTGAATAAGTGAAAAGTAAACTGGACAAACAAAGAAGCATGTGTTACTGTGTGTGTGCGAGGGAGAGGGAGACTGGGGAGAGAGTGGGGGGGGGTGGGGGACGGGAGGATATTTTGAGTCTGACAAACTCGAGTCTCATGATGTTTTGAAGCCTTGAGCAAAGAGAGAGGGAGGGCGAGAGAGAGAGACAGAGAGCGAAAGACGGAGAGAGAGACAGAGAGCGAAAGACGGAGAGAGAGACAGAGAGAGACAGAGAGAGAGAGAGACAGAGCGAGGGAGAGAGAGAGAGAATATGCTAGGCGATGGGTAGGGAAAGACGAGACAAGGGGAGAGAGAGAGAGAGAGAGAGACATTCACCAGAGTTTTTTTAATTGTGTTGTAATCTCTGAGATCTACAATTAGAAAGTCCAAAACAGTCTCTGGTCTAAAGTAGACCATGATGTCTAAACTAGTCCACGGTCTAAACTATCTGGTCAGGTCATGTCACTGTATTTATAAAGCGTATTTTAAAAACAACAAATGTTGACCAAAGTTCCCAGGCGCCCAAACGGTAAACACAAGTCGGATCAGCAAAGCAGTATTAAAAATAAAACGACATGCATTAAATAAAATCTAAAATAAAATGAAGACACGAAACACACATGACAAAGATTAACACACCGTCGATAAGTGTCGACAGAAATGATAGACCTAACACAAAGTGATAAACTATTCCTAAGCAGTATTGATTTTGATAGCAAATTTCAATTTAGTTTTAGTCATAGTCTTTTGAATAAAATTCCATTTAGTTTTAGTCATCTGAAATGTTTAACTTTTTTTACACTTGGTTGCATGCTGAAAATAGCAGATCTACAAGCTCACAATGCGTCGCGTAGATCTGCTATTTTCAGAGCGCAACACCCGAACGCAACCAAACATAAAATGACTTGTCTTTTAGTTCTACTGGATCTCTTCTCCTCTAGTCCCTCACTAACATTTTATTCTAGATTTTATTTGTTGACAAAATTGTCAATATATTTAGTCATCATAGCTTAGTTTTTAATTAGTTTTTATTTAGTTTTCATCAGTGAAAATAGGTAGTCGACAAACATTTTTCGTCATAGTTTTAGTCTACGAAATCAACACTGTTCCAAAGCCTCAGGATAGCAATAGAAAATGTATGATCACACTTATACTTTAATCAGGAGCCGTGGAATGGGCAAAAGCAATTGGTCAGATGATACTGGATGTGGATGTTGGAGGTATAAAGGAGATGCCAAACCACATATCGCTTCAGCCACTTTCAACTTAGCGTCTCTATTTCGGGCATGTCATTATCAGTGAAAATGTAAAAACACACCCATTAGTCATTTGATAAGCTGCAGCTGTGTTGCTTACGTCACAGTGTACTATGTTTGTTTTTGTTTTTTACTCAGTTATAGTTTTTAACCTGAACTGGAAAAACGAAAATATCCACCTAGGGCAGTGGTTGGACCCTTAACCCATTAAGACCTGGAAATTCTTAAGAATCGCCTCAGGTCTTAATGGGTTAACCCAGGGGTCGGCAATAGGCGGCCCGCGGGCCGAAATTGGCCCCCCAGAAATAATATCTGGCCCGTGAGATAATTTTGAGAAAAATATTTTTTGATTTTGAACCCACTTTTGAAATCATGCACTCATAAACACGATGCATTTTAAAGGATTTATAACATTTTATAGCTAGATTAGAGGAAAATGGAGAAGAAAAAAAAAATCACCAGAAAAATCGCCTGTGCTGATATTTAAACCGGAAAAAATGTTGATTTATATTGGTCAAACAGAACCGAATTAGACCCGAATTAGACCCGCGTGTTGTTCGCGTATTGCGCGTGTTGTTCGCGTGTTGTTCGCGGGGAGGCCCGGCCCGCGATGGAATGTCTGGGAGTGATATTGGCCCTAGGCTTATCTCAATTGCCTACCCCTGGGTTAACCCATTTAGACCAGGAAATAATCTGTGTCATTTTTAGATCTCTTTGGCTATTCAAAAATAGCAGATATACAAGCTCAAAGCGCAGCACCGAATGCCACACTACGAGCTTGTAGATCTGCTATTTTTTTTAAATCTTGAAAATATGTGCAAATCTTTGAATATATATATATTTAAAGCAAACATTTGTAACTTAAATCCTTGCTTCTGGAGATTCTACACATGTCTTGTAAATCAGTTTTCTGAAACACTGTGACTGTTGCTATAATATCAGTGTTTCTGAAACTTTTTCATATCAAGGAGCCTCAAAATGATATGTATTTGGCTGCGGACCCCCATCTCAAAATATATTGTTCCAGGGACCCCCAAAAGCAATTTGAGTAAAATAAATAAATTATATATATATATATATATATATATATATATATATATATATATATATATATATATATATATATATATATATATGAATAAATAAAAATAGCAGATCTTCAAACTCATAGCACGGCGTGCTATGTATGGGCTTGTATATCTGCTATTTTTTAAGTATTATAAGTAGTATAAGTATAAAATAATGTATAAAGTGGTTAAAATCTAAAATGACAGATGCTTTCCCGGTCTTAATGGGTTTAAGAGACTTAACGACAGTCATCAGTAGCTACAGGAAGACACACACACACACACACACACACACACACACACACACACACACACACACACACACACACACACACACACACCCTGGGGTGGTCTCTGTGGGTCACTCAGTCCTGAGTGCTGCCGGGAAGTGGACTGTCGGCTGCCAGTTAGTCATGTGACATGCCAGAGAAGTCATGTGATCAGAGCGTCATGTGGTCGTACAGTATGTGTCTGCTGTAGGTGTGTTAGTGAGTTTGTGCGTTGCTAATGGATGTCATCAGTGTAATGGTTGCTACAGTAGAGGATAATCTGATCAGACACGCACACGCGCGCACACACACACGCACACGCACACGCACACACACACACGCACATTCAGTCATGACCTGTATTACATCATCGGACAAGATATTCTCTTTACATTTCGAGAGTAAGGAACTCTCACTGGTGATGTCACATGTCCTTGCATTCTGATTGGTTGATTGGGTGGTGATCTGGACATAAAAGACAATGGGATTGGCTCAGAGCAGTGCTCATGTTTATAGCTGTAGATTAACAAGTGGTGGATATAAAGGTCTACTCAGTTGATTAAATTAATTTAAGTAATCTGTATTGTTTCCGGCCTGTACATGGGTTAAAATCGATCATTTAGAGTATGTGTCAATATTCTTAGGTTATTATTAATATTTGGGTTAATCGTACAATGTGTGGTGCATAACTGGGTGGGGCATGCATTCCCTATTTGCATCTTTCACGACTTGCATCATTCCCGAGTAGACCAGTGTGCGCTGGGCACCGATCTAGTATTGTTAATACTTGGGTTATCTGTCTAAAGTCCAGGAACATGTGTCTGTACAGGTATACGTTTGTTTGTCCTGGGCTTCCCTGATTGGCCAACTCAACACATCGGCTTCACGGATTGGCCGAGCTTTGCGTCACGCTGTGTGCCGCTGCAGCAATATACTGTATAAGCACCCGTCTAGTATTGTTAATTCGACATGGTCATCCAGGAAGTTGTGTCTGTGTTTGATCAGATGTTGTGAGTTTATTATATACAAACACACACTAAAACACACTCGTAACCCATTAAAACCGTATCATTTTAGATTTTAGCTCTGTCGGGTGGAAATCTCATGCTGTCTGTCCAAAACTGTTTGTGTGTGTGTGTGTGTGTGTGTGTGTGATTGTTTTCATAGACCTGATTACTTGTTTTTCGGATTGCTTGTTTCTCGCCAAACCTGGCAACATTGAATATGCGACGCTAAACGCTAATAATGTTTTTTATATAAGTGGTGGCAACATTTTTGGACACCACACAGGTCTTCCCAACAATAGCGAAGATTGAAGTCAGTGTGAACATGGACAAATAATAACTTAATAGCCAAACTAGGTCTAATGAAGCACGCTAGCATTTAGGCTAACTCTCCTGCCTGACGCAGCAGTTTAACTTGCGCTGTCTGCAACTGTTGCAGTGTGAATGAGGGGAGCGGAGGGCGGTTACTGCGGAGGATGCGCCGTCTCCCCATTGGCTTAAAGGACGGGCCGAAGGGGAAGTGTCCCCATTGGCTTAAAGGAGTGAAGGACAGCCAGGACAGCCAGGACAGCCAATGATGAATAGGTGTCGAATAGGTGTCGAATGATGATGATTAGTCTGACTGTTTGTAGACTCAGGCACTCTTCGAGCACCTGGTAAAAAGAAAAAGTAGCAGATCTACAAGCTCAAGACCCGTGGCTTCACGCCGCATTTCGAGCTTGTGGATCTGCTACTCTTGATACTTTTGTGTGACGCTGTAGTATGATCAAGTACGAAAAAAGACAAAAATGTCAAATATGGAGATAAGAGGTTTCTGCCTGACGGCAACGATATATAGAAACAAGTTTTTCAGGAAACTGTTAGGATTTAGAAGGCACTTGTAGCATCTGCCTCGGGTCTTAATGGGCTAAATGTTCACAATACTTCACATTACTTCCTTGGCCTTCTGGCAGTGTCGATCGGTCCAGTGGTTTGCAAGAGTAGCCCCGGAGACATGGACAGACAAACCTGATTTTAGATGGCTCGCCTCTGAGGAGCAATGCTGTAAAAAAAAAATGCACGCACGCACGCACGCACACACACACACACACACATACACAATAATACACAGATGGTACGCTTGCACAACCAGACATACACACAAGAAATGAGTACACACAACCTCACAGTAGAAGTGTTCACACAAAAGAGACACACAACAAAGCAAACATGAATGTGTGTTGAACTGCACACGCACACACACACACACACGCACGCGCACACACACACGAACCACTTGATGTGTTGACCCTTGCGGGTGGTACTTTTATTGAGGTGTGACTGGAAATGGAATGCTGTTAAAGCGTGTGTCCTCCAGCACATGGTTAGTTGTTGAAGGAAGCTGTGATGCAATATTTATTTGAATGTCAGAGTAAAGAGAACGTCCCACCACACCTGAATAACAGACATAACTAATAGTTCTAACTGTGTTTAAAACATGTCTCCTCTAGGGTTGGGTTATATGGACAAAAACAAATGTCACTATTTGTTTCACCTCTATTGTGACAACAATATCGTAATATGATAAAATGTATTTCTTTGTAATTTTTCATACTCATCATGATTAGCACATATACAAGATTGTTACGTGCTGCTGTTTCTTGACAGATGTTAGTCATAAAAGTGTAAACACTTATGCTAAATCACTTTATTATTATTACTATGATATTTAAAATCCCAGACGATATCTAGTCTCCTAGATATTGCCCAGTCTTAAAGTCCGCCAGTGGTGGAAAAAGTACTCAAATGTTTTACTTAAAGGGCAAGACCACTTTGGTAGAGGTTTGGGTTGTGTAGTTACCTTGCCATGATGTAACTCCAAAGGTGGGCAAGAAATCAAAAATAATTGCTCCATTGATTAGAAATTGATAATTCAAAATATGCTCCTCATTGACTTACATTGTATGGTAAAACAGCTCTCAAAGTCACTCTTTTAGCACATAAACGAATGCAAACAAAGTTGATTCAGACAATATAGAACATCACCAAACCCAGTACTGTTTTTTTTTTTTATAAAAATGTCAACTTCCTGTTGATTTTGCCATTTTTAATAAGTAGAAAACCTGGATCTGGATCCGCGGATCCGGATCCAGATCTTCAAATAGTAAAATCAACAGGAAGTTGACATTTTTATAAAAAAAAAAAAACAGTACTGGGTTTGGTGATGCTCTATATTGTCTGAATCAGCTATGTTTGGGTTCATTTATGTGCTAAAAGAGTGACTTTGAGAGCTGTTTTACCGTACAATGTAAGTCAATGAGGAGCATATTCAATGGAGTAATTATTTTTGATTTCTTGCCCACCTTTGGAGTTACATCATGGCAAGGTAACTACACAACCCAAACCTCTACCAAAGTGGTCTTACCCTTTAAGTAGAAGTATCAATACTGCAATGTAGAAGTTCTCTGTTACAAGTAAAAGTCTGGAATTCAAAATTTACTTGAGTAAAAGTACAGAAGTATTCGTATCAAAATTTACTTAAAGTACCAAAAGTAAAAGTACTTTAATGTTTGAAAATAGCAGATCTACAAGCTCACAACACGTCGCGATGTGAGGCGTTGTGAGCTTGTAGATCGGCTATTTTCAAATAGACTAGGTATAAAATAGGGCTAAAGTGGTTAATGTATGTTTTATAATATAATAATTTATATCTGCAAGTACCGTAACTAGTAACTAAAGTTTTTAAATAATTGTAGTGGAGCAAAAAGTACAATATCTTCCTCTGAGATGTTGTGGAGTAGAAGTAAAAGTATTGAACATTGAAAATACTCCAGTAAAGAAATACCTCCAAATTGTACTTAAGTACAGTACTTGAGTAAATGTACTTGGTTACTTTACACCACTGCCTGCCAATAAACTGATTTTGCCTCTCCTCTCCTCTCCTGTAGGATCGTAAGCTGTCTAAGTCGGAGCGGCAGCGTTTCAAGGAGGAGGCGGGCATGTTGAAGGGTCTGCAGCATCCAAACATCGTGCGTTTCTACGACTCCTGGGAGTCGCCGTCGAAAGGGAAGAAATGCATCGTCCTGGTGACCGAACTGATGACCTCAGGAACACTCAAGACGTGAGACACACATGCACACCAAACTGTTTTCTTTCCTTCCTGTTCTCTTGTCTTTCATTCATCCATCCATACTGAAAGTTATATTTTGTTAAAACAAACACATTTTTTTTTTCAAATGAACCCATTGAGACCTGAAGCCGATTCTACATGTCTCCTAAATGCCAACAGTATTCTGAAAAACGTATGTTTCTATATCAGTGGTGCTCAATCTTTTTCATGTCAAGGACCCCCAAAATGATATGTATCTGGCCGCGGACCCCCATCAAAATATTTTGTTCCAGGGACCCCCAGAAGCAAAGATTTTAGTTAAAAAATGTTAGCTTTAAAAAATATATATATTCAGAAGATTTGCACACATTTTCACGATTTTTCAAAAATAGCAGATCTACAAGCTCATAGCGCGGCACTCGGTGCCGCGCTATGAGCTTGTAGATCTGCTATTTTTGAATAGCCCAAAGTGTAAAATAATGCTTTTTAGCTCAAATCTAAAAATGACACAGTTCCAGGTCTTAAGGGGTTAAAGCTCTATATTCTGATAGTAATTGTTATAGAGTGTTTGTTCTCTCCAGCTTTTTAGCAAACAGAAAATACATTTTCAGGTGGATCACTGATTTCATCCATTCAGCAGGAGAGTAACCATATATCAGCTTCAATTTGATACAATTTCACTTTATTTATTCAGTATCCTGTAGGAGTTCTCTTCTCTCTCCCGGTTGGATAAAAATTGCAATACAGACCTGAAATAGTATTTTCTGTTTACTAAAGATCTGGAGAGACGCAGAGACCCCTGTTACTGAAAAAACACTGTAGCAATGATTAACACATTGGGTGCCAGCATTTTATAATAACAGATTACGTTCGGTGGCACAAATGTCACCGTTGAGCTGCGCAGCGCTGTTTGCACTGTAGACTCCACGACGTGCATTCCATGTGAAAAAAAGCATGCCTCCATTTTGCCCGATGGTCCTGGCTAGCGCCTGGAACGATAACATCTCTCACTCGAGTCACAATGGCGGAGCGATCGTGCATACAAAATGAGTCGTTTTCCCCAGCGTAAAAAGTTTCGGAGTTATAGGGGTTTTAGAGAAGGAGATAGAACGGAAGCGGATGGGAGCCATGTTTTTTGACACGGTGATCCATCTGTCCTTTCCTTCTCAGAATCACCACGGGTGATTCCAGAGCTGCTCCAGACCCTCCCGTGTGGAAAAAAAAACAAAAAAAACAAAAAGACTGAAAACACGGTTCACACAAAAAACAACAACAACAATCAATTACTCACCACGACCCATAAAAATGGGTCGGTGACCCAAAAAAAGGGTCCTGACACATGGTTTGGGAACCATTAGTGTAGACTGGTACCAGTGTGGACAGCAGTGGAGGCAAATATTTTACTTTTACTCCACTACAATTATTCGACAGCTTGAGTTACTAGTTACTTTGCTGATTTAGATTAGTTTTACAAAACATGTATTAACCACTTCAGCCCTATATACATTTCGGCCAATCTTTTGAAAATAGCCGATCTACAAGCTCACAATTGCGTCGCGATGCGACGCAATTGTGAGCTTGTAGATCTGCTATTTTCAAAAGATTTTTATACATGTCGAACTTGTGAATTGGGACATTCTGCATAATTAGTGTTGATACTTTTACTCAAGTAAAAAAAATGTGCACTTTTTTCCACCACTGGTGCACAGTGTTAGAGGGAGGAGAGGGGGGGGAGACCCCATCCTGCTCTGGACTGGAGCCTTCCGGGTTCTCTGTCTCCTCAAGAGCCTTTGATCCTCCTCAGTACTGAGTGGACTGCACAGTCAAATCTGCTTTTAACACATTAACACTCTGACCGCCAGGCCCGTAGCCTACGGCAGTGGTTCTCAACCTTTTCAGGCCATGACCCCCAAAATAATCATATTTGAACTGGGGACCCCCCATTTTGTTTGACTCCGTTCCACAGATAAATATTGTGAAAATAGCAGATCTACAAGCTCACAACGCCTCGCGTTGCGAGGCGTTGTGAGCTTTTAGATCGGCTATTTTCACAATATTTGCCTCTTTCTTATATTATTTGACAATTTGGCCAATGTTTTATAGTATAGTTTGTTGATTACTTTTGATGCAGTAATGGTCTTTTTCTTTTCTGTAATTTCTTTTTCTTTTTTAGATATTAAAAAGGTCTTAAAAGTCCATAAATTGTCACTTCACTGTCATCTGGGGACCCCCCAAAAATCATGTGGGGACCCCCCTGGGGGTCCCGACCCACAGGTTGAGAACCACTGGCCTACGGTGATGAGACGGGAAATTCCATTCAATCCATTCCACATTATGTCTAAGCTAAGGGTGTGCCAATGTTTACCAAAAAATATTTCACGTTCATGATGACAATATACCACGGCAGGGCACTGGGGTGGCGCATGGGGGAAAAAAAGTATACCTGCCCACCACCACCGCAGAGTCTTGGGGTTCAGATCCACCGCGGTGCATCCGGCAAGGCCGATTGAGTGTCTTTACGAACACAATAATTGGCCACGTTCGGGGAAGGGAAGCAGGGCGGGGCGGGGATGGCGATTTGCTGCACGTACTCCTTACAGGCTGGGACCAGATTCTGCCAGATTCTGTGAGAGAAACAAGCAACCAGGTCTAGGAAAACCAGCACAAAAGAAGCGATTATGGGCCACATGTGCACTTTAACATATCAGCTATTTGAAAATAGCAGATCTACAAGCTCACAGCGCGCCGTGATGCAACGCGTTGTGAGCTTGTAGATCGGCTATTTTCAAATAAAATCTTGCGGGGGAAATTATAATAAGCAGATCTGGCAACCCTGGCTGGGACGGTACCCGTCAGTGGGGAATGTTGGAACAGGAGATGGAGGCGTTGTGTCCTCCCGGTGGGGGCTCCTCACTGGCATGTGAGGCAGTAGGGTGCAATATCAGTGGCAAGCAAACTAAAATGGGAGAAAAAAGGGCAAAAAAAACAAAACAGCCACTCATCTATTACTTAGACCCTTCAGAAAAACGCGGGCAAAAATCCTTAATTATGCGGGCTAAAATCCTTCATTTTGTGATTTTGTAATATGTGTTTTTTTTTATGTGGTGAAATTGCGGGAAGTTGCGAAATATGCGGAAAGTTGTGAAATATGCGGCAATATGCCGCAATATGCCGCAATATGCGAAAAGTTGCGATAAATGCCGAAATATGTGAAAAGTTGCGAAATATGCGGAATCGCATCGCGCATTTAATATGCGCGATGCGATGCGCATATTATGCGATGCGCATATTATGCGATGCAATGCGGCCTTTTTGAAAAAACGTTACCCACGCATAATTACGTGCCATTTTGCGGATTATGCGGTAAATTCTGCGATCGCATAATCGCATTTTTCTGGAGGGTCTAATTACTGATTAAATATATTACATTTTTGGGAAGGAAAGAGAGAGAGTGATTGAGAGTGGGTGTGTGGCCAATTTCTTGTCCTCTGTGTTTTTTATCTGTAATAGAAGGTTATCTGTCTGTGTGTCTGTCTACCTGTCTCTCTGATTATGTCTAAAGGTACCTGTCTCTCTGTTTCTTTTTTGTTAAAATAATTCTTTTGGGCTTTTTATGCCTTTATTTAGAGAGAGATAGGGAAAGTAGGCTGACAGGAAATGAGGAGAGAGATGGGGGGGGGGGGGGGTTACACACAGCAAAGGTCGTCGGGAACGGGAGTCGAACTCGCGACACGCTGTCAGGCTGGCATTGCAGCCTAGGGTGCCTGGACCGTCACGCTATGGCCCAGGCCGTCTCTCCGTTTCTACTATTTTTATTTTTCTGTCTCTGTTGTCTAAAGCAAGGGTCTTCAACAGGGGGTCCGGGACCCCTAGTGGGGTCCTCAGAGTTACTACAGGGGGGCCGCCAAATCTTTGTGTGATAGGATCATGTTTTTTACATTAACCACTTGAACCCTAGCATCCCTATTCTGAGTGGAACAATAGCCAAAAAATAGCAGATCTACAAGCTCACAACGCGTCGCGCTGCGAGGCGTTGTGAGCTTGTAGATCGTCTATTTTTGGCAAAGAGGTTTGATGTTTGAGGGGGAAAAAAGAGCAGACTAAGTATTGATGGTTCAAGTGGTTAAATGTCTGAAAATACACATTAATCCAACATACACTGATGACAGTGCTGTCAAAGTCTATGAAACTCTCTAGCTGTGGAAATGTTTAATTTGCGACACAATTTTATACAATATGTAGTAGGGGTCCCTGCTTCATCTGTCTCTCGGCTAAGGGGTCCTTGGCTTGAAGAATCCTGGTCTAAAGTTTTTAGGATGCCACTGTGAACTAGTCTCTCTCTCTCCCTCTCTCTCTCTCTCTCTCTCAGCTACCTGAAGCGTTTCAAGGTGATGAAGATCAAGGTGCTGCGCTCGTGGTGCAGGCAGATCCTCAAAGGCCTCCACTTCCTGCACACGAGAACCCCGCCCATCATCCACCGGGACCTGAAGTGCGACAACATATTCATCACCGGGCCCACCGGCTCCGTGAAGATCGGAGACCTGGGCCTGGCCACGCTCAAGAGATCCTCCTTCGCCAAGAGTGTCATAGGTACACACACACAGGCGCACGCACGCACGCACGCGCGCACACACACACACACACACACACACACACACACACACACACACACACACACACACACACACACACACACACACACACACACACACACAGACACCTGTTAGGGTTGATACAGGAATAGCAAAGCTAAAGTTGCTCTTAAAGGAGTTTTTGCAAAAAGTTTTTGCAAAAGTTTTTGAAAATTTGAAACGGGACATTCTGCATTTTGAGTACTCTTACTTTTGGTACTTTAAGTACATTTTGATGCTTCTACACTTCTACATTGCAGTATTGATACTTTTACTTAAGTAAAAACCACTAGGTACTCTCTCAGAGTTAAAATAACTGATTTTACTCTCCAACACATGACATCCGTATTCTGTATACTGTGTGTGTGTGTGTGTGTGTGTGTGTGTGTGTGTGCGTGTGTGCGTGTGTGCGTGTGCGTGCGCGTGCGTGTGCACAGGTACTCCAGAGTTCATGGCACCAGAGATGTACGAGGAGAAGTACGACGAGTCGGTGGACGTGTACGCTTTTGGGATGTGCATGTTGGAGATGGCCACGTCAGAGTACCCCTACTCTGAATGTCAGAACGCTGCTCAGATATACCGACGAGTCACCAGCGTAAGTCTCTCTGTGTGGGTGTGTGCAGGTGTGTGTGTGTGTGTATTTCTCTTCCTCTCTCTTCCCCACCCTTCTCTCTCTCTCTCTCCTCCATCGCTTTCTCCATGTCTCTTTCTCTCTGTCGCTCTCTCTCCCTCTCCCTGTCTTGTTTACATTGTATTAATCAGTCATCAGCTATTGCAGTCATATGATTCTCTGACACACACACACACACACACACACACACACACACACACACACACACACACACACACACACACACACACACACACACACACACACGGTCGTATGTGTGTGTGTGTAGTATTTGTGTTGTATTCAGTGGATGTTTATCTTTCACCACTAGAGGGCAATGCCGAGCACAGTCTTGTCTTAAACAACTGCTGTTTTCCATGCTTAATTACATGAAGCGCAGAGTCCCGATTACTGGGGGTGAAAATTCGGCCAAAATAGCCGATCAAGCTCATTACGCAGAGCGACCGTCACCTTGCGTACCGAGGCAGGAGTAGGGGCCGGCAAAAAGTGACGTGGCAACGTTGAATGTTCAGCCTTTTTTTGCTGCCGATTTGCAGCGAGACCAGAAACACGCTGCGGCCTGAAACAGTCGTGGACCAGGCGTAGACACGATGGTCCACGTGTTTTAAGATGCTTTGTACACACCCATTTTGCATAAAAGGTACCGCAGCGGTAGGTATTCACTACCACTGCATCAGTGATGGAAAGTAACTAAGTACATTTACTCAAGTGAAGTACAATTTTCCCTACAGTTTATGTTTGACATAACATAAACTGTAGGATTGCGGTGTTTGACAACAGTTTTTTTCTTTTTTTTTCTCTGAACTTGCCTACAATCCCTTGTAGGCAAAACAAAATAGGGTCCAATTATAACCTTTTTTTCATTAATTGCCCTTTTTTCCCCCCACATCTACAAGCTCTTAGCATGGCACTATACTCAGCCTGAGCCTGTAGATCTGGTGGGTGTGATGGTGGTTAATTACAGTACTACTACAGCTGCCTCTGATTGTGACGTTCCTCTCTTCTTGTATTTAACACGCCTCCTTCATGTAATGCATTGGTTCTCAAAGTGGGGTCCGGGGACCCCCAGGGGTCCTTGAGGGAGTTCCAGGGGGTCCCCAGCTAAATGATGGTTAGGGACCAAATGGACCCTTATGGGTCTGTAACTCTGAGAGTGTACAAATGGAACCAAATGGACTCCTTATGGGTCTGTAACTCTGAGAATGTACAAATGGAACCAAATGGACCCTAACGGGTCCATTTGGTTCCATTTGTACACTCTCAGAGTTACATTAACATTGATTTTACAATATAAATTGGGGTCTCAGAGATACATAGAAATGCCGTTAAATGGGGTTCCGTAGCCTAATGCATGTTAAACAGGGGGTCCTTGAAATTAAAATGGTTGAGAATCACTGCTAGAGCCGTAAAAATGTTCTCTTATCGGGGGTCCCTGGCATATTTTTTCAAATGGGAGTCCGCGGGCTAGTAAGTGTCAAATTGGGGGTCCTTGATATGAAAAAGTTTGAGAACCACTAATGTATCAGACCTGATGAATCCTCTCTAATGCCAAAATAGGGACTCAAAAGTTTCCACTCAATCCCTTCAAAAAACACTAACCATTGTTCAGTATCACAGCTGTCATCACA
>NC_139960.1:10660786-10738286 GCF_963454915.1 Gymnoscopelus microlampas
CATAATGATTTGTCGTCGTGTGATCTTTATGATTATTGTTGTGGTTTCACCTGTGCGCGATGCAACGTGGCAGTTGCTCTACATGGACAGCTGTTAAGTCTGACCTTGTTTTCATGTAATTTTTCGTAAACAGTTCCACACATAACTTCTCACACAGTACTCCTGTGACAGTGTCTGTTGTGTGTGTGCGTGTCGTGTGTGTGTGTGCGCGTGTGTGTGTGTGTGTGTGTGTGTGTGTGTGTGTGTGTGTGTGAGCGAGAGAGAGAGATTCTGATTTGCAGTGATAATAAATTGCAGTTTTTTTTTAACCTGCTGGAACGTCCAATGGGAATTATGTTTTATGGCTTTTGTCATAAAAAAACATTCAAAACAATGTCAGCGACCAATTACCGAGCTAACACGACCTGTGATATATACAGGGTCCCCACGGTCATGAAATTCCTGGAAATATTTTGAAATAAAAAAAAAAAAAATCCAGTACTGGAAAAGGTTTGGAATTGATCAAAGGTCCTGGAATTTATCAAGGGTCCTGGAAAAATATTTGGCTATGCATTGTTTTTGGCTATTGATTTTTTTTAATACAAAACATTTTCATAAACATGTAAACCATTACACAAAATATGTAACATAAGTAGTTTTTCGCCGAACGGGCTGTGTAACACCCCATCCGCACTGCCAGCGATGCGACGTGATGCGACGTGATGCGACGTGACGCGAAGCGATGAAATCTCATTCAAATACATGTTTTTGAATGAGACCGTCCTGACCTACCGCGAGCGACAACGAACCGTGCAACGACGTCGTCCGCCCCTCCTATTTTCGCTCGCAGGGTCACTATGCCCTAATTTTGCACAAAATGACAAATGAAATTGTACTATTTTATATTCTATGCTTTATTTTTGCTACACTGCCTATCTTTGGGCATTGTACATAGGAGTAAGAGACACATTATTGCGCTGAATGATTGTTTTATAGGCCTGGAAATTGGGCTGAATATTCTGGAAAAGTTTTGGAAAAGTTTTGGAAATTCATTGCTAAAAATGTGTGGGGACCCTATATATATATACAAGGTTCCCAGTAGGTACTTTTTTGGCCGGCCAACGTGACTGGTAAGATTCAATTTCTCGGGTCAAAATATACATTAATCGGCCATAATGTAATAAACGTCATGTGCGTGTTTGCAGATCCGTGTATGAAGTGAACCACCCAGCTCATCTCGTTAGTCGTCACTGTGGTGCAGCACCTCTTTCCACCACTTCATCTCAGATTCGCTCACTGCGCCATTCGTGCTTTTATAGTCTCCTAAACCAGGGGTCTTCAACAGGGGGTCCGGGACCCTTAGGGGGTCCTCAGAGTTACTACAGGGGGTCCGTCAAATCTCTGTGACATGATTTTTTTTTTATTACATGAACCACTTGAACCCTAACATCCTTTTTCTGAGGAGAACTTGAGCCAAAAATAGCAGATCTACAAGCGCACAACGCCTTGCGAGGCGTTGTGAGATGGTAGATCGGCTATTTTTATCAAAGACGTATAGGTGTAGAGGGAAAAAAGAGCAGACCAAGTTAAACAAAAAAAGTTTAATCTGAAACACAATTTTATACAATATAGAGGGGGGTCCCTGCTCCATCTCTCTCTCAACTAGGGGGTCCTTGGCCTGAAAACGTTGAAGACCCCTGTCCTAAACCTGTGGGTCGGGACCACCAGGGGGCAGCCCACATGATGTTGGGGGGGGTCCCCCAGATGACAGTGAAGTGACAAGACTCAGTGATTTTTTCTCAGATGTGTGTGGCTGACCTTTGATCTGAATTGTATTCATTTCACTGTTTTATTATTATATTTGTTTTTGATGTAGCACTTATAGATTTGGTTCAAATATAAAGTGCGTTACAGATAAAATGTATTATTATTATTACAATTTAAGGACCTTTTTAAATTGTAATACCTTAAAAAAAAGAAGAAAAAGACCATTACTGCATAAAAAGTAATCAACTAACTATAGGCTACTATAAAAACTGGTCAAACATTGACCAAATTGTAAATAATATAGGAAAGAGGCAAACATTGTGAAAATAGCCGATCTTCAAGCTCACAACGCCTCGTGTTATTTATATCACAATATTTATCTGTGGAACAGAGTCAAACAAAATTGAATGCCTTCAAAAGTGCTTGTCAGGGTGGGGGGTGTGGGGGGTTCCCCACTTCAAGTTTGATTATTTTGGTGGGTCGTGGCCTGAAAAGGTTGAGAACTGCTGTCCCAAAGCACACTGTATCTACTCCATCATGTAAGGGTGTCGCTTGCCAAAAAGAACGGAAAGTACTCAGGGCGCACAAGTGATCTGCTCTTGTACGTGACACCGCCGTAAAACCGTATAAATTAACTTGCCTGAGCATATGTTTGGCTTTGCATCTCGTTCAATTATGTAGTTGCTGTAATGAGCTTTTCTTGTTTTCATGATACCAAGGAAGTCAACTCTTACAAGCTTCAGTGGCTTTAACTTAATCTTCTCTGTGTGTGTGTGTGTGTGTGTGTGTGTGTGTGTGTGTGTGTGTGCGCGCACGTACACGTGCGTGCGAGAGAGAGAGTTGCTCGTAAAGCTTCATTGACTTCTTTAACGTAATATTTTGTCGCTGTATATCTGTGTGTGTGTGTGTGTGTGTGTAGGGAGTGAAGCCTGGGAGTTTTGATAAAGTGGCCATTCCTGAGGTGAAGGAGATTATAGAGGGATGTATCAGACAGAACAAAGATGAGAGGTAACGCGCACACACACACACACACACACACACACACACACACACACACACACACACACACACACACACACACACACACACACACACACACACACACACACACTAAAGATACCATCGGAAACGTTTACGTCCCTTGTCTTGTTTGACAGCATCAGTGGCTCAAGAGCTAGAGAGGCCGTCTGGGAATCCGAAGGTCCCCCGGTTCGATCCTCGGCTCCTCCAGGCTTTGTACCGCCAGGTTAAGTTGCCCCTGAGCAAGACGCCTAACCCCAAACTGCTCCCCTGTGTGATCACTCAGAGCAAGCCACTGCTGGGTCAATGCGGAAGAGTAATTGCCCCTCTAGGATCACTCTCCTAATGGAGAGTGATCCTAAAGGGGCAATTACAACAATGTACGAGGGCATGTTTATTTGTATAGCACATTTTACAACATCACAATTCAAAGGGCTTCACACAAATCATTAAGTATGTGGATTGCCACTTTCAACTTGGCGTCACTATTTTGGGCATGTCAATGTTTGTAGTGTGGCTATTTTTGCCGTTCGTCAAGTATGTACAGTAGGGCTTACATAGTTAAAACGTTAAGACACAGAGCATTAACCCCTTCAATCTGGGAACGCATCTCTGTCATTTTAGATTTCTTTGGCTATTCAAGAATAGCAGATATACAAGCTCATAGCGTGGCCGGCACTCGTAGAACTTCTATTTTTGAAAAATCGTGAACATTTTTCCAAATCTTTGAATATATATATATATATATGTATTTATATATAACATTTGTAACTCAAATCTTTGCTTCTGGAGGTCCCTGGAACAAAATATTTTACAAATGTTAGCTTTAGAAAAAATATATTCAAAGATTAGCAAAACTTTTCACGATTTTGAGCTTGTATATCTGCTATTTTTGAATAGCCAAATAGATATAGAATGACACAGATGCGTTCCTGGGTTGAATGGCTTACAGTGTCTATGTAGGTGGTTTTGATTGATTGAAATTTTTATTAGGCAAAAGAATGTAAAACAACACAGTTACTTTTATAATGCTTTTGTCTAAAAGGTCCGGCCCAAAAAGTCCTTGCGGACTTGTTTCCGTTGGGGTCCTTGAATTAATTTCATAGACATATATAGTAGCAACCAAACAGTTCAAAAATCAACATAAAAATACAGAGGAAAGAAAATACCACTATGTACAAAAAAAAGCATGAGAAAATAAAAAATATACAAAAAAAGGGGGAAAAAGCATGAGAAAATAAAAATTGTGTACAAAAAAAAAAGCATGAGGAAATAAAAAATATATGTACAAAAAAGGGGAGGGGGGGGTCGTCTGTCTACTGGGAAACTGGTACTAGCTCCTCTTTAGGCCTCCAGAAAGATGAGTTTTTAGGGCTGTTTTGAATGGGCCCAGCGAACTGCTGTGGTGTGTCTCTTTCCCCTCCTCCTAGCTATGTCTTAGCTAGGAGGGGCTCCCACAGTGGCTCCCACAGTGGCTCCCACAGTGTCAGTTTGCTCACCACCAATTCCGGGTGCCTGCCTCATCCTTCTCTCCCTGACCTAGTCTGTGACCCATGAGAGGGCCTCCGTAGTATGTGGTCCGCCCATGTGATGCCAAGAGCCATTCTTAGCATTGTTGGGTAGACTCCGTCAAGGGCCTTTTTCCTGCTGTGACGTGAGTGTCCATGTCTCAGCCCTGTATAGCAGACAGTACTGATTCCACAAACTGATTGGAGGTCATCTCCCATCTCTGATGATTTCCACACTTTCCTCATCTCCCAATCAAGGCATGCCTTGCAAGTAAATGGTACATTTGGTAAATGGTGCATTTATATAGCGCTTTTATCCAAAGCGCTTTACATAGATTGTGCATTACATTCACCCAGTCACACACACATTCATACACCGATGGCGGAGGAAACCATGCAAGGCACCAACCTGCTCATCGGGAGTAATTAGGGGTTCAGTGTCTTGCTCAAGGACACTTCGACACTCTAGGGGAGCCCGGGATCAAACCTTGCGGTTCCCATCCGACCGCTCCACAGGCCACTCTACCCCTGAGCCACTGACGCCCCAAGTGCCCTCCGGAACGTCCTGTTCTGTCGAGGAAGTCCAGGCACCGAGATATTTGAAGTCATCGACTACCTACTGTCCCACTGGCAGCAGCAGTGGTTTTGTCCTACCATTACGTTTGTTTTGCATTACCCATTTATCAGCTTCAATTTTAGAGTGTCCCAGTTCCAATTTTGTCTGCTCAGCCCTTTGTATCATCACTTCCAATTTCACTTTTTTTATTATCACAATCTACAATCCCGTATGAGACCTTGAGTGGACCCTGAAAGAATGCATGTTGGAGATCCACGCAGTGGTTAATGTTTGTGTCCCTGCGAGTCTGCAACTCATCCATGGGAAATGTAGTCTACTAGAAGTTCGGGCCGCTACGCGGCCCGAACGTCTAGCGTGACGCGTCGTTCACTTTGCAGTGCCACCTTACAGGCACCTCACAGTGTGAGAGAGAGTTTTGTGCTCTCCTAAATCCACGGCAGGCTTTGAAAGTACCCACTTCAGAAAGAGGTGACATGCATCACCTCTCCAATGACCAAAACCCACTTTGTGATTACTCAGACCTGGTATGGCAGACCTGTGGGGAGTGTGCAGTGGTGTACAATGTGAAAAGATAGTTGAAATCGCAGGAGATGAAGTTAGTTTATTTGTGTAAAGGGCCGTCGGCGTGGGTTGTGTTGAGGATGGAAGCCGTCGAACTGGTGCATCCTACCTATTTATAGGTAGGATGTGATGTCATGCTGTCGTGAGATTACGTCACACTGGCGTGTCTCATCGTGATGTCACGACCGTAATGTCATATGACGTCACACTGGCCACATACAACGTTCGTACATACTGACAACCGACATGGCGCAGGATTCAAATTGTATATATACTAGAGTGAGATTAAGTACGCTTCAAGTACGCTCCACTATGAAAGGCAAATGTCCACTGACAGTCTGCTCTCCCTCTATGTAATGTACATCTGTTCCCTGTTTGATGCGTGTGCCCACACACACACACACACACACACACACACACACACACACACACACACACACACACACACACACACACACACACACACACACACACACACACACACACACACACACTCATAATCAGTTCATCTCTTCTCTCTCTCTCCAGGTATGCCATCAAGGACTTGTTGAACCATGCGTTTTTTCAGGAGGAGACAGGCGTTCGGGTGGAGCTTGCTGAGGAAGATGATGGAGAGATGATCTTCATCAAACTGTGGCTCCGCATCGAAGACGTTAAGAAGCTTAAAGGCATGAAAAAAGGATAATTTTAAAGGCAACATTCTGACTCACATTTATACACTTCCATTCACATCAGGGAGCTACCCTACTGCACTCCCATTGTACTGGTCACTGGGAGCTGCCCAGTACAACCACAGTCTTCTACTATTTGTCACTGGGTGCTGACCAGTACAACCATTGTCTTCTACTGTTGACCACTGGGAGCTAACCATTTGTGAATGAAAGTGTTATGTTAAGAAACATGAACTGACATTTACTGTGTTCATGTGTTTTGTCCACAGGGAAATATAAAGACAACGAGGCCATCGAGTTCTCCTTTGACCTGAACAAGGACATACCTGAGGATGTCGCCCAGGAAATGGTACCAGGCCCACACCTAGACCTCTAATTAACACAAACACATAATTAACACCTGGTTAAAAAACAATCATCCAATCCTGAGTCAGAGCCATCTGACTGTCAGTCATATCCATAATGAGTAATGATGAATTGCTAATGTATAATTCCCGGTTCCTTGCTGGGGTTCCAAATGGAAACTGTACTGTAACTCTTAGAGCAGTGGTTATCAAACGTATTCATGTCAAGGACCCCCAAATTGACACTTATTAGCCCGCAGACCCCCATTTGAAAAGATATGCCAGGGACCCCCATAAGAGAAGGTTTTTACGGCTCTCTAGCAGTGATTCTCAACCATTTTAATTTCAAGGACCCCCAGTTTAACATGCATTATGCTACGGACCCCCATTTAATGGCATTTATACCTCTGGGACCCCAATTCATATTGTAAAATGTTAATGTAACTCTGAGAGTGTACAAATCGAACTAAATGGACCTGTTAAGGTCCATTTGGTTCCATTTGACCAACTAGAAGAGAGGACGGTCACTTGACTCCTCATACACACACATTTCCGCCTCCAACACTGACCGAGAACAACAACCGGCAACACAAGACACACACACACGATCGCGATGTAACATTACCGAGCACCATGCGGGGAGATCATTTGAGTGCTGGATTAAGAAACTCCTGTGGTTTTAGGCTAGAACCACTGGAGTTGTAATATGTTACTAGAACTTCTAGCAACATATTTTGGCTAAATCCTTATGGGCGGTACAAATACAAGGACCATGGGTCCATTTGGTTCCATCGGCTGATGGGGTCGCCAAAAAGATTCCCTCATAATATGGGGTCGTGGTATAAAAACGTTTGAGAACCCCTGGTATACAGTTATTGATTTGTTGTTGTTGTTAGGTGGAGTCTGGCTACGTTGCAGAGGGCGACCATAAGACGATGGCCAAAGCCATCAAAGACAGAGTGTCTCTGATCAGAAGGAAGAGACAGCAGAGACAGCTGGTCAGAGAAGAGCAGGAGAAGAGACGCCAGGAGCTGCAAACACCAGAGACCCACACACTGGTTAGTTAGATACCTAGTTGGTTGGTTTGGCAGACAAAAGTACACTTTTTTTTTTACTTAAGTAAACGTATCAATACTGCAATATAGAAATACTCTGTTACAAGTAAAAGTCCAGAATTAAAAATGTACTCGAGTAAAAGTACAAAAGTATTGGCATCAAAATATACTTAAGGTAACAAAAGTACTCATTGTGCAGAATGTCCCATTTCACAAGTTCATAATGTATACAAATCTTTTGAAAATAGCAGATCTACAGTACAAGCGAGCTTGTACATCGGCTATTTTCAAATGGCCGAAATGTGTATAGGGCTAAAGTGGTTAATGTATGTGTTGTAATAATAATCAAAATCTACAAAGTAACTAAAGTTTTCAAACAATTGTAATGGAGTAAAAGTACAATATTTGCCTCTGAGATGTACTGTAGTGGAAATTGGAAATACAATTAAATCAATTCGTAATTTAGTTGGTTTGCTGGCTACTGGTGTGTGTGTGTGCATGCGTGCGTGTTATATTCTGATAGTAATCATTGCTAAAGAGTGTTTGTTCGGTACCAGGGGTCTCCCCGTCTCTTCAGCTCTTTAATAAACAGGGGGGAAAAAATCAGGTGGGTTGACAAATTTTAGCCAATCAGGAGAGAGTACCTATTCAATTTCAATTTTAGTGCTCCAGTTCCATTTTTTTCTGCTTATTTATTTGTGTCATCACTCCTCATTTCACTTGTTCATCCCGTATCCTGTGTGAGCTCTCTCTCATAACTGGATAAAATTGGTATTCCGACCTGAAAATACAATTACTCTTCACTAAAAAGCTGGATAGACGGGGAGACCCCTGTTAATGAAAAAAACACGTATTTTAACAAAGGAAAGTCCCTTACCCTATCTTTTTTAATGTGAGTTTGTGTGTTTCCAGCAGGCTGATATGGAGGAGCTTGAAGCAGAGTCACAACTTCAACAGCTTCATTATCAGAGCAGCCTCACATGTAAGACTTTTAACTTACTTTAATTACTACTACTTACTATTTTTACTCACCTCTGACATGTAATAATAACATTACTATTAATAATGATAGTAATCTTTTTTTTGTACAGCCCTTTCTAAAACAGAGTTTCAAAGCACCTTACATTTGCATCAAATATACATGTACATTCAAGTCTTTTACAATGTAAGTCGAAGGAACACTTCAACAAACCTCTCTGACATACAAGACTAACCTGACATCAGTGGTTCTCAACCTTTTCAGGACGTGACCCCCCAAAAGAATCATATTTGAACTGGGGACCCTGATAGGCTCTTGGAATGTAGGATTTGAGGCATTACATTTTCGGTTCCACAGATAAATATTGTGAAAATAGCCGATCTACAAGCTTGTAGATCGGCTATTTTCAAAGGGTTTGCCTCTTTCTTATATTATTTGACAATTTGGCCAATGTTTGACCAGTTTTTATAGTATAGTTTCTTGATTACTTTTGATGCAGTAATAGTCTTTTTCTTCTCTTTCTTTTTGGGGTATTAAAAAGGTCTAAAAAGTCCTTAAATCGTCACTTCACTGTCATCTGGGGACCCCCACAAAATCATGCGGGGACCACAGGTTGAGAACCACTGTCTTACATGAAACTACCATTCCTAACGTCCCTCCATGTCTCTGTCCTTATTTATCCCACTGTACAGCTGAAGGAGTCGTAGACAGCGTTCTTCAGGGTGCGTCTGTATTATCCTCCGACGCGTCCCTCCAGGGTCAGCTGGCCATGTCCTACGGCTGCCCCCCCACGTCATCGTCCCAGCAGGCCCCTCCTCCTTCCCAGGCCCAAGCCCCGCCCCCCTACCCCCCCACACAGCACCCAGCATACCCTCCACCTCAGCCAATGGTGAGTGGCGCTGCTGTCGTCATCAAAGTGCGACAGCGTTTTCTGTGTTGTCTTTATATATCGAAATAACAGGATGCACAAACTCACTTGCATTTTACAAACAACTGCTGTGGTGTTTTACTGTCCCATGTAACACAAATAACACACAAACAATTTTACAACGTGCACGTTGTACAATTGCCCACGTGGGCATTTAGCGGATCCTCTTATCCAGAGCGACTTACAATAAGCAAGGTACAGTAAATAATCACATATGTAGAATTAGGGCTATCACGATTACAAATTTAAGTTGACGATTAATTGTTACACTAATAATTGCGATTAATTAATTAATTGTGTTTTTGGCGTTGAACATTAGAACGTGCGAATAAAACATACATTTCTGTTTGCCTGGTAATAAAAAAAAAGTGCACGTGGCAGATATGACAAATAACTGAATTTTATACTTTAAAAAAAGGTAAAAATTACAGAAATAGCAGATCTACAAGCTTACAACGTGCCACAAAGTGACATGTTGTAAGCTTGTAGATCTGCTATTTCTGCAATTTTATGTATGAACATTTCTTGAACATGGAAACGATTATGACGATTATGACAAAATAATTGTGATAAACTCAACTCAAATAATTGCGATTAGATTAGACGATTATGTAATAACTGTGACAGGCCTACGTAGAATGCAGAGAGACAGTGTAGTGCCACACACACACACACACACACACACACACACACACACACACACACACACCTGACTTGCCATTTTGTGATATCATTGGGAGTTTGTTGTGCTTTTGTGTGCGTTTGCAGAACTAGAACCGTGAAATGCCGAGGTACCTAAACTACTTCTGTCAGTTACAACCAGTTCATCACCTGTTGACCAGACAGACAGACAGAGAGACTCTCAGACAGACAGTTAGATAAAGTCTAGGTAGAACTGTATCCTGTTCTCTCTCTTCTTTCTATTCTCCTCTGTTCTACTGCTCCTATTGCGGCACTTATTGTAAGTTTATGTTATGTTTTTATATACATGTGTAGTGTGTACGTTGTTATTTTCTATTATGTAGTCTTTACATTGTGTTATTTTCTATTAGTTGAGTGTACATGTTATTACTTTCTATTCATAGAGTCTACATGGTGTTATTTTCTGTTGTGTGTACTTTACATTGTGTTATTTTTCCATTAGTCATGTTATGTATTGTGTTTTTTTTTGTTTTCCTGTTTTGTACAGGGCTTGAAATTATTTGATATGTTTTACTTAGTAGCAACTTCAAAAGGTGAGGAGCACCAACATTATACTGTATCTAACTATATAAATGGCGAGCAACTTCCGCACCCTCGGTGGTGACACCCCACAGCTCTGTTATCGAATAAACAACGCACCGACAGACCACATGTCGCCTACTGACTCGCCACGCCGGCCGCGCTGAATTTACGCCTCGCGTAGGGGACATCTCACTGCTCACTACACCGTTTCCACCGCGCAACATAATTAATTCTACTCACCAAATGTCGGACAAAACGGAAGGGGAGCCAGCTTCGTACCGTTTACCGTGCGCACGACCTCATCAGCACAACAGCAGCCAGCCGCTGCGGGGGTTTTTTCCTTTTTTTCAAAACTTTTTTTTTGGTCACCATTTTCTCCAGGCACCATTTCTGGTGTAACGTGCGCCAGCATGCGCTGCGTTGCCAGGTTTGCACAGCCTGCGCCAGAAATCTCTACTGCCCACTCTGTGCTGCAGCTACACGGACACACAGACAGGGACACGGAGCCCACTCTGTGCTGCAGCTACACGGACACACAGACAGGGACACGGAGGGACCTACAACATGTCTGGACATGTCTGTGTAAGCGAGAACTATACTTCGCCAGTACAACGCTGTGTAACCGAGAGCACGTGCGCACGACCAAATCACAACAACACCAGGCGGCCGCCATCTTGCAGAAAGGGCTGCCATTCGCCAGCTTTCAGAAAAACAAGCAACCACCTTCATATTTTTTTTTTTTTTTTTTTTTTTTCCTTTTGGAAATTTTCATCCCACGATTTCCGCGCGGACCACCAGGGGGTCCGCGGACCCCCTGGTGGTCCGCGAAACATACAAAATATAATTTCTTCTACTTATTTTTCATCATTTTGTAACTTTTACATTACACTTTCTTACACTTTTTTTTTTTTTTTTTCCTTTTTGCAAAT
The DNA here is from genome assembly GCF_963454915.1 of Gymnoscopelus microlampas. Classification (NCBI taxonomy): domain Eukaryota; kingdom Metazoa; phylum Chordata; class Actinopteri; order Myctophiformes; family Myctophidae; genus Gymnoscopelus; species Gymnoscopelus microlampas. The sequence continues at coordinate 10,672,329 of NC_139960.1, forward strand.
GTTACTTAGACAATTTGTCTACCCCCATATACACACGCCCACGCGGGCCCCGTGCGCGTACATGCCTCTAACAGCCATAATCCCCATCTATACTGCCCACTCTGTGCTGCAGCTACACGGATACAGAGACAGGGACACGGAGGGACCAACAAACGCAACGCCCCGTGCGCGGCTGGGGTTGAGGGGGGCGTAGCCCCCCGAAACTCTAGTGTAATATATTTTATTTGATTGATAAACAAACAGCAGGAACAAACAGTGAAAGTAGCCATAACCAGTCCTATCAGTTATCATGCAAAAAATAGCTAAAATAGATGATCGATGCGTTGCTTTATGAGCTAGTAGATCTGCTATTTTTGCATTTTTTTAAATACAATTTGCAACCTCAGAGGAAACATAGCCCAAAGGTTTTGAATTGAGGATGCCTTCAGCCTCAATCATAACTTAGTGTAATTTGGAGAGCTGTCTTTACTTCTCTCTCAAGCTCCGACAAAAATGCGGAGCTCCTGTGGGAATGAAGTGGAATTCAGTTTGTTGTGTGCAGTACCTAAACAAGCTTTACGATCTACGCTTCAAAGCGTTGAACACTTTGCGTAGCTCCCTGTTTTCTCACTTTGAAGTCCTCATAGGGTTTTCCCCTACGAGCACTAAAACATCGGAGGGACATTCAAAAAAAAGGAAATCTGTATACATGTTCGCAAGGAATTTTAAATGTACTGCTCGAGTTTTAACGCATTTATAAATAATGCCCCATCTCTTTTCAGTTCACCAACCTAATTTGATTGTCAGAGGACCCTAACAGTCTACTCCTGTGGAGTGAAATGCAGGTTTCATGAATCTCAAAGTAGAAGGGAGAAGATCAGCCATACGAGGAATGGCCTCTCCACTTGACCTTTTCTTCTCCCCTTCTTTTCCTCTCACTGTCCAGTAATTCCTATGCACAGTAGCTACCCAAAACACTTGTTCTGTTCCTCCTCCTATTACCATCGTTCTATTTCCACAACACAATGGAGGCGGTGGTAGAATAAAGGGCACACATAAACATCATTCCTCTGTAGAAACATTGTGAGGGGAGAGAGGAGGGAGCGGTCACTGATGAAGATGGCACAATAAGCGCTGGAATGTGGGCTCAGTAGTACTCAGCAAAGTCTCTGCTGCATTGTACCAATGAGCAAGTGATCTCCCTTCTACATACTGTAGCATCTACTATACGCACAGAGCCCTGTGTGTATTGTCTTATGTTCTGTACATGGCTGTTTTCTGTCAGTTGTGTACATTGTGATGTTTTTTGTTAGTTTGTGTGTACATTCTCATTTTCTGTTTCATTTTTTCATCAAGTGTGGGTGTGTCTTGTTTTCCATCTTGGCTCCATCTCCGCAGCCCGCCTCCCATCGCCGTAGAAACCGTAGCATGTCTGTTTGCGTTCCCTCTTCCTCGTCCTTTGCTCCTGCGTTCCTGGTTCCTCCGCCCTCCTCCACCCCTCCGCCAGACCTTGGCCACGCCCCCTCCTCCCACTGCCCCTCCCCCCTGGCGCTGGAGAGGGAGACGTTTGCGGGGCGTCTCTCCAAGGCTCTGGAGACGGTCCTCCCTCTCCACTCCTCCTCCTCTTCATCATCATCATCCCCCCATCCCAGAGCCCGGCAGAGGAGGGCCAGCCTGCCCACGCTCTACTCCTCTTCCGTACGTTCACCGTAGGCCTAATTTATGCTCTGTCGCGTGACAAAGTGTAAATCGGGCTTTAGCCTGGACAGAACCAGGGAGAGAGACAGGGAGGGAGAGTATCACGAGAACTAGTGCTGATTGTGTTGTGGTGTTTGTTATTTCAGTTTCAGTTGATAAGAACAGGAAACAGGACATTAATGTTCTTTGCTTCGTTGGCTTTAGTTTTCTAGTTCAACAAGCTAAGTTAAAGTTCACAGATGTAGGCAGTAATTATGACTACAACAAACACAATCCCTTGCATGGGCCAGCTATAGCACACTTTAGTTTGACACTGCATTTGAACTTCCTCCACTGCAAGAAGCAGGAAATCGTGATGACGAGTGGTATTAATTTGTACATTGTGAACGTGACTTGTCAAAGTCACAGGAATACAGTGAAATAATCAAGGCCTAAAATTAAGAATCTTATCAATACCCAACGAACACTAAATGCTCACACTGGGGACTGCACTGGTGTCTGATAATAGATCATAATGTCAGAAGGACCGTATGAAAATCAACTTAAATTTAGAAAGATGATGCAACACAGTGACATTTATTTGAAAGTGTCGAGTGATTCTAAAAGTTTGAAAATAGTCAGTGGAGAAAACAAAATTCAAATGTCCATGATAGCGACAGAATTATCAGCCTAAGAAGCAGAGAATTTTGAAGTTGCGTTATCACCTTAAAGGTTGAATAAAAAATAAAATAAAATAAAAACATTTCAGAAATCTGTTATTTTCTTCTTTAAGAAATGCCACTAAGATAAATTACATTTAAGATAAGTAAATAAGTAGGTTGAAGTGGCTTTTTATCGGCCGAGAACGAGGGTGTCGATCCCCTTTAAAACGTGCTAGACCCCTGGTATGAAGATAGATTGCTGTGTTGAAGTGCATCACCCACCATCAGCTCTCAGTACTTAGGATGAGTACGATTGCTACTCATGCCGAGTTGGCGTACCCCGGGATCAAACCCCAAACCTCGTGGTCCAAAGCGAGTGTTCTACCGACTGAGCTACCCGTTAAAAACTGCAGTTAATGTTTTTAAAAATACCCAAAGTTTTTTTATAAAAGTCAAATTGTTAAAACTTTTTATATAAGTCAAATAGTTATATCTGTGTCTTAATCAAGGTTGTGTTGTAGAATAGTGTCGCCACCATGTATCCCGTGTACTATGTCTTGTTTTGGTGGCTGAGTCTAATTGTATCTAAGCTAAGAATGGAGCATCAGTCTTATATTCTCCGTGCTGATGTGCAGAATTAGCAGCATGCAGCTTTGGGCAACAATGTGGCGCCAAGGAAACCGTCAACAGCCTCTTGGAATGAGAACATTAAATTAGTTTATCAATTAGTTACTTTATAGCCCGTGTTATGAGAGCATTGTGCTCTGTGCAACATTACAATTTATAGTTTGGGCGTTTTAGCTTATGCAGAGCAACTTATAAAGCGCAAGATCAGAGTAATTGGCATTAACCCTAGTCAACAAATGACAGGGTAAACGGCCAAGTAAGTAGAGTGCAAAGAAAAACAATTAAGTGCTACAAAGAAACAAGGATACCGGGTAAACAGGCCGCGCGTTGAGGGAATTCTCTGCCAATCTCAATACCTGAAAATTGAATCGAGATTTTGATCAAATTTACAAAATTCAGCTGTCCCTCACGATATTAAATTAGGAGCGAGTAGCTACATCAAAAGTTCTTTATTTGGTTCTGAACAGCAGGTACACTGATGTCAGCAGGGCAATGATGGCCGTAGCTTAAGCTAGCTATTGCTACATAATTGGTCCAACAAATCTAGTTTGTTCTGTTCCAGTCACCTGGGTAGGTCTCTGTTACTTTCCCTGCCCTCCATGGTAAATTCATCCGTTCTAGTTAAACTCGGAGTGTGAACATTTGTACACTCTTGGAGTTATATTGACACTGGGGACTCTATGTCTTCTCATCCATGCATCTCTCTCTCCCTGGGCCTGTCTGTATCTGACCACCCTGTGTTCTCATTAAATACAGACTGACTGGCTCAGACTGTAGGCTTTGCTCTGACAGACACTGACAAACAACTGATTATTTAACGTGTCAAAAAAAGTCCCCTCCTATTAGCTTGACAGAATATTGTGAAACGCTAGCAGTGTCATTAGCTTAACCTCAAAATTTGTCTAAATTAGTTAAAATTCCTTTCCTATTAGCTTGTCCAAACATCATGACTCTCAGTCACAAGACATAGTCATGTCAGATTGAATCTTTCATCATGTGAACAGACAAGTGTTCTGTTCTTTTCAACAACATGGTTTGTGGCCACGGTAGTTTGGTATTAATTATATCAACTCGGATGTGAGATAGTTCGTCTCATAGTTCCGTTTTGTTTGAGGATGTATGAGGATGGTCGTCTGTCTACTAGAGCCTGACCGACATCCGGGCTTTAACCCATTAAGACCGGGAATGCAGCACGTGTGTCATTTTTTTTTATTTCTATGGCTATTCAAAAAGTACCAGATATACAAGCTCATAGTGTGGCACCGAGTGCCGCACTATGAGCTTGTAGATCTGCTATTTTTGTTAATGTTTGAGTTAAAAAATACATCTTCAAAGATTTGCACAAATATTCGCGATTCTTCAAAAAATAGCAGATAATAGATCTGCTATTTTTGAATAGCCAAAAAAATCTTAAAATTACACAAATTTGTTCCCGGATTGAATGGGTAAGTGTCTACTCTGACAATGTACAGTAGCACAGCAGCTTCTGATAGTTTGGTGACTTCAGAGCAAACGTCAAGCCTTTCTCTGCTCTGTATTCAATACCTCACTGAGACTGTCTGTCTGTCTGTGTGTGTGTGTGTGTGTTGTCTCTCATCTCTCTTTGTTGTTCTATGTCCGTCTGTCTGTTCCAGTCTGTCTGTCCACCTGCGGGTGTTTCTTTTTGTTTCTCATCTCTGTTTGTTCTCTCTCCGTCTGTCTGTCTCTCTGGTTGTAATCTGTCTTTCAGTCTATCCCCTCACCATGCTGATGTTTGCTCATCTGAGACACATTGTGTGTTTAATGTCTGTGTCTGTCTGTCTGTCTGTCTGTCTGTCTGTCTGTCTGTCTGTCTGTCTGTCTGTCTGTCTGTCTGTCTGTCTGTCTGTCTTCTGGACTGAAGACAGCATCTCGATTTTTACAAACTGTTCTTTTCCTCTACTTAGCTCTCTGCATATTTCTCTCTCTCTCTCTCTCTCTCCCTTCTTAACGTCTGGCATTGTTATGTATGCATTTTTCACAGCAGGGTCAGCCCTACAGCCCGTACAGTGGAGGAGGAGGAGGTGGAGGAGGAGGAAACCTCCCGTTCACACCCCTCCCCGAGCCCTCCGCGTTCTTCTTTCCCTCCATACCCGAGCGCCCCATCTCCTTCTCCCCTCCTCCCTCCTGTCCTCCCAAAAACTACACAGGCCAGCGGCGCAAGAGCACCTCCATCCTGGAGGCGCACACGCGCCACTTCCAGCCCACGTACACGCGCTACGCCAGCAGCCTGCACCCGTTCTCCGGCCTGGAGTCCGCCGCGGAGCCCCCTCCGCTCTACCTGCTCAACCCCGGCATGGCCCAGCGTCTGGGGGCGGGGCAGACGGACCCCTTCCCCTACGGCTACAAGGACATGAGGGCGGAGCAGGAGGTGCAGGAGTCCGTGCGGAGGCGGAGCCTCAACCAGGCGGCCCTGTTGGACCACTACGAGGCCATGGCGTACGGGGGGTATCAGATGGCGCACCAGCTGGGCCAGCTGAGCCTCCACCACCAGCAGATGCATCACGCGGTCGCCGTGAGCCGGGGTTACGAGGGCCCTCCTCCCCCCCAGCCCGCCTTCCTCCACCCGCACATGATGCAGAGGCACACGCCCCTCCCTCCCATCGGCGCCTCCGCCGGTGCGTCGGCGCCGTCCTCAGCCTCAGACGGATGCTACCCTCCCTCCTCCTCTCCCTTCCCCCTCTCCGCCCCTCCCATGCTGGGCGACGCCCCGCCCCCGCCCTCTGCCGCAGAGAGCATGTTCGAGTACCACCTCGCGGCGGCCGCCGCCGCCGCCGCGGTGGACCCGGGCCTCCTGGCCTCCAGGATGGTGCATCCCGCGTACAGGGTCAGGAGGAGCTCCGTCGACCTCCCCCTGGAGGAAGGCTCCGGTGGCTCCGGGTCTTACGGCCGCCTGCAGCCGGTGACGGAGGAGCTGTACTCCTACGTCAGCCCGGAGCACCCTCTGCCTCCCGGGAGCCTCCTCCTCCACCACATCACCACGGCAGGAGGCCAGGCCAGGAGCCCCGAGCCTCTCGGCGGCGACTCCTTGGCCTCGTCCTCTGACGCCAGCGACTTCCAGTCGCCTCCGCCCTCCTCCGCCCTCCTCCACCACTTCCAACCTCCTCACGACTCCTCGGCCGCCCAGTGCATCCCCCTGCCCTCCTCCCACTCCTCCTCCTCCGCTCCTCTGGGCTACGACTCCTCCTCGGGAGGTCCGCACCCCGGTGACCTCCGCGGACACCCTCCGTCCCAGCCCAGCTTCCTGCTCGCCACCCCGTCCTCGGAGCATCTCCCTCCCGGAGGAGGAGCGTCGTTGCTGCAGAGCCCCTGGCCTCTGGGCCAGGGAGGCCTGGTACCCGCCCTGTCCGACATAACGTACCATGAGCCTCTGCTGGTACTGAGAACCAACACCGTGTCACTTCCTGTCTGAAATCACTTCAGCTATAGCTGTTTAATATGTGTCTCTGTGCTCTCAATTTGAATAAGAATAGATGTAGAATATCACGTATAGAGGGGAATAATAGTAGCAGTGGTGGAAATAGTACCAATACTGCAATATAGAAATACTCTGTTACAAGGAAAAGTCCAGAATTCAAAATTTTCTTGAGTAAAAGTCCAAAGATATTGGCATCAAAATGAACTTAAAGTACCAAAAGTAAAAGTACTAAAATATTTGAAAATAGCAGATCTACAAGCTCACAGCGCGTCGCGATGCGACACGTTGTGAGCTTGTAGATCAGCTATTTTCAAATAGCCTATGTATAAATAGGGCTAAAGTGGTTAATGTATGTTTTATAATATCATAATTTATATCTGAAAAGTAACTAGTGACTAAAGTTTTCAAATAATTGGAGTGGAGTAAAAGTATAATATTTGCCTCTGAGATGTAGAGGAGTAGAAGTAAAAGCACTGACAATTGAGACGGTGTAGGATTCTGACTCAGTCAGTCCTTTCCAAAAGAGTAACTGAATTCATTTCAAACAGTGAAGTGACCCAGACTCCCCTGCTCTCCCTCTCCTGTTGTCGCTTGCATCATACCTCCCCATAGACCTGCTCTGTGTTATTGGATAATATCAAACCCTGTGATTCAGTCAGCCATTTAGTTGCTGTGGTTGTGATTTTAAACCTCTCAAGCCGACCTCACCGCTCCAGAGAGAGACTCACCGTGACAGCTTTCTCTCCTGTCTATCTACTACAGTAACATATTTCTGTCACCTGGGTGTCATTACCCTCATGAACCCTGGCGTCCCTATTCTGGGCCTGTCATAATAGGCAGACATTTGGCACAAAAAAAAAAAAACAAGTCTTAATGTCTAATATGAGACTTGAGTTAGATAATTCCTGGTCACTCTGAAGCTTCAAATCAAATGATTTTTAAACTTCATTAAGGTTGTTTTTGAGTCTCCCTCTGGTTTTAAAGCTATAAATTAACTATCTGAACCCCCCCACCCTGTTCTGTTTTGTATTACATTTTGTTTTGTTTGTAGTGTACGTACCAGTAAGTAATATTTTGTATGTATGTTCATACGCAGTACGTCTGTATATGAGAAGTGTGTGTTTGTGCAGGTATACAGTACAGATGGTATACCTGAAACCTTTATCGTACAAATCAAAGTCCACTTGGCATCCAGCAAAGTTTAGCAAAAACTACCTAGAAAGATTTACACACTGCAATTGGAATGAAAGGTATAAAAAGGCATTTAAACAAATGCTAAAAACTGCATACACAATTATTCATATTATGAATAATTGTGTATGCAGTTTTTAGCATTTAAAAAAAAAACATTTGTTTTTGTGGATTACTACCAGGCAGTGTGACTTTGATTTATATAAACAAACACACAGAAACATACAACAAAACCAAACCGGGGGTTCAGACATCATCTATGTTACCACACAGGTAGTGTCTGGTTTTAATATTTGTGTATTTGTTTTAATAATTATTTTTGTCTTAACCGTTGCTGAGGTTAGCGCTGCTTCAACGCTGCAGGTGGTCGGATTGAAGAGGCTTAAAATTGTTGTTTAATGTCTTTTCTTTATTAAATTTTCCTTTGGTTTGAACTTCTGATTCTTCCGTTTATAAAGCTTCTTGTTTGAATTTGTTTTTCTTTTTTGTCCCTTCCTGTCCAGACAGGAAGTCAAGGTTCTGACACACATGTTTCAAAGGTCTTAGTTTATTAAACGTCTATAATGCTGACGTCATCCTGTCGTCCCTCTTTGTTCCCTAATCTTCTCCTTTTCATCCTTCCTATTATCCTTTCTTCAAACTGTATATTTTCTGTCCTTGCTTTTTTATTTATTCTATTTTTAAAATATTGTTCCCCCTTGGCCTGTGTGTGTGTGTGAGAGTGACTTTCACAAGCTTCAGTGACTTTAACTTAATTTTCTGTGTGTGTGTGTGTTGTTTTTTGTGTCAGTCGGCAATTCATGGAGTTGAACATTATTTTAATGTTTCTAGTGTATATTATTGTCTGATGTTCCCTACCCAGTGTACTGTATACGTGGGTAGGTGCACAGAGACAAGTATTCACTTCTTCTATAGGTGCTAACCCTATTGTACAATTAGCTCGCCAAAAATAACAGAGTGTCAGTGTGGTTTACTTAGGTGTACTTTGTGTTAAATTGGGTTAAAACTTAATTTAGCTCTGTTTAAAATTGACTTTAACCTTAGTTGGGTTGATTTTAGTTCAGCTTTTGCCACTTGGGTTTAAAACTTCTAAAGTAATGGTACTAAGCACTTTAGCTGAGCTTGGTTTTGTGCAGTTTACAAAGTGATTAACTTACAGATAGGTGAAAAAAAACAAAAAAACATCGACACTGACAAGGCACCGCAAACCATAAAAAAACGTTGACGTTCATGTGAAGTTTGTGACTGATTTACAACATGTCTGTAGAAACACTTGGTATTTGTGTTTTTAAAGATTTTACTTTTTTAATGTAAGATTGATTAATTTGTTTATTTTATTTTGAAGCTTTGTTTTATTGCTCTTTTTTTCACCAGAAAAACCACAACCCACTGTGTTTTGTTGTCTTAAACAATCACCTGCATGCTGTGCTCATCCCATCCACTAATCCTAATACTCCACTGTATAGTACTGTGTGTGTGTGTGTGTGTGTGTGTGTGTGTGTGTGTGTGTGTGTGTGTGTGTGTGTGTGTGTGTGTGTGCGCGCGTGTGCGTGTGTGTGTGTGCGTGCGCGCGCGTGTGCGTGTGTGCGTGCGCGTGTTTCCAGCGGTGGAGTTCCTTGATGGCATTAGCTTCAGGAGCCATACTGATTCTAATTGTCTCTTTCCACTTCTCTTTCCTCATCTGTAAAACAGCAGGTCCAGGCCACACCCCCCCAGCCCAGTCCTGCTCCGCCGCTGTCAAACCACTCAGCCGCCCCTCAACAGGTAAGACTTGGGAGGCTGATGATGCAACCTGTTTCGTATCAGGGCGGAGCTTGGCTTTCCAGCATATGAGTGCAAGCTAGTCCAATCATACATACAGTACATCATACATACAAGCATAGTGATACTAGAGCTGCCGCCAGTGTTTATTTCGTCGACTAAAACTATGACAAAAAATGTTCGTCGACTGCCTTTTTTCACTGACGAAATAAAAATAAAATAGAAGCTAAGCTATGATGAGTAAAACTAAGACTAAATATTTCATTTATTCAATTTTCAGCATGCAACCAAGTGTAAAATAAGCCATTACGACGCCATCAAGGCATCTACAAGCTCAGAATGCGATTGTGAGCTTGTACTGTAGATCTGCTATTTTCAAAAGATTTGTATGCATTTTTATACATTTGAAAACTTGTGAAAGCTGACATTCTGCATGACGAGTACTTTTTACTTTTCCTCAAGTAGATTTTGAATTCCGGACTTTTACTTGTAACAGAGTATTTCTACATTGCAGTATTGATACTTTTACTTGGAGTAAAACATTTGGGTACTTTTTCCACCACTGCCACATTATGGTAAATGCATGAGCAGCGTGGTGAGAGTAAAGGACACAAACTCAGATCTCACGGTGATAATGCAGAGGGAAGAATGTTCAGTAATGAGAGAGCGTCCACAGTTCACACTGCCTGCATTATGTATTGTCTGTAAACATTTTGAAAGAGCTAATTAGCGCTCTCTCTCATCTCCTAGCCACTATCTCCCTCTTTCCCTCCTCCCTTCGTTCTCTCCCTCCCATCTCCCCTCTTCTTTCTCATGATAGTTTAATCCTTCATTCCATTCCAGTTCTAGTTCAAATACCTTCCGTCTGTTGTAGTCAATACTACTAATAATAATACTTCCTTAATAGACCTCAACTTCTTTGAAGTCGTTACCAATGGCGACAAGATAACCAATCTGTTTTCTCCTGAAATGGGGCCCTGCCAACTGTGTGTGTGTGTGTGTGTGTGTGTGTGTGTGTGTGTGTGTGCGCGTGCGTGTGTGTGTTTGACCCTCTTGTGACCCAGCGTTTTGAACTAATCAGGGACTTAACGTGATGTGATTGAGCGTAAATTTAGAAGTTAATGAGATAGAATATTTCCAACAGAGAGCGGGGCAGGAATGGAGCAAATAACCAAAGACACCACTGACTCTTGATTGGCTAATCTGACATGGTGACCAATAGAAAAGTAAAACATGTGGTCTGAAGCCACCATAACGTACTAAAAATATTCTCTCCCTTTCTGTCTGTCTGTCTGTCTTTTTCTCTCCTCCCTCGCTCTCTCCCTCTCTATGTTTCTTGCCCCCTCTCTCTCTCTCTCTGTCCTCTCTCTCTCTGTCTCTGGCCTAAGGTTGTTCAATCCAGTCAGATCAGTGGTACATCAGTTCAGAGCCCTTCACACACCACTCCACTATCGGGGCCCCTAACTGCACAGGTAACACACACACACACACACACACACACACACACACACACACACACACACACACACACACACACACACACACACACACACACACACACACACCGTCAAACATACAAACACTGTAGCCATTGAAAAGTAGTTTTCCAAACACAAGTATGTAGGTCATAGTTCATGCACACACACACACACACACACACACACACACACACACACACACACACACACACACACACACACACACACACACAGAAGCTACAGTTCACATCATTGCAGCTGAGCTGAATCAGAAATGTTGATATTTCCGAAAACATTCATTCATTCAACCTACTGTATATAAACCACAGCTCCTGCAGCCCACTTACTCATACACTAACATAAATACAAAAAACACACACACACACACACACACACACACACACACACACACACACACACACACACACACACACACACACACACACACACACACACACAAATATATACACAGCTTTCATACAGTATGTACATACCCACCCTCCTGATCACGTGCACAACAAGACTTATCTATACGGACTAATATCATACATACAGTACATGAATGCACAGACCTCCGTCAAGGTCCATAAAGTGTTGCAGTGACTTGCACCTTTCCACCAAGTGTTGTGCAAATCCACAGCCAGACAGACGGGAGTGAAAACATTACCTCCTTGGAACCCTAACACTGAGCGGTGTGTGTCCATGTGACTTTGGCCAGTGTGTCATTTGTGTGTGTGTGTGTGTGTTGGTATTGAAGCCATGTGTTGACCGTATCTGACCTAGGATCAGATCCCATCACTGCCTCTGATCTGGTACTAGGGGTGTGCCGATATATCGTCCCGCGATATATCGCGATACGTTTTCGTGACGATATGTATCGCTTTGGAAAAAAAAAATATAGTTTTGAAACAAACAAAAAAAAATGCATGCAAACAGCCCCGAGGTGAAAAGGGTGACAACATGTTTGTTTGTTTTTCGGGTCAGGTGTCACACTATTGCCCTATTTGGATTCAAAACGGCTATTGTAGCTGAAAAGCTACAAGTTTGCATGTCTGAATAATGCAAAAACAGAATTATTTGTTTGCATTTGCTTTTTTTCTCCCCCATATATTTTCATAATAAAAAAAGTGCGTATCGTATCGAAGTTGTGAGCCCAATATCGTATCGTATCGTTTCGTGAAATTAGTGTATCGGCACACCCCTATCTGGTACATGTACTCTATGAACTGTTGTAATGTGTGTGTTGACCTGGTGCTGTCTGTGTGACACTGATGTTGCATGGTTTGCTCCGTGTGTGTGTGTGTGTGTGTGTGTGTGTGTGTGCGCGTGTGTGTGTGTGTGTGTGTGTGTGTGTGTGTGTGTGTGTCAAGGTTATTATGTTTTTCATCAGCTTTTATTTTTATTCCATTTTAACTTTATATTGTTCAATTTCAGTTAGTTTGTATTAGTTTTTAAAGCAGGTTTGCCTGTTTAATTTAAGTTAACATTTTGTGGAAACGCTTCATTTGGTTTAGTTGTTGTTAGTTTTAGGTTTTATCATAATGGGAGGTATTTTTCAGGGACAAGATTCAAAAAGGATAGAAAAATATTCAGCTTTAGTTTTTTGTTAGTAGTTATAACAACGTGTGTGTGTGTGTGTGTGTGAGAGAGAGACTGTGCGTGTTATTGTTTTTCATGTCAGTCAATACATTCATGAAGTCGGAACATTTTTGATTTTTGTTTTTACATTACCGGCCATTGATTTCACCACATTGAATACAGAAATTATAGTTAACAAAATAGATGTAATAACCGTTCATTGTTAATTACAATGACTATATTGTATTTGTTTAGCAATCCATGTAAAGTACTGTAAGTAAAGCGCAACACACACACACACACACACACACACACACACACACACACACACACACACACACACACACACACAAACACAGTTCACATCATTGCCTCCTACAGTATGTTATCTGCAGCCTGGTTGCTGACATTAATTGGACCCTAAAGATGAGCGTGAATTATACAGACAGAATTATGGTGCCGCGTGACACGGTGTCTTTTCAACTGTGACCTTTTTTATGAGGAAAAACAAAATGCTGGCTGGTTTTATAGCGAAGTCAACAGGAATCCAAAATGTTCCTGACCAAAAGAGGGAAGTTGGTTCAGGAGTTACATCAAAATGATATATAATAATCGAGGGAAGTCTACTGATGTGACGCCAACTTCAAGTTCCTGTTGAAGCAGCAGGTTTAGAACCTGTAAGCAGGTCTGCTGCCGCCAGTTCGATACCTCGTGGACGTGTACAAGTAGGAGGCATTATTTGATACGAGTACTACTAGTTATACTAGTAATAAACGCACAGAACAACTTTAGTTGTTAGTAGTTCCCAACCTTTTCTGAGTCAAGCCCCACTTGAAAATCTTGAAAAGTGCACGTGGCCCACCCATCTAATCACTTAACGGCTGACGCGTTAAATGGTCAGATGGGTGGGCCACGTGCACTTTCAGAGCATGTTAATTCTAATGATCAATCAATCGATCGTGTTACCGCTTGGATCAATGGAACTACCCTAGTAAACTTTAAGCTTCTAGTTTTTGGCATCGCCATTTTTTTATGTTAACTCTTTGACTGCCACGAAATAACTTATAATAAATAAAATTAATATCTTTGGAAAATCATGGAATATTTCCTGTGATCGCCGTGCTCACGGTGATCGCCTCATTACATGCACGGGGGTCTCGTAGAATTTGGGGGGAAAATGCGTCCGGTCGCGTAGCATAGTTCTGGCCAGTTGAATGTGGCTTGTTTTTGTCAGAAAACAACAAGAACGGAGATAAAGCCATTTTTCCACAACGAATAAACAGGAAGTAAACAACTATGTGGGGCCCCACTTGCAATATCCTCACGGCTCACCTGCTATAAACACTGACATCACTCCTTCCTCTCTTCCTCTCCAACTTCTCCGTCTTTCACCCTCTCCATCTCTCCTTTATCTCTTCCTGTACTTTTCTTCCTTCTTTTCCTTCCCTTTCTGTCTCACCTCTATCTAACCCCTCCCCCCCACCTGCTTTCAGCACAGTGTAACTCCGCCCACCTCTGCCATTGCTTTGGCGACCCGCCCTCCTACTCCGCTGCCCTCCCTTCCCATCGCCGCGGCGACGGAGGGCGTGGTTTCCTCTCCGCCCTCTCCTCTTCCGCTTCCCGTGGGGGCGGGGCCTCCTGCCCTCACCTCCCCTCCTCCTCTTCCTGTGCCCGCCCCCGCTGCTCCGCCATTGGCCACCGTGGTGCCAATCATCAGTGTAATCTCCGCCCCCTCTGATCCTGCCGTGGAAGCCCCGCCGCAGGTACTGGTGATGGACGGTCCAAACCATCCAATCGTGTGCCATGTCCCGCCCCTTTTACCTCCATGGTCCCACCCCCTAATCCTGGTCACATAGAGAGCAGTGGTTCCCAAAGTGGGGTCCCCCCCCGGGGGGGGGGGTTCAGGGGGTCCCCAGCAAAATGTGTTAATATAGCATCACAATAATTTTAACCTTTTATACTTTGGCTATTCAAAAATAGCAGATCTACAAGCTCATGAGCTTGTAGATCTGCTGTGTTTTTGAAAACAACGTGTCACAATGCGACACGTTGTGAGGTCGTAGATTAGCTTCTTTTTTTTGATAGTCAAAGTATAAAATAGGGCGAACGTGGTTAATCTCATGTTCCTCACTTTGCTGGGGACCCCCTGGAACTCCCTCAAGGACCTCTGTAGGCCCACCGGACCACACTTTGAGAACCACTGATGTAGAGCATGCGGTTGACCACTGACCACATGTTGTTGTTGTTGTCATCATTCAACTCTATCAGACTAGAGATACAGAAGGCTAAATGTTATTGTGTGCCGTTTTCACTTTATTAAACAATTCTCCATTTAGTAATCTATTGCTTTATGTCTCTGTTTCTGGTGGGTTGAATTTGCAATGAAAATAGATAAATCATTAGAATGAACTAGCTTAGCATGCCTTGCCTTGACGTCACTGTTTCAGTGTGTGTGCCTGAAACCAGTGTCCATTTACTCATTAAAACCGGGAACACATCTGTGTTTATTTTTAGATTTATTTGGCTATTCAAAAATAGCAGATATATATATATTTTTTTTTTTAATCAAATCTTTGCTTCTGGGGATTCTACAAATGTCTTCCAACAGTTTTCTGAAAAACATATTTCCCTTGACCCAGAAGAAGATTTGAGTTGCAAATGTTCCCTTTAAAAAAATATATATTCAAATAATTTGCACAATCTACAAGCTCATAGCGCGGCACTCTGTGCCATGCTATGAGCTTGTATATCTGCTATTTTTGAATAGCCAACGTATAAAATATGGATTAGGTGGTTACACAGATGCGTTCCTGGTTTGAACGGGTTAACTTTGACTGAAGGTCAGTTGCAGTCTAATAAAGCCTTTGGGTTTTAGAGTTCCATTGAGGGCTGTGGTGTTTTGGTCTATAGCAGTCTATAGAGGTCAAATCTAAAATACCAGAGATGCATGCGCCTTAATGGGTTAAGACATTAGCATGTGTATGCACTCTTTATGGAACTTCTGCTCATTGCTCGTGCCAATGTCCAGTAACTGTTCCATTGGTATTTGGTACAGTGTGGTGTGGTGTTTCTCATGCCCGTTGAATGCAACATTAAGCTGCTTTTCTCTGGCGTCCATCAGCCTATTCATTGAATTTAGATTCCTCCAGACGTATCGGTAGAAGGAGATCTCTGATCGTCTGGCTACGCAAGACTAATATGGACACTAAGTGTTCATGTGGTTAATGAAGATAAATGATGATTTATGTGTATGTGTGTTACAGCCCGTCTCTCAGCCGACAGACCAGTTTCAGCTACTGCTGCCTCCAGTCTCCTCAGCTTTGGAGAGGTAACACACACACACACACACACACACACACACACACACACACACACACACACACACACACACACACCAGCTCAGAAGGCACTCTCTGTGCACACAGCCTAAACGTACAGAGCTTTCTCTCTCCGTACCCAGAGCGTGTGTGTGTGTGTGTGTGTGTGTGTGTGTGTGTGTGTGCACACAGAGAGCAACAGGATTAGCTCACCTAGATATGCACCACCACTGCCCATGGCTAATTACCTTGACCTAATTAACTGACCGGCTGCACGTGCGCCTGGGAGTTGGCAGACCCACCGCCGTCTGCCCTGCTCCCCACTCTCGCAGGGCACCTAGACCATGCCCTGCTGCCCCCCCCCCACACACACACACATACACAGTATTTCCAATTTTCTGTACTTTTACTTCTACGCCACTACATCTCAGAGGCAAATATTGCTCTTTTACCCCACTACAATTATTCAAAAACTTTGTTTTTTACTTACTTTGTAAATTGTATTATTATTATTAAACATACATTAACCACTTCAGCCCTACAGTATATATATTTTGTCCATTTGAAAATAGACGATCTACAAGCTCAGAAGAATGCAACGCATTCTTGTGAAATGTGACATTCTGCATAATGAGTACTTTTAAATTTGGTACTTTAAGTACATTCTTATGCCAATACTTTTGCATGAGTCAATTTTGAATTCCGGACTTTTAATGGAGTATTTCTACATTGCAGTATTGATGCTTTTACTTAAGTACAAAATTTTAAGTACTTTTTCCACCACTGTCTTTCACCACTGTCTCTGGAAATACTCCAGTAAAGTAAAAGGACCTCAAACCTGTACTTCAGTACAGTACTTAAGTAAATATACTGGTTACTTTCCTCCACTGGCCTTTATCTCTCTGTATAAGACTGCCTAAATGTTGTGTGTGTGCGTGTGCGTTGTGTGTTAGTTGTCAGTCAGAGTGTTCAGGTCAGAGTGACAGCACGGAGACCGGAGGTCGACATGAAGGTCGTTCGGTGAAGAGACATCAGAGGCGGTCAGTACGAAGTCGATCCAGGCAGGATAGAACCGGCCGGGCTAAACTCAACGTACTGAACGTAAGCACGCATGCACGCACGCACGCACGCACGCACACACACATACACACGCACACACACGCACACACACACACACACACACACACACACACACACACACACACACACACACGTAACTTGTTGCTGTGCAGTAGGGATATTGAGTTTGTTCTGATAATGTTTTTGTGTGTGTGTGTGTGTGTGTGTGTGTGTGTGTGTGTGTGTGTGTGTGTGTGTGTGTGTGTGTGTGTGTGTGTGTGTGTGTAGATATCTAACATAGGTGACAGAGTGGCAGAATGTCAGTTGGAGACCCACAACAGGAAGATGGTGACCTTTAGGTTTGACCTGGATGGAGATAACCCTGAAGAGATAGCGCACATCATGGTACCTGTCTGTCTGTCTGTCTGTCTGTCTGTCTGTCTGTCTGTCTGTCTGTCTGTCTGTCTGTCTCTCTCTCTCTCTCTGACTGTCATGTTAACACATTGAGTGCCAGGTACTATGCATCCAAATCATCCTCAGAGTGCCAGTGTTTTTTGTGTTTTGACGACCTTTGGAGAGCCGCAGAAGCCACGAGGTGCACGGGGATGTTAACAAAAAGGGTCTCGTCTATCCACTGGAACAGAAACATGTCTACCGCGATCGGCCATTTAGCTGATATCGCCTGTTGAAAATGCCTCGTTTTCACAACAAAAAAAAAAGGAATCCGAGCTATCCGTGCTTTTTGGGATGACGTCACATCCGTCCATTCCTTCTAGCAGAGTCGAGGGATCACTCCTAAGTTGAGTTAGAGAGCCCTCTTGTGGAAAGTTTTCTAAATCCTAACAGTTTTTTGAAAAAAAAAATCAAGATTTTTCAAAAATAGCAGATCTACAAGCTCTTAGCGCGGCACTCGGTGCCGCACTATGAGCTTGTATATCTACTATTTTTGAATAGCCAAAGAAATCTAAAGTGACACAGATGCGTTCCAGGTCTTAATGGGTTAAATGTGTTTTCTGGTGTTTCACCGTTACCATTGCAATTATACAGTACTCTCTCTCTCTCTCTGTGTGTGTGTGTGTGTGTGTGTGTGTGTGTGTGTGTGTGTGTGTGTGTGTGTGTGTGTGTGTGTGTGTGTGTGTGTGTGTGTGTGTGTGTGTGTGTGTGTGTGTGTGTGTGTGTGTGTGTGTGTGTGTGTGTGTAGGTGGAGAGTGAGTTCATCTTGGAGAGTGAAAGAGAGTCGTTTATTGATCAGGTCAGAGAGGTGATCGATACCGCAGATGAGAGGAGAGATACACACGGACAGGTAACACACACATATCACTTACTTATGTTCAGGAAAAGCAACAAAAAAAAAAACCCGCAAAACTATTAGATAAAAGCAATGAGAGCCACTGGAGATCGCAGCTTACCCAGTATTTTATCATGGCTGAGAGGCGGAGTGAGGCACGACGCGCCAGCGGGCACTCCGACCCTCTCTGCCATTATAACATATAAGTAAACTGAGACCTTGCGTGGCTTATTGCTTTTCTAAAACGGTTACAAATATGGCAACATGAAAATCCTAGACACGTCCCAGTTAAAACAGTTCTTAATAATTCACTACAAGAGCAACTTCTAAGGCACGGTGGCACAGTCGGTAGCGCTGTCGCCTCACAGCTAGAACGTCCTGGGTTTTCTCCTCCGTGTCATCAGTGCCCATACCCAAGGTGGGGTTGGCGAAAGGGCTTTTCTGTGTGGAGTTTGCATGTTCTCCCCGTGTCCCCTAGGGTAGGTACCCTCACAAAAAACATGCAGTAATCCTGGTGTCTATACTGAGGAAGGAACTGGTTGGAATAACGTGTTCCTTCCACGCGCTACGTCCTACCGGGGAAACTCCCCCCTGTCAGGTGATAAGAGAGTAGCGCCCAGGATTACATAGGCAGGCGCTGGGTGAAAAAATGGGTTACAAAATCGAGGGATTAAATAAAATAAAAAAACATGGTATAGAAACTGTAGGTCCCTGTGTCTTATATGTGGTGGAATTGCTCAAACCCAGGAATGTTTATGTAATCTTACAGAACATGGAACATATGACATTATGTCATTAACTAATAATTCAATTAATCTACAATTCTATTCTGTACTATGTAAAACAAACACACACACACACACACACACACACACACACACACACACACACACACACACACACACACACACACACACTGATCATTCTTCAACCCATTTGCTGTCCAGCTGTCTCTCCTTCGCTCCTTTCCTTTCTTTCCTCTTCCCTCCCTTCCATGTTTCCTTCTTTCCTTCTACGCATCCTACCTCCCTCCTTCGCTGCTGTCCTTCCTGCCTTCATTCCTCCCTCTCTTCCGTCATGTCTTCGTTCTACTCATTGTTTCCTCCTCCCGCCCTCCATTATTCCCTCCTTCCCTTCCTCTTCCCACCACCCTTTCCTCCTAAACTCTCCTTCATCTCAATCAGACCATAAACAACCACACTGGTCCACACCCTGACATCTCCTTTCTGATTGGCCTTTGCAGATGTCAGGTGACTTGGAGCAGCAGATTCCTGTCATATCTACTCCAATGCCAGGTGAACACACGCACACGCACACGCGCACGCACACACACTCACACACACACACACACACACACACACACACACACACACACACACACACACACACACACACACACACAAATAGTTTAGTCAGGACAACTCACGTCATAAATACATTTGACTATTTATTGTAACAAAATGGAATACGGTTATACTTGTTGATGACTCCGCTCTTGATATGTTCCCCAATTTTAGCTAAGCAGCATGCTAAGCTAAATCAGGGAACGCTATGCAAAACCTCTCATACTGTAGGTATACAAGAGCATAGCAAGATGTTTAATCACAATAACTTTACTCATGCAAATTTGAATTGCATTTGAACTTTAAGCCATAGCACATTGAACACATTTTAGACCCATGCAAACATTGAATTCCAGTATAACATTCCGTTTCGTTTTTTGTGCCATGCAAGACCCTGAACTAGAAGGTGGAGGCTAGCTTTGCCAGCTGTACTGTAGCAGTGTGTGTATGGCAGCAATTGAAAAGCACAGATCCAGTGTAGGAGGCATGATATTTTTTATGAGGGTACCATTAAAAGTACCCTCACCTACTGCATCACAGCTTGGTATGGAAATTGTACTGTTGTGGAGCGGACATCACTGCAGAGGGTGGTGAAAACTGCTCAGCGTATCATACTGTAGGTTCTTCACTGCCATCAATCGAGTCTATCTACAAACAACGCTGTCAGTCTAAGGCCCTTGGTATCATCAAGGATGCCTCCCACCCCAACAATAGACCGCTCCAGGAACAGCTTTTTCCCCTCAGTTATTATGCTACATTGTTACAAAGTAACTCCTCACTGTACATACACTGACTTTTTGTATTGTTTATATCTTAGTACCTATGCTGCTATTAACACCTATGCATTAGGTCGCTCCTTTTGCATTGGATTGATGCCATCAAGAACATTTCGTTGTGTTCAATGAAAAATGTAATCATCCATCCATGATCTATGCATGCAACACGATTCTGCCAAGACCGGATGAGGACGCGCTTTGATTGGCCTGTAGTCGATTTGATTGGCATTTCTGCCTTGTTCTTCGTTGTGTACAACTTCTGCGTAGTATTTTTGCAACTCTGCCTAACCTTAATCTTAACCTCACAAAACTATGCTTAAACCTAAACTTTACCCTAACCTTAACCACACAAAACTATGCTTAACCTCACAAAACTATGCCGACAGTATGTCTAATCTTAACCCTAACCCCACAAAACTATGCCTAACCTCACAAAACTATGCCTAACCTCACAATACTATGCTTAAGCCTAACCTTGACCCTAACCTCACAAAACTATGCCTAACCTCACAAAACTATGCACAAGTCAAACCTTAAACATATCCTCACAAAACTATGCCTAAGCCTAACATCAACATCACAGAACAATGCCTAACCTTAACCTCACACAAACGTAACATTATTTTGCGGGAAATGTTTTTGGAAAAAGAATAAAGGGGCGTTCGCAGCGGCAATCGAAGGCCTGGCTTTTAGTTCAATAGACATGCAACCGTACCCAGTGAGGCCTGGGCTGTAGCGTGACGGTCCAGGCACCCTAGGCTGCAATGCCAGCCTGACAGCGTGTCGCGGGGTCTCCCGTTCCCGACGACCTTTGCTGCGTGTCACCCCCCACCTCTCTCCCCATTTCCTGTCAGCCTACTTTCCCTATCCCTCTCTAAATAAAGGCATAAAAATAATATATATATATTTTAAAAAAACGTACCCAGTGAGCCGCTAAGGTCGCTGGGAGAATAGAATTTTGGATGCTATTTTAACCTGGCCACACCCCTCCTTGGGGGGTAGGCTTTCTGGTTATAGGTGCCAGGAAGCCAATTAGAGGTAGGTAGGGGCGGGTCTTCCCTGAAAACCGTTGCAGTTCATTATCACGCGTGTAGGAGGGAGCCATATTTAAATGGACCGCCTTGTTGTGGGAATGAACTGTGAGTGGAGTGTAGGAAAGTGTGGCTGACTTGGTAAAAAATCAACAGAGCTGTGATTGGTGTGCAGAATAGCGTGGCTGATTGAAAACAATCAGCAGACTGACCTGCTTTCTCTCTAGGGGGCGCCGATAGCCATGTGGTTAAGGCGCTTACCACATAGGCTCTGATAGCGAGTCCCAGGTTTGATTACCGATCCTGGTGGACTTTTGCTGCATGTCACTCGCCGACTCTCTCTCCGTTTCCTGTCTCTCTTCACTGTGTACTACTAATACTATCAATAAAGGCAAAAAAAGCCCCAAAAGTCATCTCTTCCCTCAATTCTACTCCTCCCTTTCTGTTTATCGCTCTCTTCCGCTCTCCTACTCACTCTCTTGTCTTTCTCTCCGCCGCCGCTCCACAGACCTGCAGTCTCAAGTAGTTCATTCGGCAGGTCGTCGGTTCATTGTCAGCCCGGTTCCAGAGTCTCGTCTCAGAGAACAGTTCTTCTCTCCTACGTCACCCGTCACTGCCTCTTCTACTGAGACAGGTGAGACTAGTGAAACTAGTGTGTGTGTGTGTGTGTGTGTGTGTGTGTTTGTGTGTGTGTGTGTGTAACTTAGGATGCATACCTGCAAAATGCATGCATTTTGCGTAGCAATGCTTGGTCAAAGTACGCAGGTACAAAATACCTAATCCGCAAACTGCGCAAATTTGGGGATGTGCGGATTATAATAACACTATATTCGATACTCGATATCAACCAAAATCGCGGGAGTTAAACCGAGTTTCCCTTAACAGGCTGGGGTGGGAGTTTGGGGAAATAGAGTCCCTCCCCCCTCCCTGACCCACGCAGCTGTGTGAGCGAAAACACAGCCTCACTGACCGTAGCGCACTGCAGAGCAGGTAAAGTGGGATGTCCCAGGAGTATTACCCAAGTACAAACTATTTAAAATGTGACTCTAATGTCAAACACGTTCGATAACGTTATGTTGGCTGTAATTGTTCCGTGCATTGTTTGCTAGTCATTACGAGACTAAAGGCTACAGCTTGTGATAAACAAATAATTGCTGTCACTTCAGCGAGTAACACGACCAGCCTTGGTCCAGCACAAAAACAAAATCTCCCCAATGTCCAACGAAGACACAGAGAGAGATGACAGTACATCTGTCCATAAAAAGAAGCGAGTTCATGCACATGAGAAGTTCCTCACCAAATATCAAACGCCTAAAATTGACGCACCATGCATTTTGCACCTTGTGCAAAAACTGCAAATATGATGTTGACATCAGCCACTAAGGAGCTTAAAGTAATAGATAAAGATAAACCTTTATTCATCCTCTGAGGTAAATTTGTGTGTCATAGCAGCAGCAGTTACAGTAGTGAGAATGAAACGGGAGAAACAACGTGTCACAACGAGACTCCTGTCAAGTGACTTGAGTATGAAGTCTGATTCATACTTGACAAACATAGTCGATCTACAAGCCCGTTGTGGGCTTGTAGAACTGGTCTATGGTCTATGTTTGCCGCTTGAGCCCGTGGTAGGACGAAGCATGAATCGGGCCAAGACCAAACCAAAATAAATAACGAAAATGAGCTGCCTGCCCCAGATATTTCCACTGGATCTCTGAATGAGTCAACATATATATATATATATATATATACACAATGTCCAGTGAGCGACTATGTGAATGAATAATCTATCACCAGTGAATATATTAATCAATATATTTACAGTATCAACACTGAGTAATTAATGAATAGGCCTATATACAAGCTATATCTGTACAGAATCAATGAATATATGAAGGAATGGAAACCTACATAGCCACACATATCTAGAAGGTTTGCCAATACCCGAAGACCATCACAATAATACCATGAACACCTATTTCTTTGTATGTGCACTTAAATAAGTTTATAACATGTAGGCAATAGGCATACACATGCATTCGGGCTGCGTGATACTGATGAAAACATTTAAATTTGATTAAGCAATATAACTTAACAACATAATATTGTCATTGATAATGGTATCACAATATTTCTATTACTCAAAATCAGAAATGCCGCGCGTGGAAACGACCTGTGTGAAAGCGACCTGTGTGAAAGTGACCTGCGCTAAAGCGAGGGAGTGTGGTACTCAAAACATTTTCCCAAGGTTGGCAGGTATGAAGATGTAAGAGTCTATTTGGTTACATTTGTACACTCTGAGTTACAAATTGATGGCAAGATGGTAAGATTCCCCATCTTCCCGGTCCAAATCTAATGACATTATGACTTTGATTTGAAATGACGTCATATGATAATTTGTTAAATCCTGTTTGTGTTCTTGTGACTGACATTAAAGTTCAACCGTTACATAAGAGAAACACCTCAATGCTTTTATATAACGGCTCGAAAAACAAACCTGGACTCTGACTGGTACAACATTAAAGGGATAGTTCACCCTCAAAACTATATTCTTCTATGGATTAGTCAACCCATGGAGACTTGAATTCATGGATATTTTTGAGCGGTGTAGCCGCTCCTATAAGTGGGGTTGGGACACCTCATTGGCTAGCGAGACACATGATGCACTTTTTTTAAGTGAGCTTCCATCACTGTGATGACCACTGTGAGGACCACACCGCTCACTTCACACTGGGTGTGATTTTTTTTGTTTTTGTCGCATTCCTAAGCCAATAATTTGATGACCGGTGGCTCTCCGGTAAGAGACTCAAAGTGTCAACTTTGAGTCTCCTACCGGAGACATTAGCATCTTTCCGCCGGTCATCAAACTATTGGCTTAGGAATGCGACAAAAACAAAAAAATCTCCATGAATTCAAGGCTTCATGGGGTGTTTAATTGATCGAAAGGTTTTGGGTGAACTATCCCTTTAAGTATGTGTAGTTTTTAATGATCTCTTATTCCTATTCTGGGGTGAACATTTGCCCAGAAAGAACAGATCTACAAGCTCACAATCCGTATCGTTCTTGACCAAAGGATATTCTGTGACGTATACAGAAGCGCTTCTGTATAGAATGGAAACTGTAGGTCTTGTTTGTCGGGTTATGACGTCACATATGGTTGGGAACATATGGAATGACCTGTCCTATACGGTAATTCCAGCTCACAGCCACAGCAATCACGCTGTTTCATAAGTTTTATAAATGATAAAACTAGGAAAAGTACATTCAGAGCGGAACAAACCTGGATCTTTCGTCAAGAACCCAACGAGGAATAAACTTCAACATGTAAGCACCACTTTCTTGGACAAAATGTTGCATGCTCAGGTAAGATATATTATTTCTGTCTCTAGCCAAGTGAAGCGTGCCTGTGAGGTGTGAGTCGGAATTAAAGGTTGTGTATAAAACGTGAATCAACATTTAAAATACCATGATTTCCCCGGGAGAAAGTGTTAAACCCCAAGGTAAGGGGGTCGCTATTCTAAGCCAATGAAACGCTCAGAAAAGGTGGTCAAAGTGTCAAAAGGTTAAAATGTGTCAGACATCAGGAGAGACCAGAACACACCAAAAATCTAATCAAATCAAATTATAAGACGGTCTCTCCAATTGCCATTCCAGCAAGCTATGCAAACTTTTTTTCCTGGAAAAATTCTGGCACTGTAGTGAAAACACAGCTTGTGAGAAAAAATCGAATGAGTTTATGAGAAAAGCGGAAATGAGATACGATAAGACAAACCTTGTTCATTGTTCCCCTTGAAGGAGACTCAGGTAATTGGATAATTGCAAAAAAACTAAACTTTATATTTTCCTGTGTTTCTAGGTTCTGCTCTGGCGTCATCTCAGACTCCGGTCCAGGGTTTAGCTCTGTCCCAGTCGGCCGGCTCCGTCAGCCTTCAGCAGGCCTTCTCTGAGCTGCGACAGAACCAGTACGACGCTGGTCCCAGTACGGCCCCTCCCTCTATCCCATCAGCCCCGCCCCCTCTACAGGCTCCCTCCACGTGCGCCGCCCCCTCTCCGCCCGCCGGAGCTCCAGCAGCTACGCACAACACTACAGCTGGAGCCGTCGGCTCGAATACCCAACCCCAAGACCCACCTCCCCTTCCCTCCTCCGCCTCCACCTCCTCGACTTCTCTCCCTCCTCCCGGGTCCTCTCCTCCACCCCAGCAGGAGGTGCAGGTCCAACCGGTTCCCGTCCCGCCTCAGGCCCAGGGAGCACCCACTAAGCCTGCCGTTGCCATAGTGACGGCAGCGTCGTCCACCTTGCCGACCGCCTCACCACCCCTCACCACTCCTTCGTCCTTGTCTGACACGCCAGTGAGCCAGGGAATCTCTGACCCTCTCTCCATCCCCCCCTCCATCCTTCCCTCTAACCCTCCCTCCATCCCTGCCTCCTTGCCTAACTCCATTCCTCCCTCCATCACTCCCTCCATCCCTCCTTCCATCCCCACCTCCCTCCCTAACTCCATTCCTACCTCCATCCCTCCCTCTATCGCTCCTTCCATCCCTACCTCCATCCCTCCCTCAATCCCTCCCTCCACCTTATCTTCTCCTCCTTCCTCTCTCTCTTCCACTGTCGTCCCCGCCCCCCAGCCGGCTGCTGCGCCTCCCACCTCCTCCTCCACCTCCGTGTCATCGGGTCTCCAACCCGCGGGGTCCGCTGCGCCGGTCGTAACGTCAACGCTGGTCCACAGTCAGCCTCAGACCGCGGCCCAGCCTGGACAGACGCACGCACACTGTGCCGAGTGTGATGTCAGGTCAGTACGCCACCCTGTAATTCCAGTTCAATTTCGCCCCCTCCTCGCGGTGTTCAACCGTTAAATCTTGGTACAGTATTTCCTGGTTTTAATGTGTAGTGAGAAAAAGATATTCTGCCCCTGGTGGGTGGAGAATTGGGGAAGAGGGGGACTATGATTGGTTGGACGCTAGTGCATACTAGCAGCAAAGTTTACGTTTTCTCAACTTTGAAGCTATTCTTTTAGCTGTTGAGCATCCCAATGCTGTGGAGATGCTTATCACCATGGAGTTTGCATTATTTGCAACTCGATGCTCAATCAGAACGTGCCAACGTTGTGATGCTGCCGGTGTAAATTGGGCTTAATATATTAAAGGTAGGGTGTGAAGTGATTTGCAATTATTCAAATAATTGCAAAATGGGTCTATGTTCTGATAGTACTCGTTACTATAGAGTGTCCTGTCCATATAAGGAGTCCCCCATGTCTCTCCAGCTTTTTATTAAACAGAAAATGCATTTTCAGAGCTCTCTCCTGATTGGCTCAAATGTTGTCACCTAACTGAAAATGTTCTATATTCTGGAACTGGAGAGACCCCTGTGAACGAACAAACACTCTGTAGCAATGATTACTATCAGAATATGGTACTTTAACCTTTTTAACAAAAAAAAAGAAATGACCAACAAATATCACTTACCCTACCTTTAACCACTGAGATTATTTGTCTGCATAAATCCCAAACCCCTATGAGGGAAAAAGCATTGAAATGTTCTCACTTGTGTGTTTTAGGACTACTACAAACTGTAGCGTTCTATAGTAACCTTCCTGAATTGAACTGATGAATCATAACTGAGTAACACCGCCTACATAACACCATGAGTAACAATCTGAATGGTTTCCAGGTGTGACGGCGTGGCCGCGGAGTGTAAAGCAGATGATATCCACATGTTGGACAAAAAGCTCCGCTCTCTCTTCATGGACCTCCCCTCCGGGGAGCCGCCCGCCTCCGAGCCAGGCACGGGGGCCACCGTGGCGGGCACCTCCTCTCCCCTCGCCCCCTCCTCCTCCTCCACTGTGTCTGTGACGGCGTCCACCTCCAACCAAACCACCAGCAACCCCCCTACTCCCCAGCCTCCCACCAGCCTGCCACTGGGAGCCGCCACACCCAACCAGGGTCCTGGGACACCCGGAGCTACGCCTGCTCCTGTCGGTGGGTTGTGTGTGTGTGTGTGTGTGTGTGTGTGTGTGTGTGTGTGCGTGTGCGTGCGTGTGCGTGCGCGCGTGTTAGTGATGGGTCGTTCATGATCGATTCGTTCAAAATAACTAGTTCTTTGGCGTGAACGAACCCGTTCACTTCCTGAAGCTTTTAGGTTCACGCTTTTGTTCATGCCCCCCCCTGTCCCCTTCCCCCGTACACAGGACGGGAGGGCGGGCTGTTCCCGCGACAGACAGACAGCCGTGCGGTTGAGTTGTTTTTCACTAGACATGAACGAATAATTTAAACAAATCATTTGTGTGTGTGTGTGTGTGTGTGTGTGTGTGTGTGTGTGTGTGTGTGTGTGTGTGTGTGTGTGTGTGTGTGTGTGTGTGTGTGTGTGTGTGTGTGTGTGTGTGTGTGTGTGTGTGTGTGTGTGTGCGTGCGTGCGTGCGTGCGTGCGTGCGTGTGTGTGTTTTCCAGGTGTAACTGCCTCACCCTTCAGCCAAACAACTCCATCTAAAACACCCCTCTGTAGAGTACCGGTGAGTCTATGTACCAAATAGTAGTGTTTGTAGAATGATAATGCTACTGCTAGAATGGTAGTAGGCCTACTACTAGAATAGAATATGAGTAAGTTGATGTCGGCAGGTTTTTGGATTGATACTAGTACGTTGCTTGGTCTCCCTCTCTCTCTCAATCTCCCTTTGCCTCTCTCACTTCTCATTTTCTATTTCCCTCAATATCTGTCACTTTCCGTCTCTCCTCCTCACATTTCTGTTTTTCTCTCGCTTTCCCTTTGTATCTTCCTCCAATTCATTATTTTTTCCCCCCGTCTTTCTCTATCACAACCCATCTCTCTCTCTCTCTCTCTCTCTCTCTCTCTCTCTCTCTCTCTCTCTCTCTCTCTCTCTCTCCCTTTCTCTCTATTTCTCTTTCTCTCTCTCTCTCTCTCTCTCTCTCTCTCTCTCTCTCTCTCTCTCTCTCTCTCTCTCTCTCTCTCTCTCTCTCTCTCTCTCTAGGCCAACACTCCTCCCACAGAGCTCCTGCCTTCTTTGCCTGGGTCAAGTCTTCCACAGGTCTTTGTCTTCTCAGCTCTACTTTTATAACCCTAATCCTAATCTTGTAATCCTAGTTCTTATCCTCCTATTCCTCTTAATTCGCCCTAATCCTATTCCTCATTACCCTAACCCCCTAGCCTAGTCCTAATCCTCCTCATCATAATCACTAATCCTCCTAATCCTAGTCATCCTAATCATCTTAATCTTAATCATCCTAACCATACAGTAACACTAGCCTTGTACAGAGAACAATTACCTTAAACCATTAAGAGTGGGAACGCATCTGTGTAACCACATTATCCATATACTTTTGCTATTAAAAAAATAGCTTTAAATTAAATAAAGTGACTAAAAATACTTTAAAGTAAATACATTGTGTAACAATACTTAAGAGTACTTAAATTGAGTAAAAATAATCAGTAGTACTCAAATGAGTAAAAATATTTAAAGGTTGTTAAAATGAGTAAAAATACTTAAACGAAGTTAAAATGAGTAAAAATACTTAAACATAGTTCAAATGAGTAAAAATACTTAGAAGTTGATAAAAACTGTACAAATACTCTTTTAGTACCGCCTCAATAACAGCACCCACACATCAAATAGAGTAGTACCGTCTGAATGCCAGCGCCCACACATCAAATAGAGTAGTACCGTCTGAATGCCAGCGCCCACACATCAAATAGATTTTTACCGCCTGAATGACAGCACACACTCATCAAACAGAGTAGGCACCGCTTACTCACACTGGGTGTGATTTTTATTGAATAACCAAAGAAATCACAGATGCATTCCCGGTCTTAATGGGTTAAACTACATCTCGGTCCTGACAAAAGTATAGATGATTCAGATAGATTTCATAATTTAATGACATTCCAATGGTGTTATTTATGACCTCTGTCATTCTGAAGCACAGTTAGTTTTGTAGGACACGTGTCTTTTTCTCATTCCAGCTGTTATTTTGCTGTGTCACTGTGTGGTAAACATGTCTGCCATTATCTTATTGGTTCAATGGTTAACATCTGACCAATTGAATTACAGCAGAAGCCTGATTTTCGTTAACAGTGACATACAGTATGCTACAGCTCCTCTGTCTGTCTGTCTGTCTCTCTCTCTCTCTCTCTCTCTCTCTCTCTCTCTCTCTCTCTCTTATAGGCAGGCAGACAGACAGTCGGGTGGTACTCTAAATGAGTACTCTGTATTTTGATTTGTGTGTGTGTGTGTGTGTGTGTGTTTGTTTGTTTTTTTCAGTCACAGCAGCCTCTTGAAGACTTGGACGCCCAGCTACGAAGAGCCTTGAGCCCAGAGACAGTTCCTGTTAGCACGCACACACAGGTAAGTGCAATATACGTCTAAGGTGACACGCAGCAAAGGTCGCCGGGAAGTCGGGAACGGGAGTCGAACCCGCGACACGATGTCAGGCTGGCATTGCAGCAGGGATTTGACCAATCATTATGAGCGATAGTGCCACCGTGTGCTGAACAGTCCCAGCAAGCAATCTCACTGTAGAAGCAATTCAATAAAGCAAACATGGACAACACTCAGCCATCAAACACAGTTATCGATATATTATTATTACTCTGCAACAACAAAAGTCTGGTTGATAATGGATCCTATCCTACTATATAATAAGGAACCCTCTGTCTGTTCTGCACGGTTCACCTCAGTGTCTTGAGCAATTGATCTGAATTTGCATTATCAGCATTATGCACACAACCACGACGCCTGTTTTTCACTTTCCCAAAATGTAAGATGTGTATTAGCGTTAGCCAGAGATTCGGCCTATAGGATAACTAAAAGTCTGCAATTATGGTGTGTGCATAAAGCCCCAGACTAGTATGGACTAGTATGCATAATGTATGGTTATTATGTGCTGTTAAACATGTTGTATTTTATTTTGTCTACAGGCCTGTTTCACTGGCTCACCGTCAGGACCAACAACACCTAGTATGTCTGTGTGTCTGTCTGTCTTTATACTGTATCTGTATCTGTATCTCTATGTGCTGTATATACTGTACACTGTCCATTAGGGGTGTGCCGATACACTAATTTCACGAAACGATACGATACGATATTTGGCTCACAACTTAGATACGATTTCGATACGATACGATACGCACTTTTTTTATAATGAAAATAAATGGGGGAGAAAAAAAGGAAATGCAAACAAATAATTCTGTTTTTGCATTATTCAGACATGCAAACTTGTAGCTTTTCAGCCGTTTTGAATCCAAATAGGGCAATAGTGTGACACCTGACCCGAAAAAAAACAACATGTTGTCACCCTTTTCACCTCGGGGCTGTTTGCATGCCTGATTATTTTGATTGGTGTAAAAAAAAAAAAAAAAAAAATTTTTTTTTTTTTTTTCAAAACGATATTTTTTTTTTCCAAAACGATACATATCGTCGCGAAAACGTATCGCGATATATCGCGGGACCATATATCGGCACACCCCTACTGTCCATCCATCTAGAGATCTATCTGTCTGTCAATCTAGCTGCATGTCTCCCAGACTTTTAGGCCTGACCTCGATTATTTGAATAGTCGACTACTGAGTCGAGGGGATTCTGAGTCGACTGCTAATCTCTTAGTCGAATTATGAAAAAAAAAGAAAAGTTTGTCATTATTTGACTGAGAGATTGGCCTAATTTGTTATATTAATTAACTAATGGTTTGCCAAAAATAGGATATACATCATGATTTATTGAGAGAAACCAAGCAAGTACAGTATATGTTAAATCAGACATTAAGCACCCCTACAGCCCAAATGGAATGTTCCTCTATTGCATAACATCTTTTTTGCATGATTCGACTGTCTGTCTGTCTGTCTGTCTGTCTGTCTGTCTGTGCGTCTTTGTCTGTCTGTCAGAGATCAATTGAGATCCAATTGAGATCCCTGTCTACTGTACCAATATACGTCTAAATTCAATGTAAGGGCTTGAACTGGGTGGAAACGATTCTAATAACAAATAACAGCATTGTAGAACCAATGCAAAGACTTGAGGGAGGTCCTTGGTTCGGGATGGTATCTTGGTATTGTTTTTCAAAGCGGTCGTAGGGGCGTAGCTTTGTTACCGTCTCTTTTCTCCACGCTTTTAACCCTTGCATCAAGTATAGATGTCGCCAGATGTATTGGTTGGTGGAGATCTCCTATAGAACTGTCTGTCTGTTTCAGTTCCTTTCTCTTTGGATGAAGAGTTGGTCCCTCCTCCTCCTCTTGCTACTGGGATCAAACTGGGAAGATTCCAGGTAATTTTTCAGTTATCTTCCACAGAGTCTGAAGATAAGATAAGCCATGTAGCACTAACACTCATATTGTCACGTCTAACAGCCAGTGGTGCAAAGTAACTAAGTACATGTACTCAAGTACTGCACATGAGTACAATTTTGAGGTCTTTTTACTTTACTGGAGCATTTCCAATTTCCAATACTTTTACCTCTACTCCACTACGTCTCTCTCCGTCAATCAGGTGTCCTTGGCAACAGAAGTGTGTCCGGTCCAGCGTCCGTCCTGCACAGAATCCTCCTCTACCTCATCGTCCTCCTCCTCCTCGTCCTCGTCTGCTCCTTCCAGTCCTGACAACACTCTGCACAGGAAGCCCTCCTCCTCCTTCCCCCTGCGAGGAAGTGATGTCACACTGCCCAGGACGTCCTCGCCTCCTCTGAGAGGAAGTGATGTCGTGGACGGACCCCCCGCTCGGCCCCCCTGCCCCCAACACACCGTCATCGGACGCTTCCAGGTACTCCTGTCTGTAGGGGTGCTACACTCAATCAACGCTTTATCGACTTTAATAAAAAAATAAAAAAAATGAATGACTTCATATGACAAATGATCAAATACTTACAGACTTTTAAAGCTTCCGTCTCGGCTTTCAGGAGGTGTAGTTCCAGACTCTATATAGCATTCAGAGATTGTGGAATAGTTGTCCGGCTACGCGAAACTAATGGCACTATGGAAAGCAGAAATGCTTCTTGTGCAGATGGAATACATATCCAGTGTAAGCAGCAGGTATATAAAATCACGGTGACATGTGCATGGTTAGAATAAATGAAAAAGAGAGCATCAGGTATAGACACACAACAAATAGCAGCTGCTATGGGATCACTTCCAATACTCTATTTGTTTTTTGTTAAACCATCTTCTGTATTTACTCCCTTGTTCTTTCGCTCACTCTTTCATTCCAGGTCATCACCAAGCCGGAGGCCCGTGTTGGCCGTTTCTCCGTTAGCCGAGCGCAGGAGGGGAGCGCAGAGGCCGGGCAGGTGCACCCGCCCCAGGCTGCTGCTAACGGGGCTGCTGGAGCAGACGGTAAACACATCCCCACCTCCTACATGAGTCAGAACAGCATCACCTCCTGCATCAGTCAGAACAACCGCACCTCCTCCTCCTCCTCCGCCAACAGCGACGACGACTCTGAGTTCGAGGACGAGGCCTTCAAGACGGAGGTGAACCGCCTCCGAGAAAAGTAGGTCCCTAGTTATCCCTCTTCTCTTCTCTTCTCTTCTCTTCTCTTCTCTTCTCTTCTCTTCTCTTCTCTTCTCTTCTCTTCTCTTGGACTTGTGACGTTAATATCTATGTCCTCATCAGAGCAGTTTCTCTTCTTGGCCGTAATCCACTTCTTTATGTCGTAAAGCTTTGGGACGAAGTCTCTGAAACTAGAATATTTAAGGGTGTCACGTTTAAATGTGACATTGGAATTTATCTCATTGGAATGTTATACCTGTCTGTCTATCTACCTGTCTGTCTGTCCCATGTCAGACACACGCGTGAGATCCAGGCGCTGCACAGCAAACAGAGAGAGGAGATAGATGGTCTGTTCACCAGGCTGGGGAAGGTAATTATAATAATAACTTTTAAGTGTGCCTGCTGCTCTTGTATGTGATTGATACTTTTTACTCACTTTGGTAACTTTTAAGTATTTGTCCTCAGCTTTGTTACTTTTTACTCAAATTGTAGATCAGCTGTGTGTGTGTGTGTGTGTGTGTGTGTGTGTGTGTGTGTGTGTGTGTGTGTGTGTGTGTGTGTGTGTGTGTGTGTGTGTGTGTGTGTGTGTGTGTGTATAAGAGGTTGTTGCTATGGGGTACATGTCCGCCCCTCCGGGCTATGGGATACATATCCGTTGATGATACGGATATGTACACGCTATGTAGGCGCAAACAACCTAGATGCTATAAATGCTATCTGCATTTCAGTTGCAATACCCTCCCTTGACAGCCCATTCATGAAACACAACATTCCTATCCGACAGGGGCGGACTGGCCATTTGCCATACCGGACATGCCCGGTGGGTCGCTGGGCCAGTGGTCCGGTGCGCCACCCCAAAAAAATATTTTGAAAAATATTTTTGCTCCCGTTTTAGGATTATTACGGACATTCCCGGGCCGCACGGCCCAATTATTAGTTCCGTTAATGTTTGGCTGGGATGCTTTTCAGCAGTGGCGTAATTTACATAGGGTTGCTGGGTTAAAACAGTGAAACTCCCCCCCCCCCCCTCCCCGGTCCGGGAGGGTGGTGGTTCGGAACAAAATGCCAGGGCTGAATTTTGGTCCCAGTCCGCCGGTTCGGAACAAAATGCCAGGGCTGAATTTTGGTCCCAGTCCGCCCCTGCTATCTGATTGTATTAAATGACGATAAACTGACCAATGTTGCACCTGTACGGATATCTTGGGTTATCCTCTTTGCGTCTGTCAAGTCTTTGTTTCATAAAAATCTCCCGTTGTCATGTTATGAGCAACCTTCTGTCAATAAATTCCTTGCAGCAATTATTTTTCAATGTGTTCGAGTTTGGAAGCGTTCGTTGTTAATCAATCAATCTACAAGTTCACATACATCAGATGATACAAGCTGATCTACAAGCTTGTAGATCAGCTTGTTTCATCTGATCTGTGCCGCGTCATTATTCCGACGGCCCATTATTCTGACGTTACGTTTATCTGACTGGCCCCATTATAACTAACCCTATCCCTAACCCTTACCCTAACCTGTGTGTGTGTGGTAGGTCCATTGGATGCGCTTGGATTACATTGGTACACAGGTAAGTAACAGGTGCTACAGATTAGCTTGATTGGCTTGGGGGGAATGACCTTTAACTGTGTGGGATGTTGGGAGGGCTATATATGGAACTATATTGGAGTTGGCCCGAACCCCATGCCATGGCTTGGTGGCGTGTCTCGCTAATCATTGGATTGCCAACCCTAACTTCCTGGGATCTAATCGAATTTTTCCAACAACCGCGGACTATTTATTATTTGAACGTGATGGAGGCACGTCGTCTCAAGCGAACTTGAGGCACGAGAGGCACCGCCGAGCAAGCTAAAGCGAGCGAGTCGCCGTGACGAACGTTGCGAAGTTCGCTTGAGCCTACTCAGGGCCGTTCGAGTTAATGTACTGTAAATCATGTTTTGGGGTGAGCGTTTGCCACTCAAAGCGAATACTGGCCAATCACAGCGCGTCTTTTCCGGTACTTTCCCAACTCCAGTGCACTAAAATAGTGCACTGGCTTGCTTGTGCTGGGAGGATAGTATATGACTTTGGGCTCTCTGACCCTGTGTTCAGGTTCCTCCTCTGGCAGTTGTTCCTCCAGTGATGGTGTGCAATCGGAGGAGACGACCCACCAAGAACAAGTCCTCAAAGTCCTCAAGAAGCAGTTCTACACAAACCAGCCAAAAGAGTCCTCTACAGCCAGGTACCCTGACCCTTAACCTTC
This sequence comes from Gymnoscopelus microlampas, assembly GCF_963454915.1. NCBI lineage: Eukaryota > Metazoa > Chordata > Actinopteri > Myctophiformes > Myctophidae > Gymnoscopelus > Gymnoscopelus microlampas. Next base: position 10,707,256 of record NC_139960.1, read on the forward strand.
GACCATAACTCACAACCTTGAACTCTAACTTGAAACTAAAAATAACTCGGAACCACTTCCTACAGCCAAGTACCCTAACCTTTGAGCCCTAGACATTTTTTTTCAATACTAGACATTTTACTTGGAAGTGTGTGTGCCTGTACCGATCGTGACAAGATTAGGCCTTTATAAACAGTCTGTATCAAACGCAGTGGTAGAAAAGTGCTCAAATTCTTTATTTAAGTAAAAGTACCAATACTGCAATATAGAAATACTCTGTTACAAGTAAAAGTCCAGAATTCTAAATTTACTTGAGTAAAAGTACAAAAGTATTGGCATCAAAATGTACTTAAAGTACCAAAAGTAAAAGTACTAAAATGTTTGAAAATAGCCGATCTACAAGCTCACAACGTGTCGCGATGCGACGCCTTGTGAGCTTGTAAATCGGCTATTTTCAAATAGCCTATGTATAAAATTGGCCTAAAGTGGTTAATATGTGTTTCATAATATCATAATTCATATTTGAAAAGTAACTAGTAAGTAAAGTTTTCAAATAATTGTAGTGGAGTAAAAGTATAATATTTGCCTACATTTGCCTTGATGGTGTGGAGTAGAAGTAAAAGTATTGGAAATTGGAAATACTCAAGTAAAGTACAAATACCTCAACATTTTACTAACATTTAGTAAATGTACTTAGTTACTTTACACCACTGATCAAATGTACCTACGTATGTATATACTCTGCATACTCTGGCAGGGTTGCACTGCACACCTTGTGGTCTGTTGATCTGGCTGTGGGCCTCAGTCTATTGACCAGTGGACTGCTGGGCAAGCATCTCTTCAAACTTGGAAAGATATCACCTTTATACTGACAGTAAATCTCTTAAAGCTGCTGTAGCTTACTTTGGAGAAATGAGCTGAAAGAAAACCCTGAGTCCTCTGGCCCGAAACCGAGTCAAATTGCAGCCGAGAAAGAGAGTGTGTGTGTGTGTGTGTGTGTGTGTGTGTGTGTGTGTGTGTGTGTGTGTGTGTGTGTGTGTGTGTGTGTGTGTGTGTGTGTGTGTGTGTGTGTGTGTGTGTGTGTGTGTGTGTGTGTGTGTGTGTGTGTGGGGTGGGTGGGTGGGTGGGTGGGTGTTGTGGGGGGGCTTAAAGCAGGTATACCCATTTCTTACTTATTCATTGTCCTCTCCTCTCCTCTCCTCTCCTCTGCTGTCCTCTCCTCTCCAGGCAGTACTCTATCCGCTCAGAGCGTCCCCTCCGTTTACCCTGGCCAGACGGCTCTGTTATCCCCGGCAGGGTTGGCCGATTCAGGAAGCAGCTCTCTGCTCCAGGCTCTGAAGCCGTCTCCCTCCGGTGACAACCTGGGCTCGGCCTACACCAGCGACGCCGCGCTCTCTGTGCCCAGCCTGGGCGCTCCCACTACAGGTAGGGCTGACCCACCTCTCTGTGCCCAGCCTGGGCGCTCCCACTACAGGTAGGGCTGACCCACCTCTCTGTGCCCAGCCTGGGCGCTCCCACTACAGGTAGGGCTGACCCACCGCAAGTCCCAGGCTTCCACTGGCCCTCTACTGGACTGCAAGAGAGTCAAGAGACTCAAGCAAAAGTGTTTGGAATGGTCCTGGCTTTATGTTTAGCAGAGTTAAATACAGGAGTAATCTATGTGTACAGCATTGGTTCTCAAAATGGGGTCCCGGGGTCCTTGGGGGGGGTACCAGGGGGTCCCCAGCAACATTAGTCAATATAGCGTCACAATCATTTTAACCACTTTAATCTTTTATACTTTGGCTATTCAAAAATAGCAGATCTACAAGCTCATAGCACTTCACTTCGTGCCATGCTATGAGCTTGTATATCTGCTATTTAAAAAAAATAATGAACATAATATACTGTAAGTGAAGGTTTTTGAATTATTTTTTTTAAGCGAACATTTTTAACATAAATCTTCTCTTCTGGGAGTCCCTGGCATAACATATTTTCAGATGGGTGTCCGCGACCAAATATATATCAATTTGTGGATCCTTGACATGAAAAGGTTTGAGAACCACTGGTGTAACCGTACACACACACTTTGTTTTTAATTGTGCTGCAAAACAAATGTATGCAGTCCTGTATTTGCAATGTGCTCCCTGTTGAGCTCCATTAGCTCAGCTGGTGTAAATCTACAAAACACTGGTGCATGTAAACAATCTCACAACCACACACACACACACACACACACACACACACACACACACACACACACACACACACACACACACACACACACACACACACACACACACACACACACACACACACACACACACACGTAATACAGATGTGCATGTAAACAAATAAAGAGGAGGCTGCCTGCAGGTTTAAACACTACTCCGTTTCTATTTGGATCTATTTATCTCTCTCTGCCTTTGTCTGTCTCTCTGCCTTTTTCTGTCTGTCTGTCTCTCTGTCTGTGTGATGCTGACTATTGCAATCTGTTCTTCTATCTCTTGTCTCTTCTCCTCCCTGTCTTTCTCTTATTGCCATTCTCGTCTGTCTTTCCCTGTCTTTCTCGCTTTCCTTGTCTGTCTGTCTGTCTCTCTCTCCCTGTCTTTCTCCTCTCTTCTCTCCACCACTCCTCTCTTCTCTCTCTTCTCCTCCCCTCTCTCTCTTCTCCTCCACCCTTCTGTCTCCTCTCCTCTCCTCTCCTGTCCTCTCCTCTCCTCTCCTCTCCTCTCCTCTCCTCTCCAGGCTGTGTAGGGTTCAGTTGGGGTTCGGAGCGTTTGCCGTTCAAGCCAACAGGAAGGAGGACACGCTTCCTCAGTACGCCCTGCTTGGCTCTTTGTGTGTAACGCTTAATTCCTTCCCCATCTCTTCTTCTTTGTGTTCTCTTCTTGTGTGTAACACTTAATTCCTTTCCTTCTTTGTTCTGTCTATGGATCTTTCCTTAACTTCTGCTTTGTTCTCCTTCTATCCATTAAGTCTCATTGTCTTCGTTTTCTTCCTATATAACAACAGTTGGTTACTCTTTCTCTATTTATCAATCCACCTCCATCTATCCATCCATATATCCATCCATATATCCATATATCCATATATCCATTTATCTAACCATATATCTATCTATATTTCCAAATCTTTTTAGCTTTGCTTGCTTTCTTTTCCTTTGCTCTGTAATGTGTCATTTTTCTCCATTCTTCCATTTTCTTCCTCTCCTTTTAGATGTTGTTCTGTCATTCTGCCACACATCAGACGCTAGCTCCTCTGTCATAATGACATCATAATAAAAGCATTTCCCATCATAGAATGACATCACTGCACAATAGCACCCCCCCCACACCATGACAACATGTGTTCCAACTTCCCATCACATATTGACCATGTATAGATTCATTTTATTGTTATTGTTTATTTTTGTCATTTATGATTTACTGGTTTAAATCCAGTTCTTAAACAAGTTAACCTTTTTTTTCTCTTCTCTCTCTTTTTTTTAAACTTAGATGTAGTTTATATTAAAATGTTTTACTGTTTTAAAATATTCAAACTGCAATAAGTGCTGGATATTATCAGGTATGTGTAAGTACATGGGAATTTCAGTTAAATGTCTCTAGTGATTTGCATTGGCTCTCTGAAGCACTCGGATCAGTTACTATTACAGGCATCTTACATGTAATTACACATACCATAATATAACAAGTTGCCATGGTTACGCGACCCAGATAGAAGGTGCTTCTGAGCCCTCTGCAGCTCAACCCCTCTCCTATCCTTCCCTCCTCTCCTTCCCTCCCTTCCTTCCTTCCTTCCCTTACCTCCCAGCTGGGTCTCAGAGCTCTGTATGAAAGCAACAGCTTTAAGGCCCGATCACACCAGCATGCACTGTATGACACCGTGTGTGTGGCTGTGCACCAACACAAACCAGACTGATTAACTGAACATTTAAATGAACTTATATAAGTCATATAAATGATTAAAATATGATAGTATTTAGTAACCTGCCGTCGGCGGTTCTCAGAGTCTATTTTAACCCATTTAGACCGGGAACACATCTGTGTCATTTTTAGAATTCTTTGGCTTTTCAAAAATTAGCAGATATACAAGCTCATAGCACGGCACAGAGTGCTGCGCTATGAGCTTGTATATCTGCTATTTTAGAATTTCATATTCTACAAATGACTTCTAAATCCGTGGTTCCCAAACATTTTTATTTCAAGGACCCCCAAAAGTTTGTGTATTTGACCACGGACCACCCATCTCAAAATATGTTCTTCCAGGGACCCCCAGAATCAAAGATTTGATTTTTTTTATTTTTATGTCTGCTTTAAAAATATATATATTCAAAGATTTGCAGAAATTTTCACGATAAGAAAAAAAAAAGCAGATCTACAAGCTCATAGCGCACTTGTATATCTGCTATTTTTGAATAGCCAAAGAAATCTAAAAATGACACATGTGCTGATACTTGGCGGCATATAATGTAGACAACGTAATTGTATGTGAAAATAGGCTAGATAAAATAGGCAGTGATTGTGGTTCTGAATCACTGTTATATGTTTAGCCTGGGGGGGCTTTGAGCTTGGTTGTAGTCCCAGGCACTACAAAGTCTTAATCCGGCCCTGGATGTGTGATGTCACGCTACAGTACATGTTAACCATGGATAACCATGAACCGTGAACACTCATTATGACGCATTTACAAAAAATGCCCAAACGATTGTAGCAATGGGTAGGCAGCAAAGTACAGAAAATTCGGCTTCAAGGAAGGATCGCGTAGAGTTCGATTAACTTGAGAATTTGCATTGACCAATAACAAACCTGCTTTGACTGTGTTGACCTCTGATAGGGCTGGAGCAGTTGCATTGGGGAGGAAGCCAAAATATAATTGTAGCTTTGTCTCATAACACTATTTTGTACAATTCTGCTCTGCCAGAATATAAATCGAAACATAAAGCATGTGTCATGGTTTACGTTCAGCCGTGAGGCAAGGATGGATCGATTGAAACCTTTATTTCTCGAAAAGAAAACAAACATACTGAGATAGTGAGATTTGGAATCAAGTTATTAATTTGTCATGGTTTGCAGTCATGAGGCAGGGATAGATGGTCTACTTCATTTAATTGTACATTTGTCAGCAAGCTTCTGGTTCCACAAGGACATGCAAATTAATGTCACTCTGACTGGTTCTGATGTGATCGGGCCTTTGAATGGTAGAATCTGTGTCAGATTTTCAGCTGTCATTGATGGTAGAAAACTGAATCGCGTTTATTAGTATTTCACTTTTTTCTAGCTGTTAAAAATGAATCATCATTAAGGATTAATTGTAGAGTGGGATTTCAATTAATGTCATTATAATTACTGTTGCAAACTTGCGACCCAGTTCTGCTGTGGCCCACATGAGCTGTACAGAGGACCTCAGAAACATCTCAGAACCAGGGTTTGGTCACCCAAGGAGTCTATTCAGCATTCATTTAAACAAGTAATTATAAACTAAATGAATCCTAACACATAATGTGCAAATTGTCATTTTGATGGTTTCATTTTACAGTAATCTGTGTTATGGTTCACATCATTCGGGGATTTAAACTCGGACATTAAAGAAATACTTCACCCCCCCCCCCCCCCCCCCAAAATGTATGGCTCACCCTGTGAAGCCTTGAAAACATGGAATTGATAGAAAACTAGGAAATTATGAGGATCTCTGGATCCACGTCAAACGGTGTGCCTCCCATGTGGATCTCGGACTTCATCTGGCCGGGCCAGTGACTTCAGCCATCTATGATAAATCAAGCAATCTCAGCCCTGTTACAAAAATGTTTAAATATTTGTAAAAGTATAAAACATGAATGTGGCCTATACTGTTAGCGTGATTAATTGTCACTCAAATAATTGCGATTAACAATTTCATTGTGTGTTTGGCCATTGAACATTGGGACGTATGAATAAAATAAAAAACAGGGCATATATGATAAATAACTTAAATATACAAAGACATTATTAACATATTTAATAGTATGTATTTTATACCAAATTATAAATGTAAAAATACATATAAATGTATGTAAAAATAGCAGAAATAGCTGATCTACAAGCTTACAACACGTCACGTTTCAAGAAGTGACGCGTTGTAAGCTTATAGATCTGCTGTTTTTAATATTTGAAAATGAAACAAAGTTGAAAAATGTTTGAACATGTAGACGATTATGTAAAAAATGATTGCGATTATCTCAAATAATTGCAGTTAGGCGATTATGTACGGATACGGTCCAGCAGTTTGGGACGCACGCACGCACGCGCACACACACACACACACACACACACACACACACACACACACACACACACACACCTACACACACACACACACACACACACACACACACACACAGACAGACCCTCTCTTGCAGAGCCACGCGGTAAAATGTATTTTGGGGTGAAGTATTGAGGTCCATAAGGTTAGCAGCCTTGTGTTGTGACATCACTCTGGGGGGATGGGACTATTGGGACGTGACATCCCCTGGAAGGCAGCCATCTTTAGTCAATGGCAATTCTATTTGAGTGACCCAACCCTGAGTTAACTGTTTGTTCGGGTACTTTTAAGAACTCATAGTCCCAGGATGCATTGTGTGTGAGATTGATGTGGTTTGTGGGGCGGGGCTTTAACTCTTGACTCTCTCCCCAAATCGTACAATCAACAGGGAAGATGGTGAAAAAAGTCTGCCCCTGCAACCAGCTCTGTAGTAACTATCTCTCTTTTTGGCCTTTTCATCCATCCATCCATCCATCCTCCCCTCTCTCTGTCCCTCAATCCATCCTCCCACTTACCTCCTCCACCCTAATACCTGACTTATACTTAGTTACATAACTAAGTATAACTCAGGCTTATACTGTGTGTGCTGCTGCCCCATCAATCCCTAGTCAGGTTTGAGGTCATTTCAGTTCAGTTACTTGTGGTTGGTGTTAAGCCGTGACCTATGTCAGAACAATTTCCGGGTCCAAGTGTGTGTTTTGCCAATATGCGCAGTGCTGTGTCCCTCACTGTTTTAACAGATCTGAGACTAAAATAAAAACTGAAGTGTCATTCTACCGCTTTCCTGACAACGACAAAGAGAAGAGGAAATCATTATTTTATATATATAAATATAAACAAAAAATAACATAATATTAATAATAATAATAAATAATAATATATAATAAATATGTATATAAATACATATATTAGCCTAATTTGTACTGTCTATGATATAAGCATTAAGACCCTTTTTAACCCTCAATGGTTCCGTTTCTGAAAAAGGAGGTTATTGCAAAAAGATTTACGGGTTCTGACATGTTTGTTTACAATGAAGAGCGGACGGCACTTGGTGCCTCTTGGACCCGGAAGTGACGTTGGACTACAAAAAGACGTCAGACTTAAAAACCGAATAGACATAATGTATGTAGACAATGGCCGCTGGATGGTACGCCAACGTTGCCGCCATATTGGGCCTGAACTACATGTCTGGCATTTGTAACAAACCAAACCACTTACAAGCAGTGGTGGAAAAAGTACTCACGTTTTTTACTTAAGTAAAAGTATCAATACTGCAGTATAGAAATATCCCATTTCACAAGTTCAACATGTATAAAAATCTTTTGAAGATCTACAAGCTCACTATGTGATGCATTGCAAGCTTGTAGATCGGCTATTTTCAAATGGCCGAAATGTATATAGGGCTGAAGTGGTTCATGCATGTTTTGTAATTATAATCTAGATCTACAAAGTAACTACAGTAGTAACTACAGCTGTCAAATAATTGTAGTGTAGTAAAAGTACAATATTTGCCTCTGAGATGTAGTGGAGTAGAAGTAATAGTAAAATTGGAAATATTCCACTAAAGTAAAAAATCCTCAAAAGTGTACACAAGTACAGTACTTGAGTAAATGTACTTAGTTACTTTACACCACTGCTTAAAGGTCCGCTGGTCATGATGATTTTAATTGTGGATAGCTCTCCTGACATACGTGCTTCAGGAGGTGTGGCTTAACAGGAACAATATGGTTAGCGCGTCGACGCGCGCGGTACAACAGTCATTACAGTATCTACTGTATATCCTTAGCAGCGTTACCGTAACGACTTCCAATACAGCAGATGTACTCTGTTAACTGAAACCAAGCAGAACTATACATTATGTTTCAATGACATGTATTTAAAACTTTTTTGTTGCTGTGGAATTTCTGAACATTGAACTTATTTTCTAAAGCAAAATAACTATTTGAAATCGCGGACTGAATTGAAATCAGGTTTGTCTCATTATCTGCATACATTCGACATACATGCACGTATGAATGTGCATGTATGCACGCTCATACGCTCATACGCGTGCGTGCGTACACAAACACACACACACACACACACACACACACACACACACACACACACACACACACACACCATACTCCCCGTGATGTTGTCTCGCCCCCCTCCCTTTCCTTAGCATGGCTTGCTGTCTGGACTACATTTCCCAGAATTCCATGCTGCTGCACACCGTCATGACTCAGAGTACCCCCCCTCACTTTTATTTTCCTCCATTTTATTTACCATGACACAGCAGAACGTAGCTTATAACACAGAGTATACTGTAGTTTATAGAGGCTTAATTACATTAAGCCTCTATAAAGCCTTTATCTAACAAGATCTAACATTTAAACGATGAGTGTTAACACATTAACAGTTCTCTGAAGTGTCAAAATGTATGTTAGAGTAAACTTACCACCTAACTAGATGTTTAGAACAGAATAGATAGAACCTCTAAAATCACTGTTTCTCAAGGACCAGGGGTCCAACTGGACCCTTTTGGGTCTGTAACTCTGAGAGTGTACAAATGGAATCAAACCATTTGCACGTCCTTTAAATGAGAGTTAAATGAACACTGAGGATTTTACAGTGTAGATTTGGAGGGACCCCATAACAGAAGATTTGGGTTGTTGAAAATTATTACACATTTTCCACAATTGTTTCAAGATTTTTAAAAACCTTTTGACAATAGCAGAGCTACAAGCTCACGGCGCATCACAAGTGATGTTGATGTCATATTATTAACACATTTTGCTGGGGACCCCTGGAACCCCCTCAAGAACCCCGGACCCCAATTTGAGAACCAGAGAGAGACTTGTGATTATCTATCCAGCCTGAAAACTGTGCCATCACTGCAGTCAGCCTGGCTGTTTAGAGAAGGGCAGCGCTCCATCTAATGGCCAGAGAATGAACTGCAGTTTCAAGACAAACACACACACACACACACACACACACACACACCACAGTTAGGAATGTGCATCTATTGCAAAAGCAAACTGCAGTAATGAGGTCATGTGTTTTAAACCACTGGTTCTCAAAGTGTGGTCTGGGGACCCCCAGGGGTCCTTGGGGGGGGGGGGGTTCCAGGGTGTCCCCAGCAAAATGTGTTAATATAGCATCACAATAATTTGAACCACTTTAACCTTGTATACTTTGGCTATTTTAGAAAAATCTTGAAAATTTGTGAAAACCATTGAATATATATATATTTTTAAGCGAACATTTGTAACTCAAATCTTTGCTTCTGGGGGTCCCTGGAACAAAATACTTGAGATGGGGGTCCGCTGCCAACTACATATCATTTTGGGAATCCTTGACATGAAAGAACCAGTGTTTTAAACCACACATGCTCTGACTCAGACATTAGGAATGTGGGATTAATATTGAGTAAATATTATGCATTAAATGCTGCTAAACGTCATATTATCAACATCTGCAACGACAATACTTTTGGTAAAACCATGCGATGAAGTCAGTTTCTTCACCCACCATTACTGCTGCATTGCTTTGTAGGACAGAATGTTTACAGTACAATACCATGAGGCAGTGGTTCTCAAAGTGGGGTCTGGGGACCCCTAGGGGTCCTTGACGGGGTCTCCTGGGGGTCCCCCAGTTAAATTATTGGCAGTAGGGAACCAAATGTACCCTTCCAGGTCTGTAACTCTGAGAGTTATGTGGGTCCGTAGCCCCTAATTCATACCATTAAGTCCTTGAAATTAAAAGGTTTGAGAACCAGTTGCATAATGGATCATAATGAACAAAAGTTTAACCCATTTAGACCTGTAACGCATCTGTGTCATGTTTAGATGTATATTTGGCTATTCAAAATACAGCAGATATACAAGCTATGAGCTTGTAGATCTGCAACAAAACAAAAAAAGCGAAGATTTGTGCAAATCTTTGAATATATATATATATATTTAAAGCGAAAATGTTTAACTCAAATCTCAAAAATGTATCCACGGACCCCCATCTGAAAATATTTTGTTCCAGGGACCTCCAGAAGCAAAGATTTGAGTTAGAAATGTATATATTCAAAGATTTGCACAATGTGCTGCGCTATGAGCTTGTAGATCTGCTATTTTTTAATAGCCAAAGAAATCTAAAGTGACACAGATGCGTTCCCGGTCTTAATAGGTTAATTGAAATAATAATAATAATTCTGTTTACGTATTTGTAATCATTTTTTCTCCATATCTCTCTCTCTCTCCATATCTCTCTCTCTCTCTCTCTCTCCCTCGCTCTGTCTCTCTCTCTCCCTCGCTCTGTCTCTCTCTCTCTCTCTCTCTCTCTCTCTCTCTCCCTCGCTCCGTCTCTCTCTCTCTCCCTCGCTCTGTCTCTCTCTCTCTCTCTCTCTCTCTCTCTCTCTCTCTCTCTCTCTCTCTCTCTCTCCATATCTCTCTCTCTCTCTCTCTCTCCCTCGCTCTGTCTCTCTCTCTCCCTCGCTCTGTCTCTCTCTCTCTCTCTCTCTCTCTCTCTCTCTCTCCCTCGCTCCGTCTCTCTCTCTCTCCCTCGCTCTGTCTCTCTCTCTCTCTCTCTCTCTCTCTCTCTCTCTCTCCCTCGCTCCGTCTCTCTCTCTCTCCCTCGCTCTGTCTCTCTCTCTCTCTCTCTCTCTCTCCAGGGACCACCAGCACCAATGCAGTAGGTGGTCCGTGTATGTCGAGTCATCATGCTGGCTCCCAGTCTCTGTCCACCAGTGTGTCTGCCCCGCCCCACCCCAGGAAAGGAACCTTCACCGACGACCTTCACAAGCTGGTGGACAACTGGGCTAGAGACGCCATGAACCTTTCCCAGGTGAGACACAGCAGTCTAAAAGGGATAGTTCACCCAAAAAAAATTGACCAGCAGCAGTTCCGGTAGGAGGTCTCCTACCAGAACCGCTGCCTACCGGTCCGCTGGTCATCAAATTATTGGATTCGGAATGCGACAAAAACTAAAAAGATATTCATGAATTCAAGTCTCCATTTGGTGACTAATCGATAGAAAAAAGTGAACTATCTCTTTAATATCATCATTCCACTGAAGTTGTTTTACTTTTCTTGTTTTCTTCTCCCCCCCACTTAAAGCGTCTTTGGGTACTTAGAAAAGTGCTATATCAATTTTAGATATTATTATTAAATGTAAAGTGCAATATAAATAAAATGTATTATTATAATTCACTTTAAAAAAAAAACATACTGTTATTGTCTACGTAAGACAAGTTGGTTTGGTATAAAAACCTAATTTCTTAATGTAACCAAGTATCCTGTATCATAACATAACTACATGTCCAATTTTAACAAACTAAATCATTTGAAAATTCTTTGAGAACTCATGATGACTCATTTTGGAGAGACCACCTGCTTTCACAGACATACGTCGCTCCAATGAACAGCAGCAGCCATATATGTGTAAGCTGCACTCAGGTCAAGTTAGTTGACCTGCACACACTCAGGTCAAGTTAGTTGACCTGTCAACTCCCAGTTATGTTACAGCTTCATGTGACATCAGCCATTTGTAAAGGTTTAATGCAGGGAAAATAAGTGTGTGTGTGTGTGTGTGTGTGTGTGTGTGTGTGTGTGTGTGTGTGTGTGTGTGTGTGTGTGTGTGTGTGTGTGTGTGTGTGTGTGTGTGTGCGAGTGCGAGCGCAAAATGCTATGGCTACCGATGATTATGTTAATCAATTGTGAAATTGATCCAGGGCAAGAGAAGTGCCAAACAGCTGCCACAGACGCAGACCCAGGGACACAGCTACGAGGTTAGAGACACACATACAGTGGTGGAAAAAGTACTATTTATTTTTATTTAAGTAAAAGTATCAATACTGCAATGTAGAAATAATCTGTTACAAGTAAAAGTCCAGATTTCAAAATGTACAAAGGTATTGGTATCAAAATGTACTTACATACCAAAAGTAGAAAGTACTCATTATGCTGAATGTCCCTTTTTCAAATGTATAAAATGTATAAAATGCATACAAATATGTTGGAAAACAGGAGATCTACAAGCTCACAATGCGTTGCATCGCAACGCATTGTGAGCTTGTAGATCGGCTATTTGCAAATGGCCGAAATGAATATAGGGCTGAAGTGGTTTCGTAATAATAATCAAAATTTTCAAATTAACTAGTAACTAAAAGTATTAAAATAACTGTAGTGGAGTAGAAGTACAATATTTGCCTCTGAGATGTAGTGGAGTAGAAGTAAAAGTACGGTGCTTGAGTACATGTATACTTAGTTACTCTCTCTCTCTCTCTTTCTCCAGGTGGTCCAGTCAGCCAATCCAGGCAGGAAGTACTCTGCTCCCAGCCAGCTGTGTCCCAGCAGCGTGGCCGCGCTGGCCGGCGTCTCCGCCACGTCTCTCGCCTCCGCCCGCAAGGGGTCTCTGTGCCGCCCCGCCTCCTCCTCCAGCCCTCCGCTGGCCCCCCAGTGGAGGGGGGTCCAGTGGTGCGGCCCCGCCAACAACCAGGTCCCGACGCGCCCCGAGTCCCCGCTGACCAGCGCCTCCCAGCCCCTGAGCCCCTCTTACCCGGGGAGCACGCTGGGCGGAGGAGGAGCAGGAGGAGGAGGCCAGATCCCAGGCTCCGCTCCGCTCCAGGCTTTCCACCTGACCGGCACGCTGCAGAAGTCTGTCAGTAGCCCCGGGAAGCCAGACCTCAGGACCACATAGCGGCCGTCCAGACCGCTGCCTGCCTGGAATGGAACAGAGAAGTGATGTGTGTGGCTGTGGGAGCGGAGCGTGTGGAGGGGACAAGGAAAGGGACATGGAAAGGACATGACCCGTTTTTTAAAGGAACAAGGAGTTAGTGTGTCTCCTCATCACCTCTCAATGCTTCTGTCATTGTGTGTGTGTGTGTGTGTGTTAGCACTGGAGGATTGCCACACACACACACACACACACACACACACACACACACACACACACACACACACACACACACACACACACACACACACACACACACACACACACACACACACAGATTGAACACACACACTTACACTCCTGTATTGCAGAGACTTGACTGTGTGGTTTTCACAGCCGGAAACGAAAAAAAAAAAACCCCAAAAAAAACTGCTGAAGGAGAAAAAAGAGCGTTTTGGATGCAACGCTCCAAAGGCCAAAGAGGGTTTGACAGGGTTTGGCGTGTGAGATGATTCATGGGCTTCCGTTACTTGGGTTCACTTTGTGCCATTGTGTGCTCGCAATTTAATTAAAACCCATTTTCTGCTTGGAGGGATGCAAAAAAAGTGCTATTGCAAGAATGGAGGGATGTGGGGAAACGTAAGAATGACAGTGGTTTATTGGAAGAGCGCCAGCGTCTTTGTCCACTGGTCCTCTAGCCTTATATCTAGTAGTGCTGAACAGATGCATGTGAGCCATGCTGGGCGTTTTGCCACTGCAGTTACTATGCAGCAACCGAAGCCCAGTTCAATGCATGGAGATCTTTACTAGGAGTTGGAATGTCTTTTTTCTCTTAAGCGCTACAAACATGCTTTAGCTCTCAGTCAACACTGTCGGAAACAATAGAACATCCTTTAAAGTTCAACCGAATAGGATAAAAAGTCGGCGTTGTCGAAAGCTTTATATTTAAAAAGTTACCTAAGACCTTAAAGAAGCGAGGCTACAAAGAAAATGTGTCTTTTGTGCCTTTTTAAGTTGATCCAGATTCAACTTGAAGCATTGTAAGCAAGTCAGCACACCAACAGTCTGGAGCACTCTATCGCCACCCAGTGGTCACTTCCAACTAAGCAATTTGGCTTCCTCAGTTGAGCACAATATCAGCGCACAAAAGATAATGATATTAGGTGAGTAGTAGAGTGTGACGATGGTAGGGTGGAGATCAGTAAGTTCATAAAACATATTTTCCGGAAATGTGTTGTTCAAATGTTACATCAGCAGAATGTCGCGTACATCATTGGGTTTGATTTCAGTTTGTATTTTTTTACATTTTGTGTTTGATTGTACATCGTGTACATGCCAGTGTGATGGAGGTGAACTGGTCTGCAATATAAAACTGGTTTGAAACGTAAACCAGGGTCCCTAATGAAAAGCAAGGCTTGGAGTGTACAGCAGGTTTGGAGTGTTTCAGGACTGATAGAACTTACTAAACCAGGAACAAAGATGAACATGCTTCGTCTCTTCTCTGTCACTAACCAACGCCCCCAGCCCCCTTGAGACAACATAGTGAGAGATGGCAGGACAGATACAGGTTGGATGGAGAGCAATAGAGAGAGGGGTGTCTGTGTCCTAGCATCCATAGTAGTACACTGCTTCTGACAGTGTTAGGGAACGGAGTGGCTCGGCGCACACTTGATGGTACACTAATTGTACCATCTCCTGAAAAGTGAAGTATGGTTTGGACAGTTTTAATTATTTTTTACCATGGATCTATTGAGTGATGAGGAAATTAAACTATATGTTTATCAAAACGGACTAAATAATTGGTAGTGTACTATGACTCCTTAGTAGTGGACTGGGTCCCCATGGTAGTGTACTATATCCCCTTGGCAGTGTACTAGATCCCCTTGGCAGTGTACTAGATCCCCTTGGCAGTGTACTAGATCCCCTTGGCAGTGTACTAGATCCCTTTGACAGTGTACTAGATCCCCTTGGCAGTGATCCCCATGGCAATGTTGTAGATCCCCATGGCAGTGTACCAAATCCCCATGGCGGTGTACTAGGTCTCCTTGGCAGTGAAGTGAATGGACACATAAGATGATAGAAACAACACATCCTCTACCGTCCAACCACTCGCTCCATCCGTCCCTCTATCTGTCCCTCTGTCTCTCTCTCCTCTCTTTGTTGCCTCTTTGCGTTGCAATAATAGAAACCTTGTTGAAAATGTGTCGCCCAAATATGTTGTGAATAAAAGTGGCCTTGTTACCGTAATAACGGCAGTCTCTGTACAGCGTTAGAATGTCGGCCATGATGATTCCATTTGGTTCTGGTGTTTACTGTTTAGTTTTTCCTCATTCGTTTACTTGGGTTTGTTCTGCTTGTTCACCCCAGTTTGCGTTCTGAAATGCACACAAATGCAGACGCTCATACACACAAACACCTACTGTAGCGCACCTCATCTCAGCTTTTAGTTTATAAATACAAAATTATATTATTATCATGTTATTATTGTTACTGTTATGTTGTTTATGAATATCATTATATTTAAAACAAACAGAAACAAAGGCAGGCGTTATGTGAACAGAGAGTGTTAGTTTAACTCTTGAGTGTAAAAGTAGACCTGTAAGGGTCTATTCTTACACACTCCCATGTGGAAACACTGTGATTCTTCTTTGTTACTATTGTTATTAGAGAAATGTTGTTGGACGCTAGTTTTAGGTGAAAAATAAAGTTGACAAAATAAAGATTTAAACACCATTTGGATTCAATTATCTTTCAATTCAATTTTCTTTTTCTTTTTCAGAAAATAATGAACCTGTCTTTGCAATAACAAGAGTCCTTAAAACTCCAATCAGTCCAATCAGAAAACCAATCATCCTACCAAAAGCTGTTTTCAATTAACCTACTTAATTGAAATGAAGGGCAATTGACCTCAAATTAAATCCCAATTTTAAAAAGTGTGAATGTCGGGATGGTGAATATTTAGGTAAAAAAGTAATGCTAGCTATAAATATTTGTATTTAATGAATACAGTACAATACAGTGCTATATATCAGACACTTTAAATAACCTGAACATTTGTTCTTTGATAAATGTGATTGTATAAGATGTTGGTGTCCATTTCAATGTACTTGAATAACTTTGCAGTTTTATATTTCTCCAGCCCCCTGGTATCTCTTCTTATAGGAACCTTTAAACAGCCAAGTTCAGTGTGTGTGTCTAAAATGTCGCAGGTTATGACTGGGGTTTAGTTTTCATACCGTGAGGAATTACACACATGTAAAAATAAAGATGGATAACAGACAAGTGATGAACCATCTCCTGTAGTGCGTTGTTGTAATGTTGATATTTGAACGTACAGTAGGTTTGGGGGCCTCAAAACTTGTAACAAGTTGATCTAGAAAGATATTTTGTCAGGTTCTGGATGTTCCCATGGGATTGAATGGGAAATGTCCTTTGAAGTGTTTGAAGTATTTGTGTGACATGTGTGACATGTGTCGTGTGTTTGTGTGTCTGTGTGTTCAGGGATTCGCTTCATTTTATATTTGGGGTTTTAATGTAGATATTGGTTGTAGACAATCTGATGTAGAGTATGGGTGAGGCTCTGTTCCATTGTAGCTGAAGCTTGAATTCCTCTACTACACTGGGAGTAAGACCGGACCCATCTACAGCTTGCATGTAACATTCATAAATAAATACATCAATTAATTAATGTGACACATCGTGAACTTCTAGATCAGTTATTTTTGCTACATTTGCAGGTTGTTGTTTTTTTAACTGGGAGGACTTTTATTGTGAAAAGTGCTATTAATTATACACGCCTGGTAGGTCAGTGGTTCCCAAACTGGGTGTCGGGACCCCTAGGGGCGGTCCCCAAATTATTTTGGAGGGTCCCCAGATGATAGCTTAATGTGCAACATTGTTTTCTCACTCAACAGTAAACAAACCAACATACAATATAAATACAGGGTATCTGCACATTTATAGAGTCACAATGTAATGTCTACAGTTGCTTGTCAAGTCCAGTTCAAATATGATTATTTTGGGGGGTTGTGGCCTGAAAGGTTTAGGAACCCTTTTGGTACAGTAGGTGGCTTCCTGTGGAATTTGTACAGGCATAGATCTAGATAGATAGAACACCTTCTAAATGGTAAATGATGCATTTATATGTGTGATTAACCACAGATGTGTTTCTTCATCTCTCCACAGGGTGGCAGTATTGCAACGTTTGGACAGCCAGCCAGACAAACTAATAGAGGTCAGTGAAGGTACAACATGCACTCACTCACTCACACACACACACACACACACACACACACACACACACACACACACACACACACACACACACACACACACACACACACACACAGGTAAACCTGACATCCAGACCATGCACACACATTTTCACACCATTAGATGCATTATGCGCACGCACACACATTCGAATACAGGAGGGTTCACGCACACACACACACACACACACACACACACACACACACACACACACACACACACACACACACACACACACACACACACCTTGTGAACTTCAGCATCTCCATTGTTTGAAGTAATATCAACCTGCTTCCTGTAATTTCCTGTCTGTGGACCAATCAGGAAACAGCTTGTTTGCAAGGGTGTGAAACCTTGCTTATTATTTGTTGTCATGGAGATGATGGAAAATTATAAAGAGAAGGAAGGAAGGAAAGTGAATGATTCCACCACGGTGAGATAGATAGACCTTTATTAAACCCATGAGGGACATTCTGTAGGAAACACAGGATAGCTACAGGTACGACGATTAGTCTTTCACTGAGTCTCAACCCTTTTCATTGCCACTGGTGGAAAGTAAATAAGTACATTTACTCAAGTACAATGTTGAGGTATTTTTCACTTTACTGGAGTATTTCCAATTTTCCATACTTTTACTACTGAGGCAAATATTGTACTTTTTTTTTACACACACATATATACATACACAAATAATATACTTTGTGTCTCCTACCGGATACATTAGCCGGTAGGAGACGGGAATCAAATTTTTGTCTCAGGAATGCCACAAAAACAAAAATAAATCCATGAATTCAAGGCTTCATGGGGTGTGCAATTGATAGAGAATAAGTCATTTTTTGGGTGAACTCCTCCTTTAAGTTACTAGTTACTTTGTAGATTTTGGTATTACAAAATATACTTTAGCCCTATATATATTTCGGCCACTTGAAATGGCAAGCTCACAATGCGTTGCGATGCGACGCATTGTGAGCTTGTACTAGATCTGCTATTTTCAAAATATTTTAATAAAGTAATATACATTTTCATGCCAATACTTTGGTACTCAAGTAAAAGCTCATTTCTACATTGTGGTATTGATACTTTTACTCAAGTACAAAGAATCGAGTACTTTTTCCACCACTGTTTATTGCAAGGACCCCGACCTTAGGATAGGACCACGATTTGATATCATTTTTATCTCGGACCCCAATTTACACGGGAAAATCCTCAGGGATAAAAATTAACGCATAGTTACAGACCCAAAAGGGTCCATTTGGACCCCTGGTGGGCCCCGGAACCAGACTTTGAGAAACAGTGATTTTAGAGGTTACAGTATATCTATCCTTTTCTAAACATGTAGTTAGCTGGTAAGTTTACTCTAACATACACTTTTGACAGTACAGAAAACCTTTTACATTTCCTTTACCGACAAAATGTAAATAATGATGGTAATGGCTCAAGATATGAGCACTGACAGCAGAGCTATTAGAAGAAATACTAACATGAATGTTACAGAGTATGACTTTAAATATCACTGGATCTGTGATTATTTACAGTGGTCAGATGGTTTCACTGACCTGACTGATGTAGGGATGTGACCAGGGGCGTCACGGCCATTCACTGTGCGTACGACGCGACACCCTCACTCACAGATCCGTGATTTCATACCCCCCACTTTTTGAAAACAAATAAAATTAAAATAAAATAATAATAATAATAATAATAATGATAATTTTTTTTTTTCTGTGATAATAAATCGGTAAAATCAGGCAAAAATAAGAATTAAATAACCTCACCCTAACCCTAACCTTAAAACCGAAATAAAGTCACCAAAACACCGGGGAAAAACTAACAAAATCCACCCAAAAAACGCATATTTTTGAAAATTCTAAATTTGTTTACATTTGACAGTTACAAATGTTTGTTTGGAAAAAATATATATTCAAAGATTTGCACAAATTTTCACGATTTTTCAAAAATAGCCAAAGTATAAAATAAGGGGTATAGTCCACAGAAAGTCCATCCCCCCCATCTTCTGAGAGCCCGTGACGTCCCTGGATGGGACCATATGAAAATTCCATGTCACAATTATTGTGACCAAAATAATTGCGGTTTACGATATTATCGCGATAATCAAAATATGCTTAAAACTCTTAAAATTACACTTTTTTTTGTAACCACTTCTTGAACGTCAGCATCCATAGTCTTGTAGTGGAACATTTGCCAAAAATGCGTTGTGACGCGTTGTAAGCTTGTAGATCGGCTATTTTTGACAAAGACATTTCTTTCTCTGTATCAAGTATGTTCTTTACATGTGCGTTTTACCAATTCTAGACTAGAGGGTTTAAGTGGCACCGAATATGCAGCTCGGCAAAGGTGAATTGATCCCAGTGTATGACGGAGAACAATTTCCAGTGCTGGAAAAAGTACTCACATTTTATATTTGAGTACCAATACTGCAGTGTAGAAATACTCTGTTACAAGTGAAAGTCAGGAATTCTAAATTTACTTGAGTAAAAGTATACAAAATATACTTAAAGTACCAAAAGTAAAAGTACTCATTATGCAGAATGTCCCATTTCACGTTTTCAAATGTATAAAAATCCTTTGAAAATAGCAGATCTACAAGCTCACAATGCGTCGTATCGTGACGCATTGTGAGCTTGTAGATCGGCTATTTTCAAATGGACGAAATGTATATAGGGCTGAAGTGGTTTTGTAATAATAATCTAAATCTACAAAGTAACTAATAACTAAAGTTTTCAAATAATTGTAGTGGAGCAAAAGTACAATATTTACCTCTGAGATGTAGTGGAGTAGAAGTAAAAGTAGCCTACTGAAAATTGGAAATGCTCAAGTAAAGTAAAAAATAACCCAGAATTGTACTTAAGTACAGTACTTGAGTAAATGTACTTAGGTACTTTACACCACTGACAATTTCACGATAAATTAAAATCTCTGCGATACGATTAATGCGAACGAACACATGCACGCACGAATGCGTGCGGTGCACACAAACAGGCCGTGTTTTGTTTCTTTTCTATCGTTGTTCTCAAAGTGAGAACATTAAAACCTGAACAGACCTAACCATGATGACAGAACAGAAGAGAATTGAGGTTGACGTGGGTTATGCTTAGTTCCCATGGTGCTGACCTAAGTAGGACAGAGACCGAGTGTGTGTGTGTGTGTGTGTGTGTGTGTGTGTGTGTGTGTGTGTGTGTGTGTGTGTGTGTGTGTGTGTGTGTGTGTGTGTGTGTGTGTGTGTGTGTGTGTGTGTGTGTGTGTGTGTGTGTGTGCGTGTGTGTGTGGGGCATTGTGTACATTGTCGTGACCAATTAGAGTAGTGGCCTCTTCTCTGCCTGGACAATACACACTCAAAGAGAGAGGGGGGGGGGGGGTGGCTGTGAGAGAGGAGGGGGTTAGATCTGAATAGACTATTAAAAAGGAAAATGAGAAAAGAGAGATGGAGAAGAGAGCGGAAGAGGAATTAAATAGAGAGAGGGAAGGGGTTGTGTGTGTGTGTGTGTGTGTGTGTGTGTGTGTGTGTGTGTGTGTGTGTGTGTGTGTGTGTGTGTGTGTGTGTGTGTGTGTGTGTGTGTGTGTGTGTGTGTGTGTGTGTGTGTGTGTGTGTGTGTGTGTGTGTGTGTGTGTGTGTGTGTGTGTGTGTGTGTGTGTGCGTGTGTGTGTGTGCGCGCGCATGCGTGTATGCGCGCACACATGCATGCACACACACACACCTGGGTGTATGTGCCGATCTCTATAAAAATGTCTCCCCATATCTGTATGACTTCTGTTTTATTGTCAGATGTATGAATACATAATCAATTCTGTATCATCGACGTTCTCATGACAGAAGAGATATAAAATAGAAAAAAAAATAGAAAACACTAGTGTAGAACACAATGACGTCATAGCCTCCCTGTCCAGTCTGTAGCTAGTGATAGCAATGTGCTGTGCTTCCACACAAATCACAATGCAGTGTTCAGCTGCGTTGCGATTACTAATTTACAAAAATTACATTGTTGTCATCATTGACCAATTTGAAAAATATTTGGGAATTAGCGTGCGCAAGACAGACGGCCGAATGCATGAATCTCCTGGCAGAGATCCATAAACACTAAGAGGTGTTGATACCAGCAGTAATGTTAATGTCCAGGTGTTGTTACCACAAACATTCAATACAACACAAAGCTTGCAGTTGTATTTTGGCTGCATGCTGCCATGGCAATGTTCAGGGGTTATTACTGTTGTAAAATCCACCGTTAGATTCATTCATGCCACGGCAATGATGAGGGTTATTAATGTTGTAAAATCCACGGTTAGATTCATGTTTCAAACTAAAACTACACGTTTTAATAAACAGAGTTAAACCTGAGCACATACTCACAGTGTGTGTGTGTGTGTGTGTGTGTGTGTGTGTGTGTGTGTGTGTGTGTGTGTGTGTGTGTGCGTGTGTGTGTGTGTTTGTTTGTTTACTAAATACAGCTCATGCTTCCATAGAGGACTGTGTTCTCAGCTGATTGTAACAGATAAAGAACAGACACGACTAATCTCTCAACTTCAACATTATTAAACTTTAACTGGTTCATACCCAGAGACTTGGGACCATGACTGTGATTACAGATCCCATAGCCTGCTGCAGCAATGCTAATAAACAACTAAATTTTCTGAAAAGTAAAAACAAAATCTGCTTTGTCAGTCCATACAACCCACTGAGGAGAAAAATGCAGACTACATGGAGCGTTTTACAGGTGACACATGGTCAGATAATGCCCCAGCTTGTCACTGCTCGACGTAGCACACGTAACCCAAGGTAGCCGGGGTTTTGGTCTGCCTTCAGCCTTTCACTTCCGGTGGTGCGACTATGTTTTCATTCCCAGTAACAATATTTCTACATGGAACACTAACACCACTTCTCCCAGAGAACATGGATCATTTTGGTTATAAGCCCACTTGTTTCTATGATGAAAGAGCAAGTTAAAATGTGAATATCTTTCTGTGGTTTTGTCTGCTCCGAGGACGCTATTGTTAAATGAGTTTAGGTTTGTTTCTAGTGGGGAAGGATCGGTAGACACGTAAATCCCGGCCACTACATTTGATTGGGTAAAGAGCGGCCTGCTTCCTGATCTGAAGGCACGCCCACTTGTAGGCCAGTGCGAACGCGATATGACGAACCCCCCGACAGATTCAAACGCAGAGCAGAATCTGTTCTTGAGAGATTACTGATGATGATGTTGAGGGAATAACGCAGAACATTGTTTCTAAACCGCTCACAAAATGTAAGGAAACTTGAAATTGGGCCATTATATCTCCCCTTTACTAATACCAATCAGTAAAGTGTTATATATCATTTTTATCGGTGATTAGTCACCTTTACAACGAGGTACAGCTTGTAAGCATCGGGCATTCATGGAATGAGCAACACAGGCAAACGTGTGGGTAGCGCCGAGCAAAAATGTGCCAAAATCACCCAATATGCTTTTGCTGGTAATCGCTCTTGTTTTGAGCGACCTGCCAGCACTGAGAGGCACCTGATTCGGATGCTATCAATGCATAGAATGGGAGATTATCACGTTCTATCAGACCATTGAATGGGCGAAGTAGGCGACCTACTGTCTACCCCGCGATTTATCAGACCATTCATTGGGCGTAATCAGGAGCTACTGACCTACCGACGGAGATGACTTAAATAGTTTACTTTCGGTTTTGGTTTTGGTTGTTTTGGTTTCGGACCATGACGGAGGCGCGCAGTCTCAGGCGAGCTGGCCTGTGCCTACTCAGCGCCTTTCGAGTTATGTACCGATATGGACAGAATCGTAAATATTGTTGTGGGGACTGCTCCGCCTCCGTCGGTAGGTCAGTAGCTCCTGATTACGCCCAATGAATGGTCTGACAAATCGCGGGGTAGACAGTAGCTCGCCTACTTCGCCCATTCAATGGTCTGATAAAACGTGATAATCTCCCATTCAATGCATTGATAGCATTCGAAGCCGGTGTGAGAGGTGGGTTCTGCAACTTTGCGTTCTGCAACATGGGTTCTGCAACTTTGTTGAGTTTGTGTATGCTCCAAGCAGCAACACTGCCCCCATAGAAAGTTGGTACGTTTGTCCCCTCAGGATAAGGCCTGTGCAATAGGGCAAGTGAAGCTGGTGTTCCGTTACGCAGATTACGCATTATTTGATGTCAGCCCTGGTACCATTTGCAGGCAGGTGTGTGCCAGTCAAAGGTGTGTGACCTGCACCTGAGCATGGACCCTGCAACTTTGACATCTGTCTTTGGTACCGTTGTGCAAATCTTGCCTGTAAATCTATGGTTCCTCAGTGAAGCAAGGGGTCTTGGTTTGTTGTCTTCCTTGTTGACTTCACCAGTCTCACAGATCTTGGTCCTAAGTTTGGAAATGGTACCAGGGCTAACACCAAATAATGCTGTCACTCTGCATAACGGAACACCAGCTTCACTTGCCCTGTTGCACAGGCCTTATCCTGACAAAAGTGGCATCTTTCCATGGGGGCAGTGTTGCTGCTTGGAGCATACACAAACTCAACAAAGTTGCAGAACCCATGTTCAGGTGCCAGTCACTCACCTGTAAGGCAGTCACACACCTGTGACTGACACACACCTGAGGCCCATTGAATGTCATGAATGTCACAACATTGAATGTCAGCAGAAAAGTCTAACAGGCCATTTTGGCACATTTTTGCTCGGCGCTACCCACGCGTTTGCCTGTGTTGCTCATTCCATGAATGCCCGATGCTTACAAGCTGTACCTCGTTGTAAAGGTGACTAATCACTGATAAAAATGATATATAACACTTTACTGATTGGTATTAGTAAAGGGGAGATATAATGGCCCAAATTCAAGTTTCCTTACATTTTGTGAGCGGTTTTTATGAAGCTGCTGTGATTCTCGGTGAAACGGTACAAACTGACAAAAATGCCATTTGTTGTTACTCAAGCTTATCCAACTGACGTCTGATGTATTTGATGCTGCCTTCCTGAGCTTGGATAGGACGACTGTTGTGTTTTCATTCATCACTTACCCATATACTGCAGCCTTATTTATTGACAAATGAGAAAATAGCATTTGATCAACACTTTAATCGATTGAATAGATTAATATTACTGTTAATGAGGAGTGAGCAAAATGTGTTAGTTTATTTCTGCTGGGATTTCCTAACAGTGTGGGAAGGGAGTTGCTTGAAATAATAGCAGGTGCTGCTGGCTGTCAACAGTGTGTGTCTGTATAATGTCTCCATTATGCAGCCATTCTGCATACAGTCATCGGCTGCTGTTTTCCACTCTGTTTTGGTTCCTTTGCACCCTGGATAAACTCCAGTATGTCCTTGGCAGTGAATTCTATCAAACCATCCACAGCAACCGTGATTGGTGGCGGAAATGTGTCCATGTTTGACATGGTGACATGCATTTTTTTAAATATATATATACTTTTATTGCCATTAATTCATTACTTTTCATGTTACAATACTCACATATTCTTGCAATAATTTTCATTTTTATATACACCCAGTGTTACAAACCAAATTAAAATACTGTAAACAAAGACACAATTTAAGTCCGACATGAATCCATATATCTATATTCAATGAGTTTCATTTGACTTTCACAAAGAAAAGAGAAATAAAACAAAAAATACTAATACTGATAATACTCTCTCTCTCTCTCTCTCTCTCTCTCTCTCTCTCTCTCTCTCTCTCTCTCTCTCTCTCTCTCTCTCTCATTGAATCCAACATGGTCCAGGCAGATGCCCGCCCACACAGATCTGGGTTCTGCTTGAGGTTTCTTCCTGTTTAAAGGGTTTTTCTTCTTGCCACTTGTTGCCCAGTGCTTGCCCTCATGGGGGGCAGGGTTCTACAGGGTCTCTGCTTTACATGTAAAGTGGCTTGAGACAACGTTGGCACTCTAATGAAATGGAATTGAACCCGTGGTAACTTCTAACTGTCCTTTCATCAGTTCTGCTGTGGTGACCTTGCCTCAGGTTACAATACACACACGCACGCGCACGCGCACGCACGCACACGCACACACGTTCTCACACTCAGTCTGTTTATACAGGCAGAGTTGACACTGCTTAGGGTTACATTTTGTGTGTGTGTGTGTGTGTGTGTGTGTGTGTGTGTGTGTGTGTGTGTGTGTGTGTGTGTGTGTGTGTGTGTGTGTGTGTGTGTGTGTGTAAGCGTGTGTATTGTCCTGTACAAGTATGTCTTAATGTGTGTTTGTTTATGTGTACCAGAGTATGTGTCCAAATATACAAAGAACATGAGGGTTACATGATTACAAAAACTCCTCTCCTCTCCTCTCCTCTCCTCTCCTCTCCTCTCCTCTCCTCTCCTCGTCACCACAGTGACAGTGACCAGGAAGGAAAGACTTCCTTGTGTGTCCAATCATCTGGGGCTAAAGGTGTCAGAAAGAGAGTTGTGTGTGTGTGTGTGTGTGTGTGTGTGTGTGTGTGTGTGTGTGTGTGTGTGTGTGTGTGTGTGTGTGTTAGGGGTGTGCCGATATATCGTCCCGCGATATATCGCGATACGTTTTCGCGACGATATGTATCGTTTTGGGGGAAAAAAATATCGTTTTTTTTTTTTTTTTACACCAATCAAAATAATCAGGCATGCAAACAGCCCCGAGGTGAAAAGGGTGACAACATGTTGTTTTTTTTCGGGTCAGGTGTCACACTATTGCCCTATTTGGATTCAAAACGTCTGAAAAGCTACAAGTTTGCATGTCTGAATAATGCAAAAACAGAATTATTTGTTTGCATTTCCTTTTTTTCTCCCCCATTTATTTTCATAATAAAAAAAGTGCGTATCGTATCGTATCGAAATCGTATCGAAGTTGTGAGCCCAATATCGTATCGTATCGTTTCGTGAAATTAGTGTATCGGCACACCCCTAGTGTGTGTGTGTGTGTGTGTGTGTGTGTGTGTGTGTGTGTGTGTGTGTGTGTGTGTGTGTGTGTGTGTGTGTGTGTGTGTGTGTGTGTGTGCGCGTGCGTGCGTGCGCGCCCATGTTTGTATTGAGTTTCCATTGATGTGTATGTGTGTGCCTGCACAAAATGTGTGTGTCTGTGAGAGAAACACAGTATGGGATGCCATGGTTGTGCACGCGCGCACGCACGCACGCAAACAGAAAGACATCATTCATTTACTGTAGGAGTAGGACTGAACGCATGGCTGACTGAGCACACACGCATGTGTGTGTGTGTGTGTGTGTGTGTGTGTGTGTGTGTGGGTGTGTGGGTGTGTGTGGAAACAATAATACGAATGTTTGTACGTTGTGCAGTGATCAGTGACCTATTTGGTAAGTGGTATTTTTACAGGTTTGTGTGTGTGTGTGTGTGTGTGTGTGTGTGTGTGTGTTTATGGTGTTGAGAATGGAATCTGGCCCTGGAATAGACTTTAGCCATTATAAACCAAGATACGATGAGGGAAGCGAGGCGGGTCTCTCTCTCTCCATCTCTGCAACATATTCTCTCTTCTCAACCCGTGTTTGAGTGTTTTAATGATTAATTAAGTCAACAAAATCTAATCATTTATGCACTGCCTCCATTCCCCGGTGTTGCTGGTCTGATGCACGTGCGCGCACGCACACACACACACACACACACACACACACACACACACACACACACACACACACACACACACACACACACACACACACAGGCACTCTCAGAGTTAAAGAAGATACTGTATTAAGTGATTTTCTTTCTGTTTTTGTTTTTGTTAAATTGCTCTGTAGTCTGAGAGCAATCATTGTTATAGCGTTTGGTCAGTAACAGGGGTCTTACGTCACGTCTCTCCAGCTCTTTAGTAAACAGAAAATCGATTTTCAGGTCGGGATACCAATTTCATTCATTTAGGAGCAGTGGCGTGCACAGACATTTTGAGGGGCAGGTGCTCAAGTAAAAAAAAAAGGGCACCTTGCGCGGCGCGCGGAACCGCCGGCTGCCTTAGTAGTGTGAGATTTATAGAAGAAAATTGCAACGCACATTTTGGGGAATTGTTAATATATTAGAAGCTTTTAATCCAGAATTGATCGATGTCACCATGGGCTACATGCTGTAAACCAGGGGTCTTCAACGTTTTCAGGCCAAGGACCCCCTAGCTGAGAGAGAGATGAAGCAGGGACCCCTCTATATTGTATAAAATTGTGTTTAAGATTATAACTTTTTTTGTTTACTTGGTCTGCTCTTTTTTCCCTCTACACCTACTGTATACCTCTTTGCCAAAAATAGCCGATCTACAAGCTCACAACGCCTCGCTAAAGTTCTCCTCAGAAAAGGGATGCTAGGTTTCGAGTGGTTATGGTAAAAAGAAAAATCATATCACATAAAGATTTGGCGGACCCCCTGTAGTAACTCTGAGTA
Organism: Gymnoscopelus microlampas; assembly: GCF_963454915.1. NCBI lineage: Eukaryota > Metazoa > Chordata > Actinopteri > Myctophiformes > Myctophidae > Gymnoscopelus > Gymnoscopelus microlampas. The sequence goes on from NC_139960.1 coordinate 10,734,796, forward strand.
CCCCCTAGGGGTCCCGGACCCCCTGTTGAAGACCCTTGCTGTAAACTGGAAAAACAAACGTTTTTTTCTTCTTTTTTTCAAAAGGGCACTTCTGGTCAAGAGGGCAAAGGGCAGGTGCTCTAGCACCACCTAGAGTCTATCTGTGCACGACTGCACGTCCCTGTTTAGGAGAGAGAACTCCCACAGGATACAGCAGGATAAACAAGTGAAATTGGAAGTAATGACAAAAAGAAAAGAGCAGACACATATTCAACTGGAACACTGAATGAAATGATGTTGAAGCTGATGAATGGGTGCTCTCTCCTGATTGGACGAAATTGGTATCCCACCTGAATATGTGTTTTCTGTTTATTAAAGAGCTGGGGAGATGGGGAGACCCCTGAACAAACACTCTCTATACAGTAATGATTGCTACTGTGTCAGAATATAGAACTTTAACCTTTTCACACGCACACAACACACCCAAAAGATATATCATAATACCCTACCTTTAAGCAGTGCTGTAAAGTAACTAAAGGGACCCGCATGCTACCAAATGAGGTGGTCACCCTATCACCCTTTAGGTGATAGAGAGAGCGCTCTCTATGATAGAGAGAGCTCTCTCTCACCACCACGGTGATAAGGTGATAAGGTGATAAGGTCACCACCGAAAATGGTAGCATGCGCCCCCCTTTAAGGGGGGCGCATGCTACCATTTTCTGTGATCACCCTCTCACCGCGGTGGTTTGCCTTCAACATGTCACTGAGCTGCGGTGATAAGCGATTCACCGCTCACCTCAACACATCTCTCTGTTTTTACTAACCATCACCGGACTATAAGTGCCTAGTATCCAACCCACCGTTTCGGTGGTCACAAACGGTGATAGGGTGACCACCTCATTTGGTAGCATGCAGGGGCCTTAAGTACTCTACAATTTGGAAGTATTTTTTACTTTAGTGGAGTATTTCCAATTTTCTGTACTGTCTGTCTGTCTGTCTGTCTGTCTGTCTGTCTGTCTGTCTGTCTGTCTGTCTGTCTGTCTGTCTCTCTCTCTCTCTCTCTCTCTGTGTGTGTGTGTGTGTGTGTGTGTGTGTGTGTGTGTGTGTGTGTGTGTGTGTGTGTGTTTGTGCGTCTCTCTCTCTCTCTCTCTCTCTCTCTCTCTCTCTCTCTCTCTCTCTCTCTCTCTCTCTCTCTCTCTCTCTCTCTCTGTGTGTGTGTGTGTCTATCTCTCTCTCTCTCTCTCTCTCTCTCTCTCTCTCTCTCTCTCTCTCTCTCTCTCTCTCTCTCGCTCTCTCTCGCTCTCTCTCGTTTCACTTCCTCACGGGGAGGAGTAGGAGTAGGAGGAGCAGGAGGAGAGAGAAAGCTGAACCTCTCCTCTCTCTCTCTCTCTCTGTTGTCGTAGAGGAGCAGTTCTCTCATAAAGTCACTTTAATCCCGTTCTGTCACCTCGATGATCCATGAAGCTCCAACACATCAGGACCGTTACAAGCCTTCTCTATGGACTCTCTGATCTCTGCCGTTTACAACGTGTCTAAAGAAGAGGAGATCTGCTTCTGCTTCTTTGTGACGAGGTCAGTGTTTATATGAATGGATTCATGTGAGTGTGAGGTTACAGTTTAGTTACAAGTTTCGCTTCTTGTCTCTGTGTGTGTGTGTGTGTGTGTGTGTGTGTGTGTGTGTGTGTGTGTGTGTGTGTGTGTGTGTGTGTGTGTGTGAGAGATTGAGCAACGGTTCTCAACCTGCGGGTCGGGACCCCACATGATATTTTTTTTTTAGGGGGTGGGGGGGGGGGGGGGTTCCTCAGATGACAGTGAAGTGACTATTTGAAAGACATTAATAAGACCTTTTTATTACCTAAAAAGAAAAGACCATTACTGCATCAAAAGTAATCAACAGTCAGGGTGGGGGTCCCCAGTTCAAATCTGATTATTTTGGGGGGTCCCCTGTGTTCAAATATCATTCTATTATTTTTGGGGCTCACGGCCTGAAAAGGTTGAGAACCACTGCTGTTTACTTAAAGGGATATTTCTCTTTCTTTTTTTGTCATTTCATTATCTACTCAGACAGAGAGTTTTTAAGTTGCTTGTTTAATTATTTAGATATTTGCTATTCATTTTATCAGTCACGACCCCTTCCTATAGCAAACCCAACTTCAAACTCAATTTTAACCATGATAGATTCATCAAGAACACCTATCCTTGGTTCTGGTGACTCACCCTGCCCTCCTAATACGTGAGGAGGTCATGTTTTTAAAATAACTTTTTTTCATTTATTTTTAATAATTTATCTGGAAAATGAAAAAAAAAATATATATATATATATATAATAAAAAACAATGAAAAAAGTAATCGAAAAAACACGGCCCCTCTCATATTAGGAAGGCAGTATGAGTCACCAGAACCAAGGACGGGTGTTTTCGATGAATCTAAAATGGTTAAAATGGAGTTTGAAGTTACAATGGGTTTGTATAGGAAGGGGGTGTGTCTGATTATATGAATATCAAACATCTAAATACTGAACTGAGCAACTTAAAAACTGTCTGGGGTGTTCACAAAAGCCTGAGTAGATGATAAAATGACCCACTTTTTTTTTTAAAGCGAAAGATTTAAGCAAAAGTAACAATACCATAATATAAAAAAATACTCTGTTAAAATGTGCAAAAGGCCTGTGTTCAAATCAAAATATACTTAAATTACCAAAAGTTAAAGTACTAAAAATGATTGAAAATGTTTAAAATAGGGCTAACGTGGTTAAAGGTAGGGTAAGTAATTTACTTTTGTTAAAACAAGTGTTGAATAGCTCTATATTCTGATAGTCATTGCTCATTGCTATTAGAGTGTTTGTAAAACAGAAAAAACAGAAAATGCATTTTCAGTACTCTCCCCTGATTGGCTTAAATGTTGTCACCTACCTGAAAATGTACATATAATGTTTACTAAAGAGCTGGAGAGACCCCTGTGACCGAACAAACACTCTGTAGCAATGATTACTATCAGAATATAGTACATAAAAAATAACAAAAAAAGATCACTTACCCTACATTTAATGTATGTTTTATAATATAATAATTTATATCTGCAAAATAACTAAAGTTGTCAAATAATTGTAGTGGAGTAAAAGTACAATATTTGCCTCTGAGATCAAGTGGAGTAGTAGTAAAAGTATTTTGGAAAATTGGAAATACTCCAGTAAAGTAAAAGTAGCTCAAAATTGTACATAAGTACAGTACTTGAGTAAATGTACGTAGGTACTTAGTACTTTTGCGTGACACTGTCTGTCACACGACAAAGTATAAAACAGGGGATTAATTCATGAGAAAAGTAAAAACATAAAGAGAGTAAAAAACCTCCTCTGTGTTTATTGGCTGTATGGATCTCAGGTGTAATACACTGGTGTTATGGTAGAGGTCCTGGCTTCAAGTCCAGAGTCCAGGGACGTGCACAGATAGACTCTAGGTGGTGCTGGAGCACCTGCCCTTTGCCCTCTTGACCAGAAGTGCCCTTTTTTCAGT